>NC_133389.1:151612214-151915244 GCF_047511655.1 Castor canadensis | reverse complement strand
TTTGTTTATTTGTTTCACAGTGCTGGAGACCAAGCCCAGGGCCTCACCTCATGCAGGCTAGGTAAGAGCTTTGCCAGCACTGGCAGGTCCTAAATACAGTCCTTAAAAGTAGAAAAGTCACCAAAGGATAGGAGTGGGAAAAGGTTTGAAAGACTGTCCTTAGGGGGTCCACAGGTAGAAAGACTCCTGGTTTCATAAGGAAACCAAAAAAAGGAATGATAAGGACAGCATGAAGGGTATCTTTAAGACTTAAAAGAAAGGAAAAGCTAAGTATAAAAACTCAAATCAGGCCAGGCACTGGTGGCTCATGCCTGTAATCCTAGCTACTCAGGAGGCAAAGATCAAGAGGATGGAGGTTCAAGGCCAGCCTCAGGCAAATAGTTCACAAGACCCCCATCTCAAAAACACCCAACACACACACACACACACACACACACACACACACACACACACAAATGGCTAGCAGCATGGCTTAAGTGCTAGAGCACTTGCCTAGCAGGCTTGAACCCTTGAGTTCAAACCCCAGTACTGCCAAAAAAAAAAAAAAACCAAACTCAAATCAGTCAAATCAGTGTTCTGTAGACTATGCCTTCATTTCTATATTTTGTGGATCTCTTGCACCAACTCTATCTCAGTGTAGAATTCCAACCTTGTGCCACGATCAGCCAAGAGTAAGCATATAATTTATTAAGCCTATTTATTGAGTGTCTTACGAAAGAACTGTCTGTGGAGTCAGGAGCCCTAAACATGAATCCTGGCCCTGTCACTTTCTATCTGAGAAAACTCTAGAGAATTTTTCAATCCAGGTCCCAATTCATTCCTTTTGCAAAGCAATACCATCTTTCCTGACTTTACTTCATAATGCCAATGTGAGGATGGAATCGGACACCATTCATAGAACCTTCAGTAAAGGGAAATCACGTAACAGATGTAAATTTGAATTACTATCCTCACATCAACTTCTTGCTCCTCCTTTTACCTGAACCATTAAGCCCCCACTCCCCGTCTTAAAGTCTTGTTTACAGTATGTTTCTCTGGGAGTTTTCAACACTTTCCATAGGTACAATAATGACTTCTGACCACGAGTTGAGAATGTTTATATTTTATGTGTATTTTTATATATAAATTACTTCTTGATTTCTCTTTCTCTGTTTACCTGTTATCCCTCACCCACCCCCACACACATGCTCATACTACAAAGCATATATCAAAGTTAGATTTTGGGGGCTGGGGGACATAGCTTGAGAGTAGAGTACTTGCCTATCATGTTCAAGGCCTTGACTTGATTCCCAGCACCACACACACACACACACACGTTTTAAAAGAATATGGCAAGACAAATTGGTAAGAATATTAAGATATTTTAAATACAATTTTAGTCTTACTTAAATATATTACTAAAAACTCCTTATGTTTATTTAAAATATCATAACATGTTTTATTAACCATGATGCCTCTGGAATATCATTTGCTAAAAAACTTAAGGAACATTATCTACTTGGATGAGGTTTACTGCTAACAACAGTTTGTATAAATCTTTACTTCTTATATTTCTCTTGATAATTTCAGTTTTGTAGGAAAAGTGCCCATTTTGCCACTTCTCCATTGTTCGCTTACACTTATATTATTAGTCCAGTCCTCAGTTCACAGAAATAGGTTTAAGCATTCATCCATTTTATGCAGGCTCAGCACTGTAGGAAATGTCAACTCCTCACCCAATCCACCTGCTTATCTCTTAGCAATACCTTCAAAGCATGTCTAGAACCCTCACTTCTGCCCATATCCTTAGCCACCATGCTGGGCCAAGCCACAGTCCTATCTTGGACTGAATTGCTGCACATGTCCCCAGCTAGTCTCCCCTCTTCTTCCTTCCTTCCTGCAGTCTCTTCTCCACACAACACCAGCCACTGCCTCCTTCTCCAGTCAAGGTCAGGGTAGGTCCCTCCTGGTTCCAAAAATCCTGCAGTGACCTCTCATCTCACTCAGCAAAATCCAACCTTCTCAGGCCCTGCCCCATTAAGCTGTGCCCCATCATTACCTGACATCTCCTATTCCCACCCTTGCTCTCTGGGCTCTAGCCATATTGGCCTCCTGGCAGTTCCTTGGACACTCGCAAACTCAATTTCTCTCTGCAGTCTTATATTTGCCATTGCTCTGCCTGTAACCCGCTTTTCTGGGCTCTTTGCCTGCCTCTCCCTCACTTCCTTCAGGACTGCTCAAATGCTACCTATAAGGTCTAGTTTCCTTGTCTACTCCCAATGAAACAGCAGCCCTCCACCCCCATCCCTCCCCAGTGGGCCTCTATAGACCCTGCTTTTATTCTTTCCCATAGTACATATCACCACCTGACATAAAATACATACATATATATATATATATATATGTATGTATATATATATGTATACGTATATATATATATATATATATGTGCTTATTGTCTGCCTTCCCCTAAGAATAAAAATTGCACTAAGAGTGAACACTTTTGTCTTTTTTGCTTATTGCTCTATCCTCAATGCCTAGAACAGTGTCTGATATATTATGAACACTCAATAAATACTTACTGTTGAATTTATGGTGACTACTTATGTTGTTTCATTTATATACTGAGGGTTGGTTGGCAGATGGTGCTTCTGTTGAAGATATTTGTATTCCTTGTTTCTTTTAGTCACTTCCTTCAATTAGATTATAAATGTTCTGTTTTATGACCACGTTTATTACTGCTTTTCTATTGCTCCAGGACTACTAAAATAGCTGTATGGAAACTGAATTTTACTAAGTAATTAATAGGGAATTCTCATGAAAGGGATGATTTTTAAAGCCCTTATATATCATGGCAGTATTGGTGATGGTTTGGTCCATCCACCAGGGGCTCTAAAATACCCTTAGCCTCATATGTGTGGCTCTTAAATCCAGGATGGAAAAGTCTTTCTTTTAATTTCCAGGACATCTCATAATCTTTACAGTAGGATATGGTGTTTGTTTTGTAGACTAAACAGGTTAGGGATGCAAAAGTCAACTGAGAAGAGGAAAGAGATCCTGAAATTAGCATTCTGATTATGGTAAAATTATTGTTTTCATAATTCACATATGTCAAGTATACTTATTTTTGTTTTCTTCAAAGAAAAGATGCAAAGGTAAATTGGGGGGGCATTCATCCCATGGTCTTGCACATGCAAAGCACCTGCTCTGCCACTGATCTAAACCCTGCTTCTAAAAAAATTTTATAGTAATGATGATCAGAGCAAATACTCACTGAGTACTTAAGAAATACCAGGCATTGTTGTAAAAATTTCAAATACATTAACTTGTTACGATCATAAAAACACCAGAAAGTCAGACGAAACATGAAGAAAACAACATAATCCAAAAGATCAGGAAAAATGATCCATGACTGGTCTTTATTCAGTTCATCAGTTCTCTAATACTTTAGATGTAATAATATCATATGTGAGGTATTTAATAATTTAGGGAAAATTTTTCATCTCACAGGATATAAGAATATTTAATTTCTTGATTTTCTTCATTTCAGTGGGATTTGTGGTTGAGTGAAGTTTTAGGAAAGTTGATGGTTTACTACTGCAATGGCTCATGGCGTCTTGATGTTTCTCTACCTTGTTCTCCTTTAGTTCAGGAGAAACTGTAAAAGATGATGACGACAAGGAAGAACAGGGCTGTCTCTCAAGTCCTCGGGCATATCTGTACGTAGTGGCTGCCTGGTAATCAAAGTTCTCTCGAACCTGTCCCTCTCTTTGCATTTCTAGTACTAGCACAGGCCTAGCATGTGGTGCTTAAAAAATGCTTGTGAAGCCAGGTGACGGTGGCTCACACCTGTAATCCTACCTACTTGGGAGGCTGAGATGGGGAAGATCACAGTTTGAGGCCAGCCCAAACAGTTTAAGAGACCCCCATCTCCAAAATAAATGGTGTAGAGCAAGATGGACTGTCTCAAGCAGTAGAGCATCTGCTTTGCAAGTGCAATGCTCTAAGTCCCACCAAAAAAAAAAAAAAAAAAGCTTGTGAATCAATGAAAACCGCCCACTTGTAATGAGCTTCTGCAGGAGTCAATAATGCAGCCCACCCCAACCCCATTATCCACTGAGCAAAAAAGAGTTTACAGTTCCTGATGCTATGTTTTCTCTAACTTGGGAGCCATAAGTCAAGTCAATGAGTCAGGTTATGCATCCCAAGGAAAGATATAATCTAGATAAATATTCAATAAATACTAAGACAAATGCTGAGTAAGTGGTTACGATAATTTTTGGAATTGTAATCCCCATGGTGTGTGATCATCCTGACATTGTTTTTATAGAGATTCAAGGGAATATTCTGTCCTTGATGTGACTTGATTGCATTCAATGGCAGACTTCTTGTCATCCAGGACTGCCTTAGTCTATTTGTGGTAACAGGTGACTCAGATTCTAATCAGATTCTTCCTTGGTCTCTAATGACCTAAGCAAGTTTCCTTAGTCTATTTTTAGCTCAATTTTCTCATATATGGATTGGAAACAATTGCTTTGCAATGTTTTCTACTAGTGAATGATCTTAGAAGATTCTCAGCTGAAATTATTCCTAATTTAAATACTGCAGCTACTGGTGGGATAGAATCAATGATAGAATTGCTGAACATACAATATTATATATTATTTTCTTTAAAATGTGTCTTCTGCATTTTTCTTAATGTTTATCCAGAATGCATCATAAAAACAGATTTCTATTTTTACTCTTGCTAAAACGGAAAAGCTTAAATTAAGCACGTACAAATTATATACTAAAGTAGAAAGAATTTTAATAGAAGTGATACAGATTCTAATACTTAAAAACTTTGATTACAGACTGGAGGTGTGGCTCAAGCAATAGAGTGCCTGCTTTGCAAGCCTGAAGCCCTGAGTTCAAACCCCAGCCCCACCAAAAAAAAATTTTTTTTTTAAATTTTTAAATAGAGCTTTGATTTCTAGCTCTATGGCCTCAAAGTACCTAACCTCTCTGAGTCTCAGATTCCTTCATTTCTACAACAAAAATAACACATTTTATTCCTGAGAGTCAGAGTATGGGATTAAAAAAAGATAGTAAGAGAGGGTATGTCATATGCCTGAGTCTCAAAAAAAGGTTAGTTATTATGACTGCATCCTAAGAAAATACTTGGCTAAAGATCCTTCATTTAATCCAAAAGTTGACTGTTTTTAGATAGATATTTAAAATAAGGCACATTAAGATATTGATATAGAGGATAATAAAAACTAAGAAACATTCTTATATAAAACCATAAAAAATAACATATTCACATGAAAGTATTTTCTTCTAGCTATAAAAATAAACATTTGAAATATAATTCTGAGCCAATTGTGAAAGATTTTCTGGGTTGCCATGAAGGCCTCTGATCCTTTTAATTAGCAAAAGAATGAGGGAGAAGGAAATATGCCAGCTTTGTGCACTGCTGTGTATCCAGCAGTTAGAAGAGTACCTGGTTATGATAGATATTCAGTAAATATTTGTAGCATGAATGCATACAAAATTACGGATATTTAAACCAGAGAGAGTTGGTTTAAAAGATTCCTATATAGTAGAATACAAATATCTATCTCTAACAGTTGTTAAGAGAATTGAAAGAGGTATAAAAAGGACTTAGCACATGTATTAAGATATTAACATATTGAGATGTGGCTTGAGTGGTAGAGGACCTGCTTAGCAAGCATGAGGCCCTAAGTTCAAACCCCAATACTGCATCTCCCTTACTGCTGCTCATATTTTTGCTAATTTCATCATATTATATATTAAGATCAAATGAAAACAGTTAGTACTCCAAATGACTACACTCATCAACAACTACATGTAATCTACCTATTGAGAGGCAGTACATGAAACAAGATCCTACTCACTAAATCTCAGGCTGCCAAGCCATCAAAACAGCCAAACTGCTCAGGAAAAGTAATTCCTGCTTCAAGGCTTTCTGAAGAAGGCTGCATTACTCGATCGGTTTTTCTGCACGTGGCTTTCAGTTGCCTTTTTAGCTAGTGACCCTGGATTTTAACTAATGAACTCCAGCTGTTCTTATTTTGCTTCCAGCCCTTCTAATTTAACCTCCTGTATCCCTGATCTCACATCCTTAGAGTTCTTGCAGGAAAAATGGGACGGTGCCAAAGTTCGCAATGAGGCCTCCCATCTTCTAGAGCAGAGAGGGCCTCTCTAACAAGGCTCCAAGCTTTTACACTGATGGAAAAAGAAACATTCATTGTTGGAAACTGGAAGCCTAACAACCTCCCATGTGTCAAAAATCCTTTTGTGGTTTTTAATATTATACAAGCAAAGCTTTCAGTAAGGGAAGTCCATAAAACAAACCAAGAAAGTCCACAGTTAAATGCTAATTGTAAACACCTGTGCTGGAGAGGCAGCTCCTTGGTAAATATGCAATGACAGAAACATTTAGCATGCAGAACAATACAGAGCCAGACTTTCTGATGCATGCTGAGAACCATATGTTAGCCAAATCTGCAAAAAGATTTCACTGTTACCATCAAATGTGGGCCTGAAACACTTGGCTATGGGAAAAAGCTGAGCAAAGCCAGCCTTAAGCAATTGGCATATTCACCACCTAGGAAATGAGGCGAGCTGAGCCCAGATACCCTCCTTTTAGGTGGGTGACCTGGGCATTTCTACTGTGTTCAGCAGTCCTAAAGAATCTACCTACACATCTCTGTCCAAATGTGATCATCCTTTCCTGGGGCCATCAGTAAATCATAAGCACATCAGTAAATGCAGTTTCCATTATATTGAACACTTAAAACCATGTGTTCCCCCAGAATGCACCTGATCCTACCAGAATGAGTCCCCAGCTAAACTGATAGTCATTTGGCCCTTCTACTTTAGTTTAAAATGATATATTCCCCAGGGGCACTGACTTTTGAAAATGGCATCAAATTCAGTTATAAACTCATTTTCTGAATTGCTTTTTCCATGTTTCTTTACAGAACCCATCCTTCCAAGCTCAGTTTAAAATCTAACTCCATTAGCCATACTGGATCTCAGTCCCTTCTTAGTTTGCAATGCCTTTTCTACACTTATTCCTTATTGCCCTGTTAACACTGAAAACAACAAAAGAAAGATAGGGGCTTTCTCTTCTTATTCTTCACAACACTTAGCAATATGCTTTGTTTATAGTATGAACTCAGGAAAGTGGGGAGATTAAAAGGTTAAAGGGGAAGAAAGTAGGCCAGGGAATGTAATTTCTGTGGGAAGGTTTTTTGGTTTGTTTGTTTTGCTGAAATGGATAGTAATCTCGTCATCATTTCAAGTAGCTCATGAAAAAAGTTGACAAATTGCATTTTTAATGATTTCACTATGTTCCATTTTCAATTTTATAATATAAATTATTGGTTCTCTCTATAGTCAGTAAGATATCACTAAGGGAAATAAACAAGAATGTAATAAGAATTGACATTTGTTAAAATCTGAAAACAGATTCTGGTAAGTGCCTTGTATACATATTCTCATTTATTTCTTATAACTCCATGAAATATGTGCTATTTTATCCCCTTTATGAAATATGGACTTAAATAAGTGATCTAGCTCACATCACACCATTAGTAATTGATAGACCTACAAGGCAAACCCAAATCCATCCAAACCTACTTGGCTATACTGTCCCAGTAACAAACAAAAAAAGGCACAACGTGAAAAGCCCATGCTTTCCTGAAGAGTTTTATGAGTACTATCAGAAAAACATGCTGCCAGGTGTGGTGGTACATCCTGTAATCCCAGCACTCGGGAAACTGAGGCAGGAGGATTGTGAGTTCCTGGTCAGCCTGGGCTACACAGTGAGACCTGTCTCAAAAGAACCAAGCCAATCCAAACCAAACCAAACCAAAACAAAAAAACCCTCCATGCTATATCCAGGCAAATTCCCCACTAATAATTAGCATAATATTTATAATTTTCTCCCTTTAATATGAATTTTTTTGGGTTGTATAGATATAGTTTTAGCACCCAGTATGAAGCCAAATGTTGGAAAGTATTTTGTAAATACTCATTGAGTTCATACTTTTGAACAAGTGATACATAATTTTGATGTCTTTAAGAATAAATAATAGAGTAATACTCTTGGAAAACTGGTATCAAGAATAAATTTGTGGGGGCTGGAGGTGTGGCTCAAGTGGTAGAACAACTGCTTTGCAAAAAGAGTTCAAACCCCAGTCCCACCAAAAAAATTAAATAAATTAAAAAAAAAAAGAATAAAATCTGCCAGCCATGGTGGCAAGTGCCTGTAATCCTAGCACTTGGAAGGGTAAGGCAGGAAGATCATGAGTTCAAGGCCAGCTTGGGCTATATGGCAAGACCCAGCTCAATAAATGAAATAAAATAGATAAGATAAAATAAAATAGTAAAAATAATGTTACTTCTAGAAATACCAGAAACCAGATACTGAACAGACTGGACGAATTTTTTTTAACCAAATCAAGGAATCAAAACATCTGTTGGATCCATTCTCTTGGTCTTACCTTCCCTGATAGCTGTGAATGGGACTCCTTCCTCTGCATTCATGCTGATGACTTTTAAAGCCACTAATTGTCCATTGATCCTAGAAAAAAGGTAGGAGGTATAGCACACACTTATTGAGATGGCTCAAAATAACAATTTATACTAAAGATGGCTTAACAAAAAGAGTTTTCCTAAGAAATGTGTTCCACTATATGGATTCACAGTTTTCTTAAAACAAAAGGTTCAATATACATTGTATACATATATATATATATATATATATATATATATATATATATATATAATACATACATGTGTCTTATATATATTTCAAAATATTTTTCTCTTTACTAAAGTATGTGTGTTCTTTATAGAAAATTTGAAGAAGCACAGAAAAGACAGAGAAAACATCTCCCTTGGAACATTTTGATGTACATCACTTTTTGTCCCTGTTTGTGCACTATTTAAGACAACCTTATTTTTCACCTGACTTCTTCTAGTGGCCCCCTAACAGTCTCCCAGCTTGAACACTTATACTCCTGTGTCTGCTTACAACTGGGTGTCAGGGGCATCCTTTTTGTAGTACTGGGGTTTGAACTCAGGGCCTTCACCTTGAGCCACTCCACCACCCCTTTTTTGTAATGGAATTTTTCAAGATAGGGTCTCAAAAAAAAAAGCCTTGGCTAGCTTTGAACCATGATATTCCTGATCACTGCCTCCCGAGTAGCTAGGACTATAGGCGTGAGCCACTGGTGCCTGGCAAGCATGTTGTTTTAATATAGTAGGATTTATAGTATGTTCTTTCTCTCTTTAACATTTTCTCTTATCATTCACTCTTGTAAAATGTGGTATTTTATAATGATTTAATATTTCATCCTACAACTATTCTGCAATGTGTTTATCCAGTTCCACATGCTTATAATTTATTCCTAGTTTTTGACTGTTACTAGAATGACTATGATAAAGGGCTGGGAGCATAGCTTAAGTGGTAGAGCACCTGCCTAGCAAGAATGAGGCCCTGAGTTCAAACCCCAGTACTGCAAAAAACAAGACTAGGATGGGGAAGGTGAAGAGTCACCTTCATCACATCTTGGCTTATGACTTTTAGTGTTGACCTTAGCCCCCTTTCTAAGGTAGCACTTGTCAGGTTTCTCTTCTGTTTTTCAGGACCAATGTCACTATGCGTTGCCTGCACTTAAGGATTGAGTGAAGAATCATCCCCTCGTGGGTAGATTCTCTACATAAACCATTTGGAGTTTTTCTGCATGAAAGATTTATTTATTTTCTCCTATTTATTAATTTATTGAACTATTTATTTATGTCAGTATGGACCCATAGATATTTTAATATTCTTTGGGTTATAATTTAATTCTACTTATTTCTCAAATTTTGACAGTTTCGTCCTTTGGAAGCTCTTTCATTTGGCTCTCATGTTGCTTTGCCAAACCCTCATCATTGTGGGTTTGATTTTTGTTTTTATCTTCACTTTTTGGCCTGTTTTATGGGTAAAAATAATTACCACATTTTAATTTCAGTTTCTTTACTTATAGAACTAACTTTTCATAAGTGTACTATTGCTCTTTTCTATTTTTTTGTGCTTTGCCTATTTTCCCACCTTTTTATTGGAATATTTTGCAAATACTTTTCACCAGTTGCTTTCATTTGCCTTCTCATGTCTTTGAAACCATGAACTCTAAATTTTTATGATGTTCAGTATTTCTCAAAGTGTTTTACTTAAAACATGGTTCTATAAAAATTCTACTTCACTCCCTACCCCCCATTAAAGAAAGGTTTTTTGGTTAAATATGCTTAGACATGCTTTATACTTTCTTCATCTTCTTAATTAATCTTAGATAGCCACACTGTACAATGACATTCTTGAAAAGCTGAAAGTATATAATAGAGGATAGAATCTGATTTTGTTCAAGTGTTGCCCATACTGATTTGACCATAACTATTTTCATGAAGCATCTATTAAGGTGTCTTAGAAGTGGGGCTCTCCGGAACATGTTTGGAGAGACAGGGCACCACAGATACTTGCCATCTTTCTTTATGGGTTCTGACTTGAGTGGTATGCATAGAAACAAGACTTTCCAGCCAAACAGTTACACAGAATTCACTTTTTTTCCTTCTGTTGTATGTTTTCTTTTTTCATTTAACCTTAATCCACTGGATTCATGTTATATATTCACTTTTTCCACATGGCTAACAATTGTCTGAACTCCATTTATTGACTGTCTTCTTTTCCCTGCTGTCCTGCAATGCCACCATGATTATGTATTAGAGTTTACAAATACTTGGATTTGTAACTTTTCTTTGATCTGTCTTTTCTTATACTTGTGCTACATAATTTTAATTATTGTAGGTTAGAATATACAGTCTGCCCTTTGTAACTGTGGGTTCTGCACCTGTGTGTTTAACCAACCACAAATTGAAAATGTCCAGGGGAAAAAATATATCTGTGCTGACCATGTACTGGCTTTTTTTCTTGTCATTCCTCAAGCAATGACAATGATTCACACAGCCTTTATGTTGTATTTGGTTATATACAAATACTATGCCATTTTATACAAGGGACTTGAGCTTCCACAGATTTTGGTGTCTAGAACCAATCCCTCAAGGATTTCAAGGGACCACTCTATTTGAAATACATCAAAACCTCAAAGTTAGAGATTCGCTGTATCTCTATACTATTGAATTTTCTAATGCAGACATCTTATACTTACCACAGTCCCTGGGATAGTCATCATATAAGACCTATGCAATCCCCTGGCACACATACTCCCAGTTCCTCCCACCCCTCATCTCCTTCCAGCCTCTCAATGCCAGGACTGATCTGACTCAAGGATTTTCTTAGTTGTTTTTCCCCTGTCTGGTACTGTCTTCCACTGTCTGCAAACACGGCTCAATCCTCACCTCCATCAGATTCTCTGTCCAAATGCTTCCTTCTCAGTAAGGCCTCCTCTCATCACCTTACTGAAAACTGTGAGGCACCACCCCACTCTGCTTTCCCAACCCTTCTTCCCTATTTCCTTCTTTCCTGTAGCACTTTTTACCCTTTGACAAACTCAGAATTTTACCAATTTGTTTATTATTTATCCCACTCCTACCATATTCTACAGGAGCAGGGATATTTGCCTCTTATTCTCCAAAGTATTCTTATTGGCTAAAAATGTGCATGACACATAGTAAATATCACAGCACAGGAAGTTAATAAATTTCAGTAGAAGGAATGAATGCCTATCTGACACTTTAAGTCTTTTATGTCTCCTAGTAAATCTTTATGTATGTCTCTGCCCATTTTTTAATGCTAATGAACTTTTTTTCTTTTTTTTTTTGGTGGTACTGGGGTTTGAACTCAGAGCTTACATGCTCACTAGGCAGGTGCCCTACCACTTAAGCCACACCTCCACCTTTTTTGCTCTGGTTATTTTGGAGATAGGGTCTCGTTTTTTGCCCAGGCCAGCCTGGACTGTGAGTCTCCTATTTTGTGATTTCCGTCATCACTGGCATGATAGGTATATACTACCACACCCAGCTTTTTTCCACTGAGGCTTTTTCCCAGGGCTGTCCTGGAGCTACAGTCCTCCCAATCTCAGACTCCCATATAGTTTAAGATGACAGGAATGTGCTACTGTGCCCAGCTATTATATGGGATGGGGTCTCATGAACTTTTTGCCCTGCTTGATCTAGAACCATGGTCATCCTGGTTCTTGTAGCTAAGATTATAGGCATGAGCCACTGGTTTGTTGCTTTTTGAGATAGGGTCTTGCTATATAATCCAAGCTGGCCTCAAATTCTCCATCCTCCTGCCTCAGCCACCATGCCCAGCTTAATAATCATATTTTTGTGGCTATTGCAAGAGTAATTTTCCAAATGGTTGTTTTTAATACATAAGACAACTTATGCTTTCTTAAAAAGATTTTTTGAGGCAGGATCTTACTATATAACCCAGGCTAACTTGCAATCTTCCTATCTTAGTCTCCCAAGTGCTTAGTTTACAGGTGTGCACCACCACCTTGCTCAATTTAAGCCTTTTTTTTTGGGGGGGGGATACTGGTGTTTGAACTCAGGGCTTCATGCTTTCAAAGCAAGTGCTCTACAACTTGAACCACACATCCAGTCCATTTTGTTATGGTTATTTTAAAGATGGGGTCTCTCAGACTATTTGCCCTGGCTGGCCTCAAACTGTGATCCTCCCAACCTCAGTTTCCAAGTAGCTAGGATTATGGTGTGAACCACCAGAGCCCAGCTTAAGGCAACTTTTTTTTTTTTTTGGTTTATTGTACATGCTTTATTAAAACGGTACTTGTATTTACAGTATCTGCAGAAAGAGTCCCTTCCATGGCCTCTCACATACACCCAAGACTCACCCACACAGACATCCACACCACGCCCCATGCACCCACACCAGGTGTGGGGGCCACTCCTAAAGTTAGGAGTGGTTAGGGGATAAGAGTTGATTTGTTTTCAATTTTTTGGAAGAGAGAAAAGCATGGGGGAATGCATTTGGCCATTACAATGCTAATTAAGTTGTGTATATTAACAGATATGGCAGTTAACACTGACTGCTCCTTTTACATTCTAGATACACAGAATGACATCAAGTTTATTCCAACTTCAGTTTCAATGCTGCTTGTAGTGACTTCTGAATTCACATAGGGGCTTTCCCTAAAATTAATTCAAGTTTATGGTTATTTTAAAGATGGGGTCTCTCAGACTATTTGCCCTGGCTGGCCTCAAATTGTGATCCTCCCAACCTCAGTTTCCAAGTAGCTAGGATTATGGTGTGAACCACCAGAGCCCAGCTTAAGGCAACTTTTGATACAGTAACTGATCACTTTGTTTTTCTGTGTTACTGTACAGAATCTTAGATGATTCAATCAGGGTTTTTAGGGAGACAATGCTCTAATCCCCAAAAATGATGTTCAGTCTTTTCCCTTTGCATTTAAGATATTTTTTAAAATCAATAACTATTCTTGCCATTTCAAACTTAACAGTTACATAATTTTTGTTTTTGTTTTTGTTTGGGTGGTTCTGGAGTTTGAACTCATGGCCTCACACCTGCTAGGCAGGTGCTGTAACACTTAAGCCACATCTCCAGCAAAACTTTTTTGTTCATATTTTATTTTCTTCATTTTTTTTTTCTGGCAGTATTGGGGATTGAACTGAGGGCATTCTACCACTTCAGTCACACTCCAAGTTCAAACTGAGCAGTAATGTCTCTAGTAGTTAATAAATTAAAAAAATGTGACTTATCCATTTGAAATATTCTACACTATTGCTTCTCAGCCTTTTGGCTAAGATGAAGTGTAGTATCTGTTCTTATCAGTTTAATATCTGATACATTAAAAAAAAGAAATATTCTACACTATAATGAGTTATCATTCTATTTGTATTTTGTTTAGAGTTTTAAAAACTAGAAACCAATGTTGAATTTATCAAATGCCTTTTGACATCTCTCTTTATGGTGCTTTTAAATGTGTTTTTACATTATAAATCTAATGCTTTTGGGGATAGGGAATAAAGTGATAAATTTACAATTGATCTGTGTTTCTCAGTCCCAGTTTTAACCACTAAGGTAACCAATCTCTTGTGTATCTCCAGATGCTTCTGTGTACATACGAATCTAAATATGGATAGTATATCTGAGTGGTTTTTTTCCTAAAAGAGATCATAGGACACATATTGTTTTTATTGCTTTTTTCTCTTAAAATACTGGGCATCTTTTCATATAAGTACATTTATTTCATAGTTTAGATGGCTACACACAATTTCACCTATTTTACCTGGTCCTGCATTAATGAATATTGTGTCCAGGTTTTTATTTACTCTATTATAAATCTTGCTGCAAGCAACACAGCTCTACTTATGTCTCTGTGCACTTGAACAAGTATTTCTTTTCTTTTTTTTTTCAGGGGCGTGGGGACACTGAAGTTAGAACTCAGAGCTTCACGCTTGCAAAGCAGGTGCTCTACTGCTTAAGCCACACCTTCAGTACATTTTGCTCTGGTTATTTTTGGAGCTAGGTCTCAAGAACTATTTGCCCCATCTGGCCTCAAGCCAAGATCCTCCTGATCTCAGCCTTCTGAATAGCTAAGATTAAAGGTGTGAGCCACTGGCACCTAGCTTGAGCGAGTATTTCTAATGTACTTTTCATCCTATTACTAGACTGAGTTCTTTGAATGAAATCTTTCATATTCTCAATTCCTAAAATAATCTACAGATAGAAGTTAATTCCTGATTCTAAACAATATATTTAAAATTGTATTTCCCTTATAGTCTTAACAAGTAAAAATAGTAAGGAATAAATATACAAACTCTAAGATAAATAATAAATATTTAGTTTGTAGTATATTCATATATGTGTATAGATATACACATACATATGCATTTGTTCTGCTTTGTTCTTGAGACAAAGTCTCACTGTATAGTTCAGGCTGGCCTCAAACTCTTGATCCTCCTGCCTTTGCCTCCTGAGTGCTAGGATTACAGGCATGCACCACTATGCCTGGCTTATATTTTTAATTGACATTTGACTACTACTAAGCCATTATTTTTCTTCACTAGAGTAACATAAATGAAAAGGATAGGACCTTCCAACTTTCCCACCCTAACTAAAAGGCATAGAATTCAGTTTCCCAAACTTGGCCTTTGGATATGCAGTGTTTTTATTCTCCCACCATTTTGCACATTTTGCAAGTGTAGAAAATTGAGGTTTTTTTTTTTTTTTCATATCCCATACTTTACAGAAACCAAGTTAAATTTCTTCTATGAAGGCCAAGTGAAAGAATAAAGCAGCAAACCCCATAGGTTGAACTGCAAACCTTTGTCATTGTGATAGAAGGAGGGTTAAGAAAAGCTCTCCCGAGACATCTTCCCAACCCGGTCTCCTGCCAGGCAGTGATTGTTCTTTGGGTCAATAGCAGAGAAAGTTTACTTTCTTTGAATGGGATAAAAGAGAAGGAAGGTTGATAAACACTTTAGTGGGCTGGTTTTAACTGGAGCAGAGCAGGTTTGGTTTTCTTTCACAGCTGTTTAAATCATCTGGTCTCTCCCGCTTGGCCCCAAGTATCTTGCTCAGGTCCCAACTGCTGTGAAGTTCTGTGATGTGTCATGTGACTTTATAATGTAAAACTGGGGATGGGGGGAGGTGGGGACGGAACCCCTCATCTCCAAAGTCCCTCCCAGTTGTGAGTCACTCACCTGCTAATTCCCTTGTAAACAGTAGCATAAGAACCTTCACCCAGCTTTTCCAAGTTCAAGTAAGACGAGGGTGCCCCAAAAGGGAGGCTCTTCCTCTGCTTAAAGGGAATGGGGAGGGGTGAGGGGTGGGAAGACAGAAAGGGCAAATTTATTGGTGTTGACTTTCCCGCAGGTGAATCAGACAGAACTGCGGGGCGCTGCGGGAGTGCGCCCCCCTGAAGGTGACAGCCAGCTTCCCGGGCCGCACCCCTCGCCACCCTTCTGGAGTCGGTCATCCCCACTCACCCACGGGGAACCCTGCCGCACATCCTCCTCCTGAAAAGAATCGCTGTTACTCCGTGGCCTTGTACTCTCCAACTTCCCAGCACCGGCAGCCCGAAGTCCCCTGGGGTGAAATGAAGTCATGGAACGTGATGCTTCTTTTAGGTCTGTTAGCTAGAGGAAAAAAAGCGCAGGAATAAAACGCGCCCAAAGTCAAGATTCAGTGGCTGGCAGAAATGTTTTTTCTTCATTTGCCTGATTCGCATTCTTCATGTTTTCTAAGCTTCCTATACCCCACTCCCCAAAGGCACCTTTCTTGAAAGTCAAGCCCTAAAAAAGACCATAACAGCATCAGTTGCTGAAATACTACATTCTGTCTTCTCCTGAACATATGTCTTTAACTGTTAGGTTAACCTAAATCTACTTGATGGATGCTTTTCCAATTTTTCTGTTTAAATCTCCTCCCCCCTCTCTCTTTCAATATCTCAGCATCTTTTGAATCCACAGCACACCTTCCGATTCTGCAGCTTCCCTTTTTTACTATTCAGCCTTGCAATTGAGTACCTCAGAGATTTCAGAAGAAGAACCAGTTTCTCCACTCCAACTCAAGGGAGTTTCACGCAGAGCAAAGCCAAGGATTATTTTACCTTTGGGTTTACAAGCACATCCCCAAACTTGATAGCTACAGCCATAAATTCTCTATGACTTTAATAGAATTTTCTCTTTATGGGTTTAGACCTACCGCAGAAGAATCAACCCATGATGCAGGAAGGGAAGGTCTGCCTGAACTCCGTGGCTTATCAACAAAGAAAGATGCTGTTCCTGGGCTACAAATACCTCCAATGCAGCCTCCGTGGTCACAGGCCGACTCCTCCAACAGCTGGGTGCCTCGCCTCCCTCTGAACGGTGATAGCAGCCGCATCCAGGCTGCAGCCTCTTTGCACACAGCTCTTGACCCATAATCTTCTAGGTTCAAGAAGAAAACCTGCCCTCTGTCTGTCCTGTCCCTTTCAATGCCTTCCTGCCAGAGGTCAGGCTTTCTTTCAGTGTGGCGCTTTCCTTCATATGACTCGCATGAGGGCTCTGCCTGGAGCAGCCTCCTGACTTCAGCAGTTTCTTCTTATCAATGCAAGGAACTGCACATCAGAACGGGTGCTTGCATTCGTGTGCACAACGAAAACAAGGCAGCTAACACTGGAGAGAATGCAGTTGAGCACAGTGAAGGTTCTTACCCAGCCATAAGTTAGTGCTGTTGGTATACATACTTTTTAATGAATTTGCATTGCTCATCTATGTGAGGATAGTTACATGATATCATTGAGAGTGATGTTGATGTTTATTTTGTTTTCCTGGTGTGAAAGTGGACACGCTGAGGAGTATTTTCTTCCCGCCTTTCATCTGAAAGCATTTTGGTTTTCCAACTTGAAAACAAATTTGCAACCTAGCCAATTTTTAATAGTCAAAGAAACCACAGAATCATACAACAGGAAAGAAGATGAAAGTATCTACTCCATCCCTCTGCCTGTCTCCAAGCAACAGTGTATCTCACAGTCCTACACATGCAGCCTTTCACCCCTTTGTTCAAATTCTAAGCAGTGAACACCTATGTTGTTCTTGCTATATGGATAACATGTGGGCCATTGGTGGGGAGGGAGGGGTTTGTGCTGGGCATTGTGGTGCATGCCTGCGATCCTGACACTTGGGAGGGAAAGGCAGGAGGGTGGGAGTCCGAGGCCAGCCTGGGACAACATAGCAAGACCCTGTCTCAAAAACAAAACAAAACAAAAGCTGACATCAATGGCTCATGCCTGTAATCCTAATTACTCAGGAGGCAGAGATCAGGAAGATCACAGTTCGAGGCCAGCCAGTGCAAAGTGAAAGCGAGACCCTATCTCAAAAATATCCAACACAAAAAAGGGCTGGAAGAGTGGCTCAAGTGGCTTGCCTGACTAGTAAGTATGAAGCCCTGAGTGCAAACCACAGTACCACCAAAAAAAAAAAAAAAAGTCTGTCCTAAACCAGATTCAGAATGATTTTCTTTTTACCATTCCATTATCAAGTTTTAGAATTTCTAAATGGCTGGCATTTGTATTAGCCAAGGGAATGATGCGCCCAACTCACAAGTATGCTGCAATAAAATAGCCTGAGTTTTTTAAGGTTTAAATTGTTGTTTAGATACCAGAATGGGCTACTGAGAGGGAATTGTGAAAATTCACTCCAAATTGTTACATTTTGATGATCTTGCTGAATGTCAAGGAAAAATGTCAGATGAATTCTTAAGATGTTCTGTTACCAAAGATTTCTGACAGATGATTTCTTTTCGAATTGTGCATCAGACTGAGATGTGTGCCACTCTGGAGCGACTTGACCAGACCTATTTTCTGCACCTGCTGGGCTCCTGCCCTTGATCGACATGCTCACTATTGCCACTCCCCTACCTCCCGCCCTTGTAGAACAAGACCCCCACTTGTTAGGCTGACTGGTAAGGAGAAACCCTGTGCCTGCACACAAGCCTAAAAGAACTAACAGTGGCTCTGGGTCTCAGGGACATCCTGCAAGAGTCAGGTGGCACAATCCATAAGTGCAGGAAGTGCCATGGAGTACACTTCCGCCATCATGAAACCAGCAGAAGTTGTGGAAGTTAGGCCAGCTCCACTTAGAGAATTCTCCTTTCCTCTCACTTCACATCCCTGGGATTGCATATACCATGCCTCATCCAGCTCTGTTTCCAGGTAATCTGTGTTATGACCAATAATTACCATTTTTAACTGGCAGGAAAAATGACAGGCTATTGATTATTTACTTATTTGTGGGACTGGGGTTTGAACTCAGGGCTTCAGGTATTCTATCACTTGAGCTATACCTCAAGTGATATACCTATTTTGCTCTGGTTATTTTTGGAGATGGGGGTCTCATGAACTGTTTGCCAAGCTGACCTTGAACTAGGATCCTCCCAATCTCAGCCTCCCAAAGAACTAGGATTACAGATGTGAGCCACTAGCACCTGGCTAGGTTATTGGTAATTTAAAGTTAGCTTCTCTACCTACCATATTTTTTGGAGGTAATTTTTCCTTTCTCAAATGTTACCAATGTAAACTATTGTGGTTATTTGAGAGTTTTCACTTTTTTCCCAGTGTTTGCATTCTGTCTTTTTTAAATTCAGTCAAATTATTTGGAATTAAGGTCTAATTATAACTTTTCTAGAACATGTAGCTTACCACAGACATTCAACAGACAATAACATGAAAAATAATGTGAAATTTGTGTCACATTAAAATGTGATACATTAAAAATAATTCATAACATTCACAGAATGGAGTAAATATTTATCTGTCAAAAATAATGAGATCCTTATATAATTACCACCAAAATGCACTGTTAAATGAAAAAAGCAAAAGACAGAACAATGTCTATAGCATGTTACCTTTTGTGGCAAAGTAATGAGGGGAAATAAAGAATAGTCAGGTCAGGTATGGTGGCCCACATCTGTAATCCCAGCTACCCAAGAGGTTCAGGCGGGAAGACTGTAAATTCAAGGCCAGCCTGAGCTACATAGTGTGCCATTTTATAAAAAAAAAAAAAAAAGTAATCATAGCCCTACCAAGAGTAGTAATGTTACTATTATTATTTAGAATCTATTGTAGATGAGAAAAGCACACAAATGTATTTAATGTAAATTTCTATGACTTGGGAGCCTTCAGAAATGAAAATCCAAAGAAACAGGAAAATCTGTGTGTGTGTAAGATACACTTGACACTTGATGAAGATGTGGATAGTGGGGAGGAAGATGAGTAGATTACCATTCTAGTGATAATAAATTGGGAGTCTTAGCAAAGCCTTTTTGTTCAAATTCTTCTTGGCATCTCTGTAGCTTTGAAAATAGAGGCATTGCTATCCTCTGCGTATAAGGAGGGCACCTTTAGAGTTAAGATATTATAATTTCCTTTAGAGGAAGGTCAGCTTAGTCTGTTTCAGAGAAGAAGGGAGAAAGCAAGGTAAGAGTGACTGTCCTGCTTTTGCTATTTTCTCAAATGCCAAGGTGCCATCTTTTGGAGTAATACAAACTGAACCCCCATCACTATTATATGTGTATCTTAGGCTAAAACAAATAAATAATTATGCTAATTTCATTTAAAACAGGTGGGCATGGTAGCTCATGCCTGTAATCCCAGTTACATAGGAGGTAGGAAGATCATCATCCAAAATTGGCCCAGGCAAAAAGCAAGAGACCCTATCTGAAAAAATAACTAAAAGCAAAAAGGGCTGGGGTGTGGCTCAAGTGGTAGAGCACTTGCCTAGCAAGTGTAAGCCCTAAGTTCAAACCCTAGTACCTTGAAAAACAAACAAATAGAACTTTTCAATACACATGAATATCAAATCAATCAAGTAAAAATTATGTGAGCATAAATTTTGAAAATGTAAACTTGTTTTCTTCTTTAATGAACAACAACAAAAAACTCTAGGAGTTGGGGATATGGCTCAATATTAGAGCGCATGCTTAGTAGGCACGAGGTCTTGGGTTCACTCTCCAGCATGAAAAACAAAAACAAAAACTCTATCAGCCAAAAAGACCTAGAAATATAACAATATAATAGTAATGAGAACTCTAATGCTTAATTTGTGGTCTCAAAATACTATTCTTCACTAAAAAGGATTAAGCATCCATGAAGAAATGTGGATTCTGAGTTTGGAGTATAAACTCAGCAAAGTAAGACAGAGATATCTTTCTTGCCAGAAAGCAAAGTCATCAAGGAAGATGTCTCAGGCTTACAAGCCAATAGGAGTTCCATCAAAAGGCCATAGAAACCAACCTGAAAAGGACCCCCAATGCCTTCAGAGGGCATTTTGATATCAAAAAGCATAATGACTGCAATAGATTAAAACATGTGTCTGTAATTGTAAAATAATTCTAAACAAAGATGGTCACTTGGGTCTTCTACTGTCCAAACATTTTACTCTGAATATTGATAAATAAGAGAAAATCAAGTATTTTAAAGATCTTTTTAACACAAATTGTTTCTCTAGGGTTATCAAATAGTCAATGAGGGGAAAGTTCTCCCTCATGAATGAATTCAAGGTAATAAATGCAGAAGAAAGAAAAAAAAGAGAAAAATCACTCTCATGCAATCCTGATGCAATGATAGACCTAAGCAAACACAATCACCAATGGGTGCTGAAGTCACTACTTCACAGATTGACCAGGAGCATTGCAATGAGTACCACTGGAGGCCAGCAATCAATCTAATTAATCTTAGCCTCACTAGATTTGGGACATGCATTATTTTGCACCTTCTCATTTGATGTTATAGGAAGTGCCTGGGGTTCTTTGTTTTGTGGTGCTGGGGTTTGAACCCAGGGCCTTGTGCCTGCTAAGCCAATACTTACCACTGAGCTACATTGTCAGTCCTGGGACGTATTTTTAAAGAATACATCCCAGGAAATATAATTAAGCCTGAACTAATCAAATTTCTATATCTAAAACCAAATTACAAGAAATACAAAGGACAAGGAAGTTAAAGAACACCACAGGAATCAAACACTCAAATCAGAAAGGACAGAAAACTCTAACACATTTCTCCATCAACAGCATTGAAAACGAAAAGAATTAAAAAGCAATAAAAGACACAAAAAGAAATGTAATGTGTTAGATGTTGTTTGGAATCTGATTTGAATACATCAATCATAAAATGACACTTCTGAGACAAGTATGACATTGGAATAGTCTAAGAATTTAGATTTAATTGGCATGGTGATTAATTGCAGTGAGAGATGCATTCTAAAGTACTCACAAAAGGAGCAGTGTAATTTCCAGACTTGCTTTAAAATACAACATTGATTAAAATATTAATAATTGTTTATGCAGGTCAATGGCTACATGAAGGTTCATGCTTGTGTTTTCAAGAGTTTTCTGAATTTAAAAAAAATAGAAAAATAACAATAGCTTAAAAATGCATTCACACAAAATCCATATATTTTGATTATTTATTTATATTTCTGCCTGCTTCCAACAAGGGAGGTAAGGCTTTCAGTGCAACTCCAGCAATTGCTACCATTGTCATCGTCCCTGTCATTGTCTTCTTGACATCTTTGTCAGCCACGTTGTCATCAGCAGCATCGCAATAGCTGCCGTGTTGGTGCTTGCTCTGTGCCGACCTCCATGATAACAGAGACTGATCCTTACCACACCATGACAATGAGGTAGGTGCCGTCATTATCCCCACTTACCCATTAGGGAAACTGAGTCTTACAGTCAAAGTAGCTTTCACAAAGTAACCAAGCTAGCATGTAGTAGAAAATATTTACAAAGTTCCACAAAGACTATGTACTAAATTTTATGAATTGTGTTTAATGAGGATGCACTAATAAATTGTATTTATACAAAGTGCAATGGAATCTCTCAGTTTTGTCACAGTCCTCATGAATTAGGAGGACTAAATTTAAATGTCATTATATTCAGAATGAGCCAGGAATAGGCAAATGAGTCTAGCTCATTAATCAGGATTAAGTGACATCATCTTTGGTGAAAGGTGTACATTTTGGTAAGAAATAAAAACTATAGCATGCAATTCTTAAATCACACTTCTTTCTTCTTCCTGGAGCACCTTAAGCTTGCAACTGTTCCATGAGAATGCTGTTGGCTGACAACAAGCAGAAATGCAACCACATGGGATCTCCATCTCCTTAGTACCTTTATGTGCTTATAGGGTCGGTCTTTATATCGTATCATTATGGCATATTAGTGTTCTGTTTGCATATTTGTGCTTAATTTCCACTTTGAAGTTGAGGTAATAAATTCCTGTGTTACCTTATATTTCCACTGTCATTAAGAAAGTAAGATTCAGAACTGGTGAGTCATTGAAAAATAATATGGGCCAAGATGACCATATTCCCAAATTTCTAATTTCACCAAGCCCTGGAACTTTCTGTGCAGAAATGCCAAATGTCCAATTACCATGCTTAGTTTTCTAGTTTTAAATCCCATGTTACCAGGGGCTGGGGGTGCGACTCGAGGTAGAGCACTTGTCTAGTGTGTGTAATGCTCTGCATTCAATCCCTTGCACAGGAAAATAAGTAAATAATAATCCATGTTCTTTGCCCTAAAATTAGATTCCTCCTTCTTGTTCTCCACACATCATGGCCTTTACCTCTGAAAAATAGTTTACCTTTTGTGGATCAAAACTCTTAGCTGGGTGCCAGGGGCTCATGCCTATAATCCTAGCCACTCAGGAGGCAGAGAGCAGAAGGAGCACAATTTGAAGCCAGTCCAGGCAAATACCTTTCGAGACCCTATTTCAAAAAACAAAACAAAACAAAACAAAAAAAAAACCCATCACTAAAAAGGGCCAGTGGAGTGGCTCAGGGTGTAGACTCTGAGTTCAAGCCCCAGTACTGCAGAAACAAAAACAAAACCTCTTAACTATGAATGGAATTCTCAAGAATTCCAGGCTACTTCATATATGTAGATCTACATTCTAAAACAGTGTAAAGAAATGACAGGTTGAAAAAGAAAAAACATTTCACGGGCAGGTAAGGAAATCTATTGCAAGGTGTTCCTGTGACAGATGGTCTAGCTTGTGAACCAAAGCAATTATACTGAATCCTAGTCCTAAGCAAGGACCGACTGTCTACAACTGCAGAAATCCTTAGGATGGGTACAAATGTAGGGAAAGTGGAGCACTCCTCTTTCCATCTAAGCAAAAAAGAAAACTGTGTTTCTATAGACCAGATATTTTTTCTGTTGTTCTTTGAATGTGTATGATTGCTTGATTGTTTTAATTTCTTGAGTTGGAATGAACTAAGCAAAAAAATTCAGAAATGAATTGGTGATTTTGTCTGTACTGAAATGGGGAATACAAATTTTATATTTAAATTTTGCCTTTCAATATAACAGCATGCTTTTTTTAAAGGATCAATTCAAAGTTTTTGTTTATTGACAAAAACAGATTTATAAATATAGCAAAATCAGTTCCCCTAGTGAGGTAACTTGTCAAATGTTTAGTTCAAGATTTTTGGCTAAAGATAGAGAAGAAAAGTGACAATAATAAAGCAATACCAAGGCACAATAGTGTACATCTATAATCCTAGCACTCTAGAAGCTGAGCAGGAGGATAATGATTCAAGTCCAGCCCATGGCTACATACTAAAACCCTGTTTAAAAAAAAAAAAAAAGAAAGAGAGAAAAGAAGTCAGGTGCTTGTGGCTCATGCCTGTAATCCTAGCTACTCAGGAGGCAGAGATCAGATGGATCGAGTTTCGAAGCCAGCCCAGGCAAATAGTTTCACAAGACGTTATCTCAAAAACAAAAACCATCATAAAAAGGGCTGGTGGAGTGGCTCAAGGTATAGGCCCCGAGTTCAAACTCTAGCACCACAAATAAATAAATAAATAAGAAAAAAAAAGAAGGCAAATACAGTTTATTTGTGACAATTTTGTGGTCACAGAGGTCCTGCACTAACATGATGACCTAAGGTTTGGAGCCTGCCCCTTGGAGGCTGTTGGAAGGGCTGAGATGCCTAAGTGAGGGTTCCTTCTTCAGCATGAGGCCATGACAATTATACACCAAGCCTTTTCTGTCTGTTAGTATGGATTTTGCTGACACAAAGATTGTCCTCTGGTGTTGGGCAGATTCTAGAAACTTCCATCTTTCCTGTATGAACCTGTGTGAGCCACTATCAGGCAAAAGCCTGGCCAGAAATTTTGAAAGCCTTATGTATCAAGTAGAGAGCTCTCATTCAAACTTACTTCATCTTATACAAGTATCTGGTTTTATTAAAGATATTCCAATAAAATACTTTAAAGCCAAAACGAAAAGGACAATTCTGTGGTCAAAAATAATAAATAATTTGCCCAATGACAACCAAGCAGGAAGTAATGGCACCCGTATTTGAACCAGGAGCAACACCTTCAGAGTTCATACCTTTCCTTGTTTTTTGGACCAAGTCTCCCTCTGTAGCTCAGTCTGGCCTGGAACTCAATATTCTTCTGCCTTAGCCTCCCTAGCACTGGGATTACAGGTACATACCACAGTGCCCTGCCTAAAGTACATACTTTCATATATGTACTTTACCTGCTTGACCATTTTTCCTTCTTGATACAATTTAAGAATAAGATAAACAGTCAAATAAAAAATCTGTTCATGCTTTTGCTTGGTCCTTCCTTCATTAGGCATTGTCACCAAACATGGCTACCATTTTAAAAACTGTTTTAACGAGTATTTCACGAACCATTTCATTTAATCTGTGATTTGAGTATTTAAATGAGAAAACAGGATTGTCCAAGGCTTTCTAAATGTCAGAATTAGAATTTGAACCCACCAGTATTAACCATTGAGTCTATCCTCTTAACTATGTCTCTGCACAGTAAGCACCCAGGTGCTGTGAGCAAGCACCCTTTCCCCTACACAGAGTCTGTTAACTTAGTGCAGTTAAATGAAGAAGGGAATTTTGCTCCTTAGTCCTCAAAAAGGTATTCCCTGCCGTGTCAAATGATTCCCTCTCTCAAGGGATGTATTTCTAAATAAAGGTTGTATCTGCTGTCTTAATTCCCCATGTCCTTTTCCAGCAGTCCCATCACAGGAGCAATTAGTCCAGTACAAATGTGCTCAACCTAGGAATAAGGACAATGATACCTTTGGACAACTTGTCATGGTCAGTTTCTGTGAGATGCACTAAAATGCACCCATTACCTTATTTTTTGGTGGTACTGGGACTTGAACTCAGGGACTCACACTTGCTAGGTAAGCACTCTATCACTTGAGCCATTCCACCAGCCCTATTTTTGTGAAGGGTTTTTCAAGATAGGGTCTCGAGAACTATTTGCCTGGTCTGGCTTCAAACCTCAATCTTCCTGACCTCTGCCTCCTGAGTAGCTAGGATTATAGGTGTGAGCCACCTGCGCCCGGCTACCATTACTTTTTTTTAACATCGTTCTAAAGCTTCTCTCTCTGTCAGGGTAAGGTGGTCTAGCCTGGAGAACTCACCCTTTTTCATGTTGAAGTTTAATTCACTCTGTAGTCTTAAATACAGCCTAATTTCAGGACTGTTTGAGCGCATCTGCTGAAAGTTATTGTTAAAGTATGCTTGTATTGTGGATGCATAAGTACAAAAAAAATGAAAGCTACAAATCCCAGACTTGTAAATTCTGATACCCAGGAACTGTGTGAGACTCTCTGAAATCTCCCTCCCTGTGTCAATCTCAGGGTGCCAAGCCCCTTCTGATCCTGGTTCCAGAAAGAGGACAACCTTGTACCTACAGCACCACTTGGTGGCCAAGATGAAGAACTGGCCAAGTCAGTTTGTCTTCCCTCCCAACTTTCTTTTCCTCAGACAATACCCTTCCAAAACCCCAAGTCTCTGCACCACCCTAGGCCTCCTCAGACTTTCCTATTCAAAACCAATTTGATTCCACCTCAGGCAATCTTTTTTTTTTTACATTTACATATATAATTTTTAAATTGTTTATTCATCTATTCATATGTGTATACATTGTTTGGGCTATCTCTCCCCTCTGCCCTCCACTCCCACCTAGTTTTTTTTAAAAAACTTTTTTTAAAAAATTGTTTTTCTTCTTATCCAGTAGCTTCATAAATTTTCCTTTCTCCTTCAACTACCTTTATCACATATATAAGCCTGGCAGTTACTAGGGCCAAGCAAGCTAGACTTGGCCCTAACAATTTGAAATGTAGAGGGGATAACCATAATTTTAAAGATTAAGTATTTCAAATTGCTTAGTCTACCTCCACTTCAGAAACACTGTCCCCCTTTCAGCTTGTATCCCCCCAGAAGCCAATTGGCTCCTGCCCATAGGCAGTCCTCTGTAATAGCCAGGGAAATAGGTGAAGATCCAAAATAAGAAAAGATTAAACTGTAGGAAGAGAGACAAGAAAAGAAGGAAAAGAAATAGGAAGAAAGACAGAGCAAGAAAGAGGGTGGGTTAGTGTAGTGGCTCAAGTTGTAGACTATCTGTCTAGCAAGCACAAGGCCCTGAGTTCAAACCCTAATACCACTAAGAAAAAAAGGGTTGGGGAGAGGGAAGGGAGGAATGTCTTCTGGGGGCTGGGGGCAGGGGCGGGGAAACATGTGCAGCTTCCTTCCTCACTGTTTCCAACCACCCACTCTGGGATTGAGACGAGGCCTGAGGGTACATCAAAAAAAAAAAAAAAAAGAAGGAAGGAAAAAACACTCAGTTATTAAGATGAATAAAAATAATCTTGTGATGCAGTATTTCTAAGAATTAAACATTTAAAAATTAATTTAAAAATCCCTGGTGAACAAAATACAGTATTCAATTTTTGGTTTTTAATTTTATTTTTGAATTAGTGTACATTAATAATGAGAAGGAATTTCTTTGTGATGATTCTACACATGTTCACAGTGTATCTTGAACCTGTTCACCCTTTCCCTTATATTTTCACCTCCCTCTCCTCCCCACTTTGTTTTGTTTTTTGAGACAGAGTCTAGTTATGTAGCCCAGGCTGGACTCAAACTCAGGATCTTCCTGCCTCAGCCTGCTGGGTGCTGGGATTACAGAAGTACTCCACCAAGTGAGATTTAGTATCTGAATTTTTTTTTTCAGTACTGGGATTTGAACTCAGGGCCTACACCTTGAGCCACTCCAACATCCATATTTTTGTGATGGGTTTTTTCAAGATAGGGTCTCTTGAACTATTTGCCTAGGCTGGCCTTAAACCATGATCCTCCTGATCTCTGCCTCCTGAGTAGCTAGGATTATAGACGTGAACCACCGGCACTGGCAGTATCTGAATTTTAAATAAAGACAAGTGACTAATTTATTTTAAAACCCAGTGTTGTTGTGCAAAGAGAACAGTTCTTTCCAATCATCAACCTGCAGTTGTCACATGACTTGCCTGCTTGTTGTCTCCCCACTGGTCCCTCTTTCATCTGTTCCCCATCAAAGGGCAGGTTTATGAGGGTTGACAGTGTGAGAACACGTTGATAACGTAAGACTTTATGTATAGATATTTTCCCAAATTGCAGGGCTTATATGACTTTTTCTACTTGATGTAAAAATATGGGAGGACATTGTGACTCAGGTTTGTATAAAAGCACATTTTTCCTTTAGCCTCAAGCTCCAAAATGGCTGCACAGGGTACCCACAATGCCACAACTTCCATGGAATACTTAAGGGACTGAAGACCTGCTTTTCTTTAAGTACCAGTATTTGTGAAAAAAAATGACTCACTCAATACCGAAGATTTTTTCTTGTTTTTTTAACTACAAAGTATTGCAAAAATATTGCTTTCAGCTTAAAACAACATCATAAATCAAATAACATTTGTAAGTTAACCCAGAGACTAAACCTTTTTTACCTCACTGTTTTTATGGGAAAACATTCTAAATTTCAAACAATTCACTTGCCAATAAATCTTTGATACTCAATTTTTCTTAGATTGGGGCCTGCTGCTTTTAATCAAATATTTCTAAAAAAATTTACTCCATACATTATAACACATTTAAAAAAAAGTCCTTTAACCTCAAACTACTGTTCTTAATTTTAAGGTTAAAAAAAAAGCAACTTAGAAAGCCAAGTTCCAGATCAGAATGCTACAACAGGTCAATAGAATAGGTCTCACCAACAAAATTGAGACAAGGAAAGAACGAGAGAGAGAAGTCATAGTATTAGGCACATATTTCATTTAAAAACTCAGATATAGAAGAACATTTTATTTAAACACAGATACTTAAATTTTATTAAAATACTTGCTCTGATATCTAATTGCTTACATGTCACAATACAGATCTTATGAATATGTCTCAATTATTTCATATAGCATGTGCTTCCATTCTAAAAATAACGAGTTAGCATCTGTCTACCTACATCTGGTGATTAGTCATTCAATCCACTAATTATTTTTTGGTATGAGATCAGTAGAAGCATCTCTATTTAAATCATCGCTCCCAAGTTACTGCATGTCATCAGGAGGTCTTTGCTCCTTGCTTTGGTCATTATCTTCTTGCATGAAGTTCGGCCACACAGCAAAGTGCTCCCAGATATCACTGAGGAATGGGTGGGTCCCCTCTGCATAAAATCTTAGTTTCTTAGAATAGCATCATCCATGTTTTAAAAAAACACAAATCTAAGTTGTTCTTAACCACCCTTTTTAACTCAAGAAAATGTGGACTGAAGGCATGGCTCAAGTAGTAGAGCCAGGCCCTGAGTTCAATTCCCAGTACTGAAGGAAAAAAAAACAAAGAAAGAAAATGTAATCTAATTCAGTAAGAACAAAAATATAACATACACACAGACTCAATTATAATGGGTAAGTAGAATAAGATACATAGAGTACAATCAACTTTGAAAGTCTATGGTTAATTTTTAGTTTTAGTTTTTAGTGTTTGTTTTTGTTTTTGTTTTTTCTTGTTTAAATGCTTCTGTGATCAATTCTGATTCAGCATCCTCAACAATGCCTTACTTAGCCAGGCATGGTGGCACACATATACACATGCACACAACCTACTTACCTAGGGAATCAAGTGTAAGTTCTTCAGCCTGACTTCCACCAAACTGCCTACTATCTTGCTATCACTCCTCCATCACCCCAACTCTTCATTGGACCTACACCAAACCTTCCATGCTCTTCTGCCTAAAACTTTCATGTTTCTCGTCTGACAAACTCCTCCCTCCTCTGTACCTATCTGTCCTTCAAGTGCTGGCTAAGTTTCCATCTCTGCTCTGAACCTTTTCTTGCTTCTTTGTCCTCTGTCCCTTACACTGATCTCCCTCCCCAAGGCTCAGCCCTTCCGGCATTTATTTGTTATCTCCTCTCTGTATTCTATTCACTGTTTTTAGTGTTTTTCTGACAAATTGATCAGTATGCTCATTCAGGGTAGGAACTATAATCTTAATACTCCTTTTAAATTCTTAAAAAATGACTTTCAAATTAAAAACTAGTATTTACATGAATGTGAATGCACACCCTATGTAAGATGGGAGCCCCAAGTTTCCTCGTTCTTCATTCTGACCCCTCTCTGAGGCATATACAGTCCTGTTACCGCCCTCCTGTGAGTCTTACTCTCACTGGCCTTCACTGGTATTTCTTTTCTGTCATTCTCTATTATCTCTTTCTTGAGACTGACTTTTTATTTGTATTATTTTTAAAAATCTTATTTCTGAACTCTTCAACACCTTAATTCAGTAGGGTTTGGAAGTAGTGAGAAAACAAAGGATAGTGTTCACACTTTTTTTGGTGCTACTTGAACACAGAGCTGCCTGCTTGAGCAAATGCTCTACCCTTTGAGCCATGCCCCAAGTCCAGGATAAGGAGTTTGGAGACCTAGATTTTTGTCTCTATGCCACTTAGAATAGTAGGGTTGATTTGACAAGTCACTTGGTCTCTTCATCTGTGTTTTAGGAATAATTATACCTACAATGAGATTTTTTTTTTTTGAGAATAAAATACACATATGAAGCATATTGCAAATAATACATTATGAAATATATTTTATTATATTATTATTAAAATTAGTCCCTAAATAATTTCCTCCCAACTGCTGCATTACACCTCCAACCCTACACCTACCCATTCATGGACAGGTGCTGAGCTACTAGGCCGTTGCCTTTTCTCCTTTTGTCCTTTGAAACATGAAAGCCATTGTCCTCTGTGCCTTTAAACACTGAAAAGTAGAAGAAATCCTCAGTTCCTCCCATTGCAGGCAGACGATATGAACTAAAACGCATGGCAGCCAGGGGAGCTGGCAGAAGAGGCAAGTACGTACACCTACTTCAATTTGCTATAGTTCGCCAAATTGCTAAATCTCAATAAACTAGTTTATTAAATGGTCAGTAAAGGGCAAGGTATTTTACTAATCTTTAGAGAATTAAAAAATGAATAAACTCTGTTAAGAGAGGCAGATAGCTTTGTAAGTTACTGTAATGCCTGTCATGTTAAAAGACCTCATAAATTCAACCCAAAGAATGTACTAATAAGGCTGAGTCTATGGCACCATATAGACTGACATTTATTTATTATTTTTTTGGTGGGAATGTGGTTTGAACTCAGGACTTCACGTTTGCAAAGTAGGTGCTCTACCATTTGAGCCACCTCTCCAGTCCATTTTGCTCTGGTTATTTTTTTGGAGATGGGAGTCTCACAAACTATTTGCCTGGGCTGCCCTGGAACTGTGATTCTCCAGATCTCAGCCATCCAAGTAGCTAGGCTTACAGGTGTGAGCCACTGGTACCTGGCTACAGACTGACTTTAAAATATCTTTTTTTTTTTTTTCATTTCTAGGTCAGATTCTTTCTAATAGGAATTTCTAGGAATGCTAGGTTTGCTATCATACCATCTGTTTCTTTTTTTATGTGCTTGGGTTTGGGGTACCTTTTTATTCCTTTAGTGCTGGGGATCCAACCAAGGGCGTCATGCCTGCTAGGCAGGCACTCTATCACTGAGCTACACTCCAGCCCTGAGTATCTATTTTATACCTTGACCTCACACCCTCCCACCTACTGCCCCAGTTTTTGATTACTTGACACAGAAAAACTTCTTAAAGGTTATGTCTTTATTTCTTCACCTCCTATTCTCTCTTTAACTCATTGCAATAGCCAGGTTTCGGTGGCTCACGCCTATTAATCCTAGCTACTTAGGAGGCAGAGATCAGGAGGATCGTGGGAACTATCTCAAAAAACCCTTCACAAAAATAGGGCTGGCAGAGTGGCTCAAGGTGAAGGCCCTGAGTACCACAAAAAAAACAAAACAAAAAGACCACCTCATTGCAATAAAGCTTCTGTGTCTATAGAACCTACCTCTGTCAAGTCAGCAGAGTCCATGTATCAAAATCCAAAGGTTACTTCTTGGATTTTATCTCACTTTACTCTTTGGTGCAGATCAATAACATTTATCGCTTCGCCCTTCTTGAAAGTCTCTTTGATCTCTGAGAGGGCACTTTCTTGGTTTTTCTCCTACCTTTTGGGGGACTCCTTTGCAATAGAAAGAAAAGAAAGGAAGGAAGGAAGGGAAAGGGGGAAAGGAGGGAGGAAAGAAGGAAAGAGATGTATTTAACTCTCAGTTCTGGAGATTCAAGGGCATGGCACCAGCATTGCTCAACTCTGGTGAGGATCTCATGTCACATGGTAGCAGTGCAAGGAGTGGGAGAGATCACATTACCACACAAGAAGTCAGAGAGAGTGATTCGGGGCCACGCTAAGGCTTTTCTTTTAACAATTTTCTCCAGCAAGAACTTCTCCAGGAAACCAGCTTTCCCTTCTGAAAGCAGGACCTCCAAGGACATCAACTCTTTCTTATCTGCACGTTCCTCCTAGGTAATGTCATCAATTCAACCCCTTGGCTTTGAATAGCACCTATATACAACTCTCAAATCTCTATCCCCACTCCCAACTTCTCCATAGAACACCAACTGCCAATTTGACATCTCCACTTGACTAAAAGGTGTCCCGTGTTTAATATGTAGAGAACCAATATACTTCTCCTAGGATACTCCAGTTCAGAAAATGGAATCCCCACCCATCAGTTGCTTGAAAAGGCAGCAGACAAACGAAGCCTTATGTGCAAATCCCTCAATCGTGTCAATTCTACCTCCTGAGAACAGCCGCAGTGTGTCTATCTAATTCTGTACTCACTGCTGACTCCCTAATCCAAGATGCCATTACCTCTCATGCAGTTCAATGCAGTGTTTTCTTCCTGGTTTCCCTGCTTTCATCCTAACGCTCCCATAATCTACTGAGTCCTAATGAACTTATACAAAAGTTCATCTAATTAGAGCTTACCCCTTGAGCAAACAGCTTTTTTAAACATTGTGTGTAATGAAATGGGAAATAGATTTAAATCATGAGCCAGAATGAACTTTCAAAAATTTAAGCCAGATCAGGTCATTCTCCCCTTTACAACTTTCTCATATATTTAGAATAAAATACAACTTCACACCCTGGCCTACCAAACCTTCCATGATCACTGCAAAGTCTTTTATATTGCTCTTACCTCTTATAAACACTGTCAGCTATTTGTGTCTTCTTTCTGTTTCTCAAACTCAAGTTCTTTCTGCCCTTAAGAGAACTCAGCAGGATCCTTCTCATCTGTCCATCTCTAAATAGAGGGATGTCTCTATCAGGCCTTGGCTACTTTTCTTTTAACAACTTCCAAAACTTTATCTCCAGTACTGACCTTCCTCCTCAACACAAGACCCTATCTTCAACTGCCTGTTTGACACATCCATTCGGATGTATAATAGCCATATAAAATATATAACATGTCTAACGTGAAAACTTAATACTTCCTCCTTACATCCTCAAACTACTCTTTTCCTATCTTTCCCATCTCAGTGTTAAATGAAAATTATGGGAAGAACTATTTGAATCAGGCTTCTGCACTGGGCTCCCACTGACAAGGCTACAAAAATCAAGAATCAGTGAAGCTAAAATGACTGAAACTAAGCTGTTTATCTGACCTTTGGAGAAATCAGGATTAGAGAGATAACAGATAAATTCCCCAAGTAAGTTAATCTTTATACAAAAGAAGTAATCTAGATGATGGAGGCATAGCTCTGTGATAGAGCATTTGCCTAGTATGAGCCAAGGCCCTGGTTTTAGCCCCAGTATGGTGGGGGTGGGGGAGGTAAGGAGGGAGGGGTATAAAGGGTTATAATCTGATGTTAGCTAATTGGTTATTTTCTTATTGTTCAGTCATCCTGTCCCCACCTTACAAGGAAGTTGACTCTGAAATGCCCAATCCATTTTCAATTATTTTGTTTCTGTTTATTTTATTATTTAGCCATACTGGGGTTTTGAACCCAGGGCCTTGAGCCTGCTAAGCAGGTGCTCTCCTGGTTGAGCCACACCCAGCCCTATAAAGTGGATTTTTGAGGCAGGGAGATGAAATAGGAGTTTGCTCCATCCCTTTCACCATCAACCTGGTATTGTAGTACCTCTAGGAATGGCATACCCCAAAAAGTGGAACGGAAAGGTTTTAAACCAAGTTATTATTTTGTCCTTTGACATAGAAAGTGATAGTTTGTTTTTGTTACCAGATTGGGGGTTCCTTCAACTTCCCAGTTTTCACTTAAAATCACAGGTACTTGAAATCCACAAACATGAAAAGAATTTCAAGGTGTCTCACAACAGGGAGTCTCACAAGAAGGAAGTTTTAGCAAAGATTTATTTTAGTAAGACAGAATGAAAGTAGAGAGAATTGTAGTAAAAAAAAGGGAGAAACATTTCCAGTTCCCCACACAGGAAATGGGAGTAAAGACTCCAAAAGATGGCTCTTTTTTGGGGGGTGGGGGGGTGGGGGAGTGAAACGGGTTTGAACTCAGGATTTCATGCTTGCAAAGCAGGCACTCCACTGTTTGAGCCACACCTCCAGTCCTTTTCAGGACTGAGGTTTCAAAACCTTTTCAGTTTTTACTTCCTTGGTGCAATGTCTGTGTGGGGTTCTTTTAATATTTATTTTAAAATGATATAATTTTGGCCGGGCACGGATGGCCCACACCTGTAATCCTAACTACTCAGGAGGAAGAGATCAGGAGGACCTCTGAAACTTCCTACAGAGAATAGAGGAGGCATACAGGACCGACTGCCCCTCCAAATGAGGACAGTTACCTACAGTGATGGGGCTGCACCCTGGAGCTCGAGTAATCATCTCATGGGAACCAGATTGCTCCTCAAGTGATGACAGCGATGACATCTTCTCTGGAACTCCTCTCAGAACTCTCAGACTGAGATAATGGTCAAGCAGAAAAACCTGTGACCAGGAATGTTTAACTATGCATACCTTTGTCCCCTCCTCTAGTTCCTTTGTCTACTTAAACCTGTAGCCCATGTCTGTATCCCCGAAGATTCCTTGATTTTCCTTCTCATACTGATGACCATTGGCCCATGTGTATTTAACTGCACAAAGGCTAAATTTCTTTATACAGGTCATCACTCAAAACCACATCGACAACATACTCATGCCTCGACAGGTCAGATACCAAAGACTAAGAAACATCAACACCCCAACTCTGGGCTTGGTGGAGTGGCTCAAGCTGTACAGCACCTGCCTAGCAAGCATGAGGCCCTGAGCTCAAACCCCAGTACCACCAAAAGCAAAACAGAAAACCCCCCCACAAAAAAAAACCACAAAAAACCAAAAAACAAAACACCCCACCTCAGCAAGAAGCAGCCAAAGAATAAGAGGATGCTTCAGATCCTACCATCATCCTTGCTTGCCCATCTTTAAAAAAAAAAAAATAGCAAGAGACAGGAAAGTTAGCTTAATACCAGCCATTTCAAATGACTTAGATATTGCAAGCCCAGGCTGAGGACCCCTAGCAGCACAAATATCCTGTTTGACAGGAATGTGACTTAATCGAACAGCTGCTATCCTAGCAACAGCTAATCACAAGAATTTCCCCCCACCCAGAGTAGCACGTAGGCACTGCCTCAACCTATAAACATCTCAGTCCGTGAGCTCTGCCTTTGACTGGTGTCCCCCTCAGTAGGTTCCTGAAAAAACCTATGTTGTTATTTGTTGACCTACCTCTCTCCATTTCTTTTCTTGCCACTCCTGAACCTAACAATATATATACAGAGAGGGTGCACTGGAATTACAGGTGTGCACTGTACACCTGGCCACATATAGCATTTGCTGTGTGCCAGGTATCATTCTAAGTGCTTCACATATATCACATCAGTTAGTCCTCACGTCATCTCTCAAGTAGGTCATGTGACTATCTCTGTTTTAAGGATGAGGAAACCAAAGCATACAGAGTTTAAATAATTTGCATCAAGGTCATGAAGCCAAGTGCTGGAGCTGAAATTTGACTGTAGGTTCTCTGGCTCCAGCATGCGATTTCAGTTACTCCCCCACTTTGCCTCTTTTATAGCCCTGGTCATGCCTACTTTATTATTTAGTTATTTATTTTTGAGGTACTGGGGCTTGAACTCAGGACCTTCACCTTGAGCCACTTCACCAGCCCTTTTCCGTGAAGGGTTTTTCAAGATAGGGTCTCGTGAACTATTTGCCCAGGCTGGCTTTGAACTGTGATCCTCCTGATCTCTGCCTCCTGAGTAGCTAGGATTACAGGTGTGAATCACCGGCACCCAGCCCATAGCCTACTTTATTTATTATCTCACATTCTTCCAGCTTGTTTCAGTCATTACTGTGTAGTCAACCATACCAAACTTGTCGCTTAAAGCGACAACTTATTATGTCTCAGAAACTGGGTCAGGAATTCAGACTGGACTTGTTGAGGCTGTTTTTCTGCCCCATTTTGCATTGGCTGATGTCACTCAACTGCATTTGACTGGTGACTAGGTTGGCCTGGAAGGTCTCAGAAAGCTGCACTCACATGTCTGGCACCTCAGGGCTCCTCCAGGTGGCCTGTTCACATTGTTCCTTATCAATCTGGAGTATAGCTGAAGATTCTTTAGGACATAGCAGCTGGTTTCTAAGAGAGGGATATGGAAGCTACCATATTGCCTCAAGTCTTTTTAAAATTTTTTGGTACTGGGTTTTGAACTCAAGGCCTGCACCTTGAGCTACTCCACCAACCCTTTTCTGTCATGGGTTTTTTTGAGATAGGGTCTCTTGCACTATTTGCCCAGGCTGGCTTTGAACCACGATCCTCATGATCTCTGCTTCCTGAGTTGCTAGGATTACAGGCGTGAGCCACTGATACCTGGTTTAAAAGCATATACTTAACTATATAAGAAATTGACATACCATCTTCCAAAGTGTAACATTTTATATTTCCATCGGCAATTAAAGTCTTGATTCACAAGTTCCAGAACTTAATTTCTGTCATAATCTATCAGTTAAAAAAAAAAATCATGAGGGTAACCCATATTCAGAGAGAGAAGGATAAGTCTCTCTTTCTTGATGTTAAGAATGGCATTTGTATGCATGGAGAGGGACTGATGGATGTTACCTCTGGAGACATACTCCACACTACAAAGCATAAGTCATGGTACTTTTTTTTTTGTGTGTGTGCCATTCTGGAGTTTGAACTTAGCTTACTGCTTGTTAGGCAGGCATTCTACCACTTGAGCCACTCCACCAGTCCAATAATGGTCATTCTAAATAAGATGAGCTGGTATCTGATGTGGAGGAGGCCTCCATCTTAAGGAAATATGGGAGATAAAGGAATACCAAGAAACAGATGGTGGGGGTGGGGTGGGGTGTGGGGGTGGGGGTGTGGGGTGGGGGTTGGGGGGTGTGGGGTGGGGGTGGGGGGGGTGGATCCAGCCTCCTAGGCGGTTCAAATGAAATAGAGATCCAGATCCCTGCACAAGAAATTCAAACCATAAACCCAGGAAGAGACAACCAATCAGCATGATCTGCAAAATTGGAGATCGCCAATCAAAAGTGGCCTAGCCTGACGTATAAAATTTACTCTAAACCCTGCCTCAGTGCCCTATGCCCCTTTGTGCAGTGATTCACCATCATCTCCTCCTTTAATGGCATTCTAATAAATCTTTTTCAGGGCTGGTGGATCAAATGGTAGAGTACCTGCCTAGTAAGCGTGAGGCCTTGAAGTCAAACCTCAGTACCACCAAAAAAAAAAAACCCAAAAACTTTGCTTTTTCCTGTTTTCTGTCTCTATAAATTCTTTTACTAACCAGTGGCTCCCCAACCCCCATGACATCTCATTGTGGTTCTGATTTGCATTTCCCTGATGATTAGTGATGTTGAGTATTCTTTTTACATACCTGTTGGCTCTTTGTATATCTACTTAGGTCTGTTGGCCTATTTTTGGGGGGAAGGGGGTGACAGTACTGGAGTTCAGGATTTTTTGTTTTCAAACCATTTGAACCATGCCCTCTGCCCTATTGTACTTTCTTTTTTTGGCAGTACTGGATCTTGAACTCAGGTCAGGGCCTCATGCTTGCTAGGCAGATGCTTTACCACTTGAGTCACTCCACCAGCCCCCTATTATCCATTTTAAAACTGGATTATTTGTGTTTTTGTTATTGAGTTTTTTGAGTTCCTAATATACTCTGGATCTCAACCCTTTGTCAGATGATACTTTGCAAATGTTTTTTCCCATGCTATAGATTATTCTCCACTCTGTTGATTGCTTTTTTTAAATAAATTTTTTATTAGGATATATTCATTATGGGGGGGAGGGGGCGGATTTGTAGTAACAATTCCGATTAGTCTTATGTTGTACATTATTTACATCTCCCCCATCATTTCTCCCCCACAGGACCCCCACCATTGGTTTTCTTTGTTGTGCAAAAAATTTTTAGTTTGATGTAACTTAGATCTAAATTTTTGCTTTTGATGTCTTATCCAAAATATCTTTGCTCATTTGAACATCAGGAAGTGTTTCTCCTGTTTTCTTCTAGTAATTTCATGGTTTTGGGTCTTACACTTAAATCTTTCATCCATTTTGAGTTGGTTTTCAGACATTGTGAGAAGTAGAAGTCTGATTTCATTCTGCATGTAGCTATCCAATTTTACCAGCACCATTTATTAAAGAGATTATCCTTTTCCCAGTGCATGTTCTTAGCACTTCTGTCAAAAGTCAGTTGGTTTATGCTAGGCACTCAGGAGTTCAAGGCTCCAGGCCAACATGGGCTACTTAGTGACACCTTGCCTCAAAAAACAAAACAATCACACTCCCACCCAACCGAATCAAATCAAAATCAGTTGGTTATAGATGCTTGGGTTTATTGCCAGGCTCTTTATTCTGCTCCAATTGTCTATGTGTCTAGTTTGAAGCACTACCACGCTGCTTTGATTGCTATAGCTTTATTGTATATTTTGAAGTCAGGTAGTGTATTTGTTTTGTTCTCTCTCTCTCTCTCGTCTTGTTATGTAGACCAGAATAGCAAGCCTTGAATTTTTGATACTCTTCTCTCAGCCCTCAGAGTTCTGGGGATTATAGGTGTGCACCACCATGCCTGGCTTCTCTTTTCTTTTGTTTTCTGGTGCTGGGGTTTGAAACCAGGGCCTTGCGTATGACAGGCAAGCATCCTACCACTGAGCTGCATCCCCAGCCATTATATCCGTTTTCATGTTTAAAAGTTTTATTTTTCATGTTTAAAAGTTTTATTTATTTTTATTTATTTAAAAAATTTTTTTTATTGTTTTATTATTCATATGTGCATACCATGCTTGGGTCATTTCTCCCCCTGCCCCCACCCCTCATGTTTAAAAGTTTTAGAAGTAAGTCTTTAAAAATCAGGATTAAATCAAAGAGCACAAAATGACACAGAAGAAAAAGTTTTCCTCACTCTCATTCCTAATTCTCCTCCCCAGTGGCAGCCATTCTTAAATGTATCCTTTCAGAGCTAATATATGCAGATACAAGGATGAGAATATATGCCATGTGTCTCTAAACTACCTACCTCTCTCCTGTAAAGCCACATAGGTAACACGCATAGGTAATTGAGAGTCCCCCACACAGCTCAATATGAAGCTTTCCCGCTCTTAACAGCATAACTTCCAGGTCGGTACACACGGATCACCCTCTTTCTTTCAGCTTCATTGTCCTTTGCAGCACTGAGGATGGACGCTGGGCCTTGAGCTTGCAAGGCAAGTGCCTTAAGAGCCACACTCTCAGTCCTTTCGTGTTGCAACCCAGAATTTCCCAGCTACTTTCCCTGAGGACAGAACTTAGCCATATTCCCTTGGCAGTGCAGAGGGAAAATAGTGAAAACAATGACAGTGACCCTTCAAAGTGTAGGGTCTGACAAACTCTAAAGTTGGTACAGGAAAGAGTAGGAAATACTCTGGAATTAATAGGTATAGGCAAGAACTTTCTCAATGGAACCCCAGCAGCACAGCAACTAAGAGATAGCATAGATAAATGGGACTGCAAAAACTAAAAAGCTTCTGCTCAACAAAAGAAATGGTCTCTAAACTGAAGAGAACACCCACAGAGTGGAAGAAAATATTTGCCAGCTACACATCAGACAAAGGACTGATAACCAGAATATATAGGGAACTTAAAAAACTAAATACTCCCAAAATTAATGAACCAATAAAGAAATGGGCAAGTGAATTAAACAGAACTTTCTCAAAAGAACAAATTCAAATGGCCAAAAAACACATGAAAAAATGCTCACCATCTCTAGCAATAAAGGAAATGCAAATTAAAACCACACTGAGATTCCACCTCACCCCTGTTAGAATAGCCATCATTAGCAACACCACCACCAACAGGTGTTGGCGAGGATGAGGGGAAAAAGGAACCCTCTTACACTGCTGGTGGGAATGTAAACTAGTACAACCACTCTAGAAAAAAATTGGAGGCTACTTAAAAAGCTAAACATTGATCTACCATTTGATCCAGCAATACCACTCTTGGGGATATACCCAAAAGACTGTGACACAGGTTACTCCAGAGGCACCTGCACACCCATGTTTATTGCAGCACTATTCACAATAGCCAAGTTATGGAAACAGCCAAGATGCCCCGCTACTGATGAATGGATTAAGAAAATGTGGTATTTATACACAATGGAATTTTATGCAGCCATGAAGAAGAACGAAATGTTATCATTCGCTGGTAAATGGATGGAATTGGAGAACATCATTCAGAGTGAGGTTAGCCTGGCCCAAAAGACCAAAAATACTATGTTCTCCCTCATATGTGGACATTAGATCAAGGGCAAACACAACAAGGGGATTGGACTTTGAGCACATGATAAAAGCGAGAGCACACAAGGGAGGTGTGAGGATAGATAAGACACCTAAAAAATTAGCTAGCATTTGTTGTCCTCAACACAGAGAAACTAAAGCAGATACCTGAAAAGCAACTGAGGCCAATAGGAGAAGGGGACCAGGAACTAGAGAAAAGGTTAGATGAAAAAGAATTAACCTAGAAGGTAACACACACGCACAGGAAATTAATGTGAGTCAACTCCCTGTATAGCTATCCTTATCTCAACCAGCAAAAACCCTGTTCCTTCCTATTATTGCTTATACTCTCTCCAACAAAATTACAGATAAGGGCAAAGTAGTTTCTGCTGGGTACTGGGGGGGTTGGAAGGAGAGGGAGGGGGCGGAGTGGGTGGTAAGGGAGGGGGTGGGGGCAGGGGGGAGAAATGACCCAAGCATTGTATGCACATATGAATAATAAAAATAAAATAAATAAATAAATAAATAAAAATAAAGTGTAGGGTCTGGGAGCTCACCATTAGTCTCCTGGCTGGCTCACCAAACGTTCACAGCAAAAAAACAGTGTTTTCAGAAGACCTTGGTCCTTGCGTTCTGTGGGTGTTAATGGGGTTTATTAAAAGTTAGGGTAAGGGAAATACAGAGGGAGCATGGTGGGGTACAGGTGGAGTACACGTGGAGTCTGCTGACAGAGTATGTTTTTTTTTTCCAGATGCTTTTAAAACCTCCACTAACCCAAGGGGACAGCAGACCCAGGAGGTTCCCACCCAATAATGAATATGGGGAGGGGCATGGCAGTTCCCAGCCAAGTGAGTGTGGTCTGGGTCGTCCCTGGGCAACCTACATGAGCCCCAAACTTTTCCTACTTCTAGCCTGCCTCAGTGGGGTCTCCCTAACTTTGCCTGGGCTGGCCCCAACTGTGATCTTCCTACCTCTGTCTCCTGAGTATCTAGGATTACAGGGATGCTCCAACATGCCTGTAATCCTCTTTCTTTAATCGGACAGAATAGTTCCATTGTAGGACCATATCATTAGATTCCAAAATTAGGAGATGACTATTGCTTTCAGTAGACGTGAAAAAGTAGAGAATTGCAGATTGGGGTGAGGAAGACAGAGGTCAGAAAGTGGAAGTAGTGTTGGCATTGGTGGTTCACATCTGCAATCCTAGCCACTCAGGAGGCAGAGATTAGAAAGATCATGGTTTAAAGCCAGTCTGGGCAAATAGTTCTCAAGACCCTATCTGGAAAATATTCAACACAAAACAGAACTGGTGGAGTGGCTCAAGTGGTAGAGTGCCTGCCTAGCAAGCCTGAGGCCCTGAGCTCAAACCCCAGTACTGAAAAAAAAAAAAAGTGGAAGTAGAAAATTAGGTTGCACAGCAAAACTGCTTCTTAGGAGATGGAGAGGGCTCGGGTTGCAGGTAGATTGTATTAGTGGTTGCTAGAAATTAAGGAAATTCAACTCTCACGTCACTTGGAGATGTAGGAGACGAAGTTTCTCATTTTTTCCCAAGTGGGTAGGAGGATAGAAATAATGAAGTTGGGAGAGTGGAGGGCTGGGAATAGCAGGGAGGCCGGCAGGCGGTAGTCTGAGTAGCATGTGTACAGATGACTGTTTTGGGCTCGGCAATATTGGCTGGCTGCGTGGACGTCCCGAGTGGGGCCATTCTCAGGGTTGTGCGATTTTCTGCACTAGTGCAGGAGTGAATGAGGTTGGTTGTCGCAGAATAACAGTTTTCTAGCTGGGCGGAGCACTGGGAAGGCAGCTGAGTTGAGGCCGTGAAGGAGATAGACCCTGACCACACATCTGTCATCCACGTTTAAATATAGGCTTGCAGGTCCAGCCATGCACACTGCCTAGAAGCAGAGTTCGTACTCACTGTGTGCCAAGAAGGGAGGACTTGGGGGTGCAGGCGGGGTGGGGATGGGGCTGAGGCTGAGACTTGTGTGGGGTAAGCAAACGAATTTTACTCAGACTGTATCCTGGGGAGCCCTGCGGGTATCATACGGGAGGATAATTTATTTCTTCCTATCTTACTCGATAATTTTGGTTGGGGTGACCTCGGAGCAGAAAACAACCTCCGAATGATTTAAATCTAGACCAACAAGTGAAGGCACCGGGACACAGGAGCGCCGCGAGGCGATGACGTCATTCGAAAGGAGGGCGGAAGCGATCACGGTTACAGTACCATCTAAAAAGGTAGTTTGAAGGTATTTCAGGGTTTTTACTTTTATACTTCCATCTCTTCCAATTTGAAGTGGTAATAAAATGACTACAGGATCACCCCACACCGTCACGGCCGCCCGTCGCTATGGAAACCTACGGATCCGTAGGCTGGAGGACTCACGTCACCACTAAAGCGCGTCCTAGGACTAGTGGTCGCGCCTAGGCTCAGCGAGGAGCAATGCCCTTAAGATGAGAATGCCGCCTTCAGTGCCTAACGCAGTCCGAGTAATTTTGATCCCTACCGGACGCCGTCAATAGTCTCCCACTCTAATCCCGCCTACTTCGGTGCAATCTCCCCCCGCCCCTTCGCCCCGCCCCCGCCGGAGGCCCCGCCCCCCGCGAATCAGCTGATCTCGCGAATCCGAGAGGCTGTCGGGCTCGCGCAGGAGGCTGAGCGCCGTGCTGTCCGCGGGGCGTCAGGTGAGTTAGCGCGGGTCCCCTGGCCGCCCTGGGCTTCTGAGGGGTGACCGGCCGGGACCTCGTGAGCGCGGGAGGTTGGGGTCCGGGGGCGAGGCGGAGGCTCAGGCCGAGGCCCGGGAGCGCGTTGCGGTGGCCTGCGGGGACAGCGCCGTGTCTTCCCAGCCCCGTGTCCCGCCGACAGCGCTGCCTGTGGTGGAGCCCCGGACGCGATCCCCTGACTCCGGCCCGGGCCCCAGTTCTCCCACTCGCCTCGGTGCCACCCTCCTCAGTCCTGGCGTCCCTGCAGGGGTCGCAGCTTGAAATGCTACCTGCCCCCCTCTTCCCGCCTCCACCCACGCCGCTTTCCACAATTCATTCACGAGAATTTACCGGGTGCCAGGCAAATAAAGCGGGGTCCGCGACCAGGATCCTGGGTGAGTGTCCGAGGCGGGTTTGGCCAGGGTGCACATCGCGGTGAAGCGTGGACAGAGTTTTGGTGGCTTGAGAAGACGATTGAGGAAACAGAAAGTGACTTTGATGTTAGTAATTAGTACTTTAGCCAAGTCCTTTAGTGTGTCCAGTGATTGATCCATCGAGGATAAGCTGAGAGGCGTCTTGAAGACAGGACAGGAACGTAGGGGCCATGGTGAAAAAGTGGTCCTCCCGCCGGCGTTGGTCCCGTTTGGCTGGCTAGTAGGGCTCCTTTGGGGACCAGCAATCGCAGGCTATGGAAGCCAGCTGCTTAGGACTCTGTGATGAGAGAAGAGGACAATCACACCGGGTGAAGTGGCGTATCCAAGAGCAGCATTTTCTTTCTGATTTAGGTTGGAGAAGAAAGTAACTCCTGTCCCCAAAGGTAGATCTGTTGCTCTTTTTTTTTTGTGGGCGGCTGTCAGTGTTCTTTGAACAACTATAAGGAATGAGAGTGCCTGATGTATGTTTATTCTGAGCATAAAAACTTAAGCAAAAGTAATTTTTTTCTATTATATGCTTATGAGTTGGGATCACCACTTGATTTTTGAGTTAATGAATACTTAGTTTATAGCAGTGAAAAATTTGCTTTTGCAATAAATTGCAATATTTTAACTTTAATAATAAAAGCATAGTGGTTAAGATTCTAGGTTTTGGGTCTGGACATACCCAGAGTTACATCCACTTCCATCTTTGTGCGAATTAATGAACCTCTTTGCCTCAGTTTCTTGATCTGTAAATTGGGGATAGAATACTTTCCTCATATTAGTACCTTTACATGTTGTAATGGTTCACATATCATATTTATTACAATGCCTGGATCCTGGTAAATATTCAGTGCATATTAACTTTCTTTAACTTTTATTTAATTAATTTATTTATTGAGACAAGATGTCACTATATATAGCCCAAGCTGGCCTGAATCTCATTATGTAGCCTAGGCTGGCTTACAACTCACAATCCTCCTGTCTCAGCTTTCTGGAGTGCTGAGATCATAGGTGTGTACCACCATGCTGGGCTCAGTACATGTTAACTCTTTTTATAATAGTAGGTTGTTCTTCCACTGCATAATGAGCTAAACTAATTTTCCCCTAAATGATAGAAAAGTTAACTTATGTTTTAGTGGAATAACTATAGTTCACTTTTTTAAATCAAGGAAAGTTTTCCAGATAATTTTATGATACTTATATTTAGAGAAAATACGATTTCAGGTTGGTCTGTAAAAACTTTGGTATTCCATAAGGGCATTTTGATGTGTTAAAAAAAAAAAAGTATGACTACTATTGGCAGATTCAAGGTTCACAGTTGTAGCAAGAAAAATTCAAAGCTGATCAGGCACTGATGGCTCACCAGGTACTCTGAAGGCAGAGATCAGGAGGATTGCAGTTTGAGGCCAGCCCAGGCAAATAGTTCCGAGAGACCATATCCCGAAAATACCCAACACAAAAAAGGACTGGCAGAGTGGCTCAAGTGGGAGGGTGCCTGCATAGCAAGCATGAGGTCCTGAGTTCAAACCCCAATACCACAAAAAAAAAAAAGAAAAATTAAGGCTGTTTCACAATGCTACAAATTTAAGTGATAATGATCCAGAAAATTAATTTAGGCAGTATTTCGGTTTCAGAATTTAGACTGCCATTTAGAACACTTTGGGCTTTTTTTTTTTTTTGACACTCTCACTATGTAGCCCAGGCTGGGCTGATATTCTCTCTCTCTGTCTTTTGTTTTTTCCTTGGCGGTACTGGGGTTTGAACTCAGGGGCCTCATGCTTGCTGGGCGGGCTCTCTCCCATATGAGGAACTCCACTATCTTCTGTGTTGGACATTTTTGAGTTAGGGTCTTTTGAACTAATTGCCCAGGCTGGCTTAGAACCAGGATCCTCCTGATCTCTGGCTGCTGAGTAGTTAAGATTATAGGCGTGAGCTACTGGTGCCTGGATTTTTTATTGTTGTTGTTGTTAAGATTCCTTTTGTTTTGTTTTTGTGGTGCTGGGGATCAAACAAACCTAGGGCCTTGTGAATGCTAGGCAAGCGCTCTATCTATCACTGAGGTGCATCTTCATCTGACTTAGTCTTGATTATCCTGCCTCAGCTCCTTAGTGCTGATTATACTTGGGACTCAGAGTGCATGTACCACCATGACTGGTCACATTTTGGACATTTGAGTGTTTAAGAAGCAAAGGGTGTGTTAAGAACTCCAGAGTCCTGATTTTAGTTATTGTGTGATTAGGTGGAAAGAGTACATTAATCTGCCTTTTTATGAAAAGCATGTGTTTAAAGCAGTAACTGTGGGTCCCTTTTAAAGAATAACACTGGCTTGCAACAAACTTCTATAATTTTGTATTCATGTGAGACTAGATAAGAGTTGAAACACTATGAAGGAAGGTAGAGTGGTGATTTTTGAGATCGTATAAGAAGGCCTGCTTTGATGCAGTCACTGTGAGGAATGCTGTGAGGTTTTCAGTGATTTCTAAATCTCTTTTTATAATTTTGCATAGTTAAGTCTACCATATACCATCTATATTAAGAGATGTTGATTTTCTTGATAGGGTTTTTTTTTAACAAATTATTTTTCTTTTAACCCTTAATAACAAAGTAATAGATTTTGTAAGGTGTCAATCCTTGAGAAAGTATTTGGTACCTATAAATAAAATAGCAACAAACTATGACTTGGTTCTTTTTAGTATTGCACCCATTTTCCTATCTGTATCCCCTGTTGCTCAGGATATATGATGGTGTTGTCTGTAGCTTATGAGTCGATGTTTGCCTGCATATAGATGTACTATTGATCCACATGGGTAGATGTTATATTTAAGTCAGTGAGGTATTGCATACTTTTTTTTTTTTTTTTGGCTATCGTACAGTTTTTTCAGATTTGAAGAAAATATCCAGTTCTCTTAACTCTTATGAGAAAAAGACTGGGGCCTTTTGGTAGAAGTTCATTTTGCTGCCAGCGAATTATACCCGGAGAGATTAGCTTTAGCCTCATTAAGCCCACAAATTGACCAACTCATGTCTTCCTTAATTATCATGTTATTTAAATATTTTTCTTCTGAGTCATTATACAGGTCTTCAGTTCATTTGTCTCTATATGAGGAAGATGGTAGTGTAGACCTAGACCTAATGATGGCCTCTGGGGGGGCTAACATTCACTCCAGGGTTCTTTTCTTACACGGCCTAAGTTTTTGTGGGGCCAATTTCTTATCTAAACTTGAGGCAGTTTTCCAAACAAACATGTAACAAGGGTGGTTATAGCAGCTCTTGAAATAGCAATAAAGTAGATCAATCCAACTGTACATTAGTAGGAAAATGGATAAACTGGTTTATTCATGCAATTGACTACTTACCTGTTACTAAAAAGGAATGAATTACATCTATAGGTATCAACATGGATACGTTGCAAGTACATATTTGAAAAAAGCAAGTTGTCAAAGAATATATACGATAAGATATGTTTATGTACAGTTTTAAAACAATATAATAGCATACATTGTTTATTGATACATATCTAATGAAAGTACATAAAAGTATAAGAACCTACTTATAGTTTTACTGAGATATATTTTTAGTAAAGTGGATAACAGAATGGAGCTCCTTCAACCCTATCTATAACTTTTTCTCTTTTAAAGAGCGGAAGCAAATAAGAAAATATGTTAATATCTGTTTAAAACTGGGTAATGAGTACATGGATTTGTGATTTTTGTAGTTTTATGTATAACTAAGATGGTTTGTGTACCTAGCATTTAAAATTTTTAATTTGTAATGAAGATTCTTTCCAATATGCTTTCTTTCTTTTACTTTGTAGCCTCAAAGTAATAGAGTCTGGCATAATAACTTTTCTCTCTCTGCAATAAAAAAGGAATGTGCCAGAGTAGTAACACTGTGTAAAGCTGTTCTGCAGAGAGGAGACAGATCAGTTCTTTGGTCAGTTTTACTTTGCAGTTTGATTTGGTCCTCCTGGAAAAATGCTTTCTTTAAGAAAGTAAAGAATGATCTCCTTGAATAGCAGCAGGGGAATTAAAATGAAAGAGATTCTTAGGAAATGCAGGCATACACTGATCATGAATGCAAGTTAGGGAAGCAAGTTGAATCATAATATAGACTGACTCAGATACAGAATTACCATAGATTTCATGTGGTCATTACACTTGTTTTTAAAGTTTGGATTGTTTACATTAGTTATTAAATATATTACTCTGATGGCTGTTACAATTTTAGCAATTGGACTTCAACTTCCCAGGGACTGCAACAATTGTGCCTCTTATTACATGGCAGTATTACAGAATGCTTTATGAGAATTTTAGTAATCTTGGAAAATGCATTATAAAATATGTAGTAGATACAAAAATGAACTAAATGTGTATTTTTGAGCATTTATTATACCATGTTTACATACTCTTCCCTTTTAGAGGCTTCCCACAATCAGAAGAGTATAGTTTTAGTAGGTTTCAGCTTGAAATTATCAAGCCATCAAAAAAAAGAGGGACTATAATCTGCATGTGGTGGCATACACTTGTAATCCCAGCTACTCAGGCAGCTGAGGCTGGAGGCTTGCAAGTTGGAGGCCAGACTGGGCAATTTAGTGAGACCCTGTCTCAAAATAAAAGAGCTGGAAACTGAGTTTGTAATCCCAGCACTCAGAGGATGAGGCAAGAGGATCTCGAGCTTAAAGCCAGCCTGAGCAAGACCCTGTATCAAAAAAGGCAGGGGAGGTGAGTTGGGGATGTAGCTGTGTGGTAAACTGCTTGTCTAGCATGCTTGACCCCTGGGTTCAGTTGAGAGAGAGTGAAAGCCTTCATGTACCTGGTTGTACCAAAAACTGTCTCTGTACTAAGGAAAAAGGAAGGGATTATTCTTCCTTAGGTTGTGTAATACTTAGGAAGTGACATAGATAATGGTTAGGAAACACTTTTAGCAGATTATGTACAAGGGTTTCTGTTATGACTGTGGAATCAGCCTAGGTGCCCATCAACAAACGAGAGGATAAAGAAAATGTAGTGTATAATCAAATTATGTTGTTTTTAGAAAAGAGGATGGAACTGCAGATCATCATGTGAAATGAGATAAGCCAAGCTCAAAAAGTCAAATATTAGGGGTTTTTTGCTCATATGTGGAATCTAGACCTAAAATAACAATCATAATCATAATAACGGGATATGAGTTTAAAGGGGGACTGTCTGGGAGGGGGGAAGGAGAGGATACTTGGGGTAAAGAAAATTGAACTATGTTACATATATAAAGATAGCATAATGAAGCCCACCAAGTGCTATTTGAGAAGGGGGGGAGAGATAAGGGAATATAATAGAGGGAGTGAACTTGTTCAGAGTACACTGTACGCATCTATGGAATTACCACAATGAAATCTCCTTGTAGTAGTAATAATTAAAAATATTCTATCATGAGAAGACATTTTCCTATTCTATCTGATATTGACTTTTATTACAGGCACTAGAAATATTTTATAGCATTTGAAAGTCTACAATTTAGAACATACAATCAAAGATTATGTCTTCCATTCAAGTAGTCACTTAAATGTAGACAGCTTGTGTGGAGTGAGTTAGTTCTAGTACAAGAATGTACCAGGAAATAAGTCATAGTGTCTGACCTCCAGGGTTTTTAATGAATCAAAGACTTAGTAAGTACATTATCCTGTTAGTGACATTATAAATAATAAGTAGTTTTCTAGGTCAGGCTACTAAATTTATTCAGTTACTTACTGACTTCCCCTGGTCAGGGTCAAGATTTAAAGGCTGGTCAACTCCCATAGTAGTATCTGGCAATGCTTTCTGTGCAACAATTAAGTATGAGAGACTGGAATTTGAAGAGCCTTGACCTTGGTGATTGATTTGTCAAGGCTCCCTTGCAAGGTGAGTTTTCCCAGCCTTCTGTAGTGCTTGGTGAAGTATCAGTGGCAAGATACCTAGGAAGTAGTGGCTGTTGTTATATAGGTTATTTGTAAATCAGGTGTTCCAGACTAAGCTTGCCTTAATCTATGTATAAACATATTGACCAGTCTTCTAGAGGCAAATATTTATTAAGCTTTTACCCTGTGTAAAATGTCAGATTCTCTTAAATTGTTATTTACAGAATTCAGAGTATAATTTCTCAGTTACATTGTAATAAAATATAACCAATTCAAACTTTAAAAAGAAAATGCTAATGGTTACATGAAATCTGGCAATTTTATGTTCAAGTCATTATTCTATGTCCACATTTTTTCAAGGCATATGATACAATTTGCTCCCCTATTTTATTGCCTTCCTATCTTAATGTCTATTAATTTACTATTTTAGTCAAAATATTCCCCCTCCCTTTTTTTTAATAATGCTGGCTTGCACATGCAAGGCAAATACTCTACCACTGAGCCATGTCTCCAGTCCAAAATACCTATTTTAATTGTGTGTGCGTGTGTGTGTGTGTGTGTGTGTGTGTGTGTGTTGTACTGGGGCTTGAACTCAGGGCCTACACCTTGTCCCATTCCACCAGCCCATTTTTTGTCAAGATAGGGTCTCACCAACTGTTTTCTGGGGCTTGCTTTGAACCACAATCCTTCTGATCTCTGCTTCATGAGTAGCTAGGATTATAGGCATGAGCCACCAGTGCCCGGCTCAAAATACCTATTTTAAACCAATAAGTGAGGTAAGAGAATGAGAATAAGAGAGTTCAGCTGAGCCCTGGTGACTCATGCCTAGCTATTCAGGAGGCAGAGATCAGGAGGATCAAGGTTTGAAGCCAGCCCCAGGCAAGGGCAAATAGTTTCCCATCTCAAGACCCTAACTTGAAAAAAACCCATCACAAGAAAAGGACATAGGAGTGGCTAAAGTGGTAAGAGTACCTGCCTAGCAAGCATGAAGCCCTGAGTTCCAACCCCAGTGCCCCCCTCAACCCCCCAAAAAAGTAAAAGACTTCAGTGTGAGTTAACTTTCTTATGCCTTGAGGGTACTTTGTAGAGAGCCATCATACACAACATACTAAAATGGTCCCTTATATACAGTTTTGCTTTCTGCAGTTTTAGTTACCCAAGATCAACCACAATGCAGAAACATTAAGAGGAAAATTCCAGAAATAAACCATTTACATGTTTTAAAATTGCACTCTTATGAGTAGCATGCTGAAATTTCACAACATCCCATTGCATCCTGCTAGAGAGATGAACCATCCTTTTGTCCATGTATCCATGCTGTACATTAGTGGCTTAAGTTGCCATCTTTGTTAGGTTATGTTTTGGTTATCAGATTGATTGTCAAGAGGTCTCAGCGGTTGTGTTCACGTTGTCCTAATTTTACTTAATTTTGGCCCCAGAGTGCAAGCGTGGTGATGCAAAGGAGGCACCAGGACATAAAACATGGAAGGACAGATTAACTCTGGTATGACTTGGTAATGCTGCAGACGTAAAGGAAAAGTCATAACATGATATAGGGTTCAGTACCATTACAGGTATCTACTGAGAGCCCTGGAACTTATGCCCTATGGATAAGGGGGGTTGTTGTTGTATAGAAACTTTTGTTTTTGTGGTGATATTGGGGTTTGAACTCAGGGCTTCACGCTTGCTAGGCAGGTTCTCTTCCAGTTGAGCCATGCCCCCAGCCCTTTTTGCCTTTAGTTATTTTTATGGATAGGGTCTCACATTTTTGCCTTGAGTCCAAGCCTCAGAGGAGATCCTTCTACCTAGCTTCCCTCCTAGCAGAGAGCACAGGCACATACCACCACACCTGGTTTATTTGTTGAGATGGGGTCTTACTAACTTTTTACCTGGGCTGGACTTGAACCACAATCTTTCCCATATCCACCTCCCAAGTAGCTGGGATTGTAATCCTGAGCTAATTCTCTGGGTTTGGAAACTCCTTGAGTGCAAATACTCAATTGTTTATACATATGCTTAGTCTATGTACAGATATTTATTGAGAGTGTCTGTTATATATCAGGACTATGCTAAGCAGCTGGGATATTTTAAGAGAATAAAATATTTGTCACCCTGCTTCCATGGAAATTTTAGGCTAGTATAATACATGGACCATAATAGATGAAAAAAATACATGCAGTTTAGTTGTTGAAATTTTAACATTTGAAAATTATACCTAAGATCACAAATTTAATTGTCACCAAATTATTAAGAAAATAGCACTTTATACTAGAGTGAATACATAGGATCATTTATGATTTAATTTTCTTTTTGCATTTGAAATAATTTTCATTTCTATACTACTTTAAAAATTTTTATCCTTCCTTGTTCCCAAAAGAATTTAAGTCAGCTTACAAAAATGTATAAATATGGGAAGGTAAAATAAAGAAACAGAAAGAATGGAGCCAGGAGTGAGGTTAGAGTATGATACACAATATGCATTTTGTGAAGTCCTAGTCATTTCCAGGTACCATCATTTGGGCTCTTACATTCCCACCACAAAAGTTGTAATCCTGCCTGTATCTGTACTTGTTGTCTACTTCTTCTTTTATTTATTTATTTCCAGTGCTGGGGATAGAGCCCATGGCCTCATGACTAATTTTAGTATTTGTGCTTCCAAAACGAGTATATCTCATGACTCTAGAGAAGGACTCTGCCACTGACTTACATCCCTAGTCCCTCCATTCTTTTAAAAAATATAGACCCTTCCTCTTGTGAAAGATGAATACTTCCACATATGTTCTGGATGCCGTCTTCTTTCATTTTGTCTGGTACTTTGGTTCTGTTCTCTGTCCTCATTTTCCTTGCATTTAGGATCATGGTTGTTGGCATGCAAACATGTTCAGCTGTCTCATCTTCCCAACCTTAAACAACAGGAAACAAGACCCTTGATTTTCATGGTCCTCTCCAGGTACTGCTCAGTTTCTTTGCCATTTCAATACATTTTTTCAAAAGAATCATCTCTAGTTTATTTTGATATCCTCACTTCCTATTTATGTTCAGTTTGCTTCAATCTGATTTTCCTTCTGCAAACAAACCACTGAAACTGGCCAAGCACAGCAGTGATACCCATGTTGGCAAAGTGGATGCTCTTTAGTTCTCATTTTACAAGACCTCTTCTGTGTTGACCTAATTGGCCTCCTCCTTAAAATGCTTTCTGCTTTGCTTTCATGTTCCCATAACATATCATTTTCTTTTTCCTCTCAGGCCACTTCTCACCTCAGTCATCTTTGCTTGGCCCTCATCCTATCTAGCTGCTATGTGTAGGAGCTGCTTTTGGCTTGATCCTGTGCCTTTCCTTTCTCTTCACACACACTCTGATGGCATTGCCCATTGTACTGATTTAAAATAGTGTCCATTTTGTCTTTTTTGGGAGAGGGTACTGGGGTTTGAACTCAGGACTTCATACTTGGCAGGCAAGCACTCTATCACTTGAGCCCCCTCCCCAATCCTACCTATCATATGCCTTTCCAAGTTTCAATAAATAGCTGAGCCCTTTCTTTTGAATTCTATGTTTGTTTATTCAGTTACTCATTTGATATATACTTTTGGTAGCCCAGAGTTGCTTTGAACTCAGTCTCCTAAGTGCTAGGTTTACAGGTATGCGCCACCATGTCCTGCTTGAGCCCATTCTTCTTCTTTTTTTAAATTTATTTTATTCATATGTGCATATAATATTTTGGTCATTACTCCCCCCTTACCCCTGCCCCCCTCCCTCTCCCCATCACCTCTTCCTTTCCCCTCCCACCCCCTTGCTTCCAAGCAGAAACTGTTTTGCCCTTATCTCTAATTTTGTTGAACAGAGAGTATAAACATTAATAAGGAGGACCAAGGGTTTTTGCTTATTGAGGTGAGGATAGCTGTACAGGGAGATTCCTAGCATTGCTTCCATGTATATATGTGTTAAATTCTAAATTGAATCTTCTTGAACTAACCTTTTCTCTAGTTCCTAGTCCCCTTCTCCTATTGGCCTCTGTTTCTTTAAAGTTTCTGCATTAGTTCCTTTACATTGAGGACATCAAACGCTATCTTGTTTTTTTGGGTTACCTACCTATCCTCATACCTCCCTTATGTGCACTTGCCTTATCATGTGATCAAAGTCCTATTCCATTGTTGTGTTTGCCCTTGATCTAAAGTCCGCATATGAGGGAGAACATACTATTTTTGGTCTTCTGGGCCTGGCTAACCTCGCTCAGGATGATGTTCTCCAGTTCCATCCATTTACTTGCGAATGATAAGACTTCATTCTTCTTCATGGCTGTGTAAAATTCCATTGTGTATAAATACCACATTTTCTTAATCCATTCGTCAGTAGTGGGGTATCTTGGCTGTTTCTGTAACTTGGCTATTGTGAATAAATTTGAACCCATTCTTGATACCTCTTCCTTTATCCCCAACCATGTCTTGTCACCAAGTCCTAGTTGCAGTGTCCCTAAAGCACTTCTGTCACTTATTCTCTCTTTCTTCTCCACCAAATTGGCAGCCTTGTGTGAAATGAAAGAGCCCAGGCCTCCTTCCTCCATTGAAATGATGAGCCAAGTATTCGCAGACAGGATATTTCTTGCAAAATAAATGCAGTGTTATATGCAAGTATGTTCATTATAAAATTGGCTTAAAATTTTGGAAGAAAATGTAAATCATTGCCATTAAAATAAATAAAACATCTGTAGAGTGTCATGTAAGCAATGCAACTTCCTGGTGTATGGTTCAACATGAAGTCTGTTAAAAAATGTAAAGAGCCTGGGTAATACGCACCTGTAGTCTCAGTTACTCAGGAGGCAGAGCCCTGGGTTCAAGGATGAGTCCAGGAGTTTAAGGATAGCCTGGGCAACATAGTGAAACCCCATATACTCTGCCTTCAAAAAACAACATAAAAGAAACTGAATGAAATATAAAAATAGTTAAAAGTTGGGAAACTTGTGCTAAAAATGGTAGTAGTTGTTTTTGTTTTAGAATACAAGTTCTGAGTCCCTTATTTAATATCCTTGGGAGAAGCTTTGTTTTGGAATTTAGATTTTTTTCTCATTAGAACAAGGTGAATAAACCATGTGTTATATAATACCTCCTGTGGGATATGTAGTACCACCCCATAAGCGTATTAATTTTTCTGTAACAAGATACGTGAATATCTGCACTAGGTCAAATTGGATTTTGCCATCAAAAAATTATGAGGACTGGGGTGTGTGGCTCTAATGGTAGAGTACTTGACTAGCAAGTGGAAAGCCCAAGTTCAATCCCTAGTTCTGCCAAAAAAAAAAAAAAGTGTTATGATATAACTTAGTTTTCAAAGCTTTTTGGAGTTTGGATTTCTGGTTAAGGTATTGTAAAACTGTTGATAGTTTGTACCTCTTCTTTCTAGTAATAAGTAGTACATCTAGTCCAGATTCTTTTTAGGGCACTCGCAGATCATGGTGTTAAAAGTGATATCTTCAACATATACAAGACAGCTCATTTCTATGTTAAATGTAGCAAGAGGGTATGTATCAAGTGGAATCTAAAACTGATGCCACAAAGGTTTGCTTTTAGTTTTAAAGGGTCATCTGAGAGTTTAATTACATTTCACTATGAAGGAGATAATTTAAAATGTAGAATGGTATACTTTAAAGTGAATCTAGGTTTCTTCTTTAGCTTATAGAAATTAATAACTGGAAGGAACACTAAGAGTCTTATTTTGCTCATATTATGGAGATTCCAGTGATCTGTAGAAAGGTCACGAAGGCAAGAGGACCTCCTCTTCTCCCCATTTTCTAACTCCAAGGTAAATGGTGTTTATACATCACACAGCTTCTTTATCAGAGGTAATTAATATAATACAGGACTGTGGAAAAAGTTCTATTAACAGAAGAAAAGCAACAGAGTGCAGGAATCCTGCCCTCAAAGGAGTAGAGCAAAGACCTTCAAGTTCCACTGTAGAGAAATATCCTCAGAGAGAACCCCATGATTAGGCAATTTGATACAAATTTAAAATATAAAGTAATGAAAGAATGTAAGAAAGTTTAAATGCTATTTGAATGGTTGAGACAAGAATTACAGATTTTATGGAGTGGCAACCTTAAGGATATTAGAATTTTTTTCCTTTTTCTGTATGAATACATAATTCAAGAATGTTAGATTAAATGGAGTTGGTAACTATCACCCTTATTTACATAGCTGAGAGTAAAACTTTACAACATAAACTTCTCACATTGAACTGCAATATTCCTTTTTAGTGATGTTTTCTTAACAGTCATTTCTCTTTTTCTCATTGATCTATTTGAGTTTTTGGCAGACATGTCTTCTTGGAAGAAGTCAAACATATTAAACATCACTAAAACAAAATGAAGCTTAGCGTGGTAGTATGCACCTTTAATCCCAAATTTAGGAGGCTGAGGCAGGAGAAGCACCAGTTCCAGGCCCTGTATTGGGAGACCCTGTTTCAAAACAAAATAAAGCAAATCTATAAATACATTGATAAAGAAAAATGTCTATGAAATAGTACGTTAGTTTTCTATTGCTGCTGTAACATTGCTACAAACGTTTTGGCCTAAAAATAATACAGATTTATTATTTTAGAATTCTGTAAGTTAAAAATCTGATTCAGGTCATTCTAGGCTAAAATCAAGGTTATCAGCATGACTGTATTTTTCTTTAGTCTTCGGGAGAGAATTCTTTTCCTTATTTTTTTTTCTAGTTTCTAGATGCCACCCACATTTGTTGTCTTATGGCTGCCTTCCTCCACTTCGAAAGATAGCAGTATAGCATCTTTTTGACCCAACTTCCCTTATCATATCTCTTTCACTATCTCTTTCTGCCACCCTCTTCCACTTTGATGAACTCTTGTGAGTACCTTGGGTCCACCTGGACAACCAGAGTCATCTTCCCTTTCTTCAGGTCAGCTGATTTATACCATGTAACCTAACATTCACAGTTAGGACCTGGACATCTATGGGCACCATGTTTCTGCCTACTGTATATGACAAGTAAAAACAAGAAAAGTGCAAAGTAGTTTATAAACTTTTAATTTGATTTGGGTTTTAAAAAAGTGAGTGTAGTGATAAATATAGAGTAAGTTATAATCAACTTTAATAAAACTCTTCAAAAATCTGACACTAAAAGAATATTAATGGCTTTATTTACTTTACCAAAAGAATCTCTCTCTCTCTCTCTCTCTCTCTCTCTCTCTCTCTCTCTCTCTCAATTGGTGATAGTAGCCCAAGGCTGGCCTTGAACTCTCAATTCCTCGCCTTAGCCTCAGGAGGGCTGGCTGTGCACCACCACCATGCTTGGCTTTGAACATTTTTGATTGTCAGGCAGGAGGGCAAAATTCAGTTTACTTATGGTAAACCCATTGTGAGAAATAAGGTTGTACTTCCGTGTCCTCCCAAAGGAATTCTCTGGCTTCCGCTGGATATTGTTGAAATTCCATCAAGGTTACAACAACTCCTTGATCACTGACAGATAAGCACAGAATAGATCTGACTTCAGATTTTCACTGTACACCACAAAATGCACATTTTTTAGAGCTAATTACTATCATGCATAAAGCATAGTAGCACTCAGTGATGCTGTTTATTAAATAGCATTAAATTTATTCAGATTTATCTTTTGTTTGCCTGGTATTCTTCATTCAACCCTGAATGATTCCAAATCTCTCTAAAATAAGCATTAGGTAGAAAGTAATTTCCTCCAGATATACAGATGGGAAGCAGAAGGAATTCACAGGCAACCTGGAGTAACCAGGTGGATCCTAGATCACTCCTGCTGGGATGGGCTGTTTTTAGAGCACACTGACCATGTCATTTGTGAAAAATCACAAATTTGGCCCCAGTATTTTTATGGTCCATATTTTTATGAGTTTTGGTGCCCTTAAAGCTACAAATTTCTGACTTAAACTGAATTTAGCACTTCTTTTTAAGATTTTTTTTTATTAAGAATGAGTTTCTAAATGGTAAATCATGATATTCCATTGAATGGTGGGTTTTTTTTGGCAGTAGTGGAGTTTGAACTCAGGGCTTCATGCTTGCTAAGCATGCACTCTCCCACTTGAGCCACTCCTCTAGCCCCCCACCCACCCCTTTTTTGAGGCAGGGTATAGCTCAGGCCAGCCTTGATATCTCAATCCTCCTACCTCTGCCTCCGGAGTGCTGAGATTACACATGTTTCACCTTACTCTGTTCTCTCCATGTCTGGCTTTTGAATGGTAGATTTTAAAACAGCTAATTTAAGATTCAGACTTTAACCCTTTGGATTATAAAGCATATTAGCTTTGAATTGAAGTTGATTTGAGGGAAGATACTACTAAGAAGTTCTAATAAGTGGAAAACTTTCTATTTTAATGATGTAACTTTTGTGCATTACTAAAAAATGTAAATCGAAATTACTTGAATCTGGTCCATTACTGAGATTTTAGAAAGTTTTTCTTAATTGATATAAAAGTCTTCATGTACTTTAAAAGCATGTTAAAAGTAACCTTACTATGTATGTAATTTTTGTGCTTTGCAGATTGAGCCACCTTCTTTATAATTAAAAAGAAGCAAAAAAATCCATTGCCTGGAACAGTACAGCTAAATTGAAAGGTAGCTTTTTCTTCTTTGACATTACCCTTGATGGTCAACTGGCATTTTTATAAGCTCAGTGGGCAGGCTCAGTCTAGATATTTGGCTTTGGTGGGTAGAATGTGAAATACTTTAAATACTTTCTCTGTGTATTTGTAGTCCGATGAATATACATTTGTTAGAGGCCTGCCTTTTTCTTTCTTTCTTTTCTTAATCTGGGGGATAAAATAGGAATGCATTCTTTCACTGATCTTTGTGCTTACTTTGTGTTTTCCCATTTAGGTCTTAATATACCTTTTGCAAAGAGAGAGTGGTTTGGTGATGGAGTGTTCCCACTGACCGATGGACTCAAAGAAGAAAAGGTAAAATCATTTCCTTCTTGGAAAACAGTAGACAACTCCACATGGGTCTAACTGTTCTTCAGTTTAAATTTCTTTTTGGTGGTGGTTAAGTGAGAATACATAGTAATATTTGTTGTTGATTAGTAAAGAAAAAAATTATTTAAATAAAGCAGAACAATGATAAGCTTTGTTGTTAGTTTCTTACGCTTATAAAGACACTAAATGTCTTCATCTCATTATCTTAAAGCTCTTGTAGCAATTTTTTTCTCACAAATAATTTCAGGTTTCAGAGGTAGCCTTGCTCTTTACTTACTATAATAGTCTATCCTTAGAAAGAGAAGATATTTAAACGTAAGGTTAAACTCGTGACTTCACTTCCATAGAACTATGGTTATGCCCAGTTATATATAATTTAAGAAAATATGGTTCAGAAAAAGTAGAAAAATTAGAAAACATTTCTGGTGCCCCACTAAAATTTTAGCATCTTTGTTCTAGAAAAAAAAAAGAAAAACCAAAAACAACCCCTCCATGTGTGACATATAGTACAACTTTGTAAAGGCAACCTAGAATGTCTTAATGTGCCCTTTTCATAGAAGGGGAGACAGGTTATGGTCATAATCATGCAGTTGTGTGTTTTCTATTCTGATGACCTCAAGTTATCAGTTGGATAGAATTCAGTAAAGGACGAAGGATTTTACTGTTTATCTGTTAGAAGTTTGATTCTTAAAAAAAAAAATCAAAATAGGCTTGGAGGTGTGGCTTAAGTATGACAGTGCCTGCCAAGAAGCATGAGGCCCTCAGTTCAACTCTTAATACTGAAAAAAAAGTTTAAAAAAATCAAAATAATGAAAAATGGTATAGAGGATTCTCAAAAAACTAGAAATAGAACTTTTATATGATCCACTAGTCCCACTATAGAGTGTATATACAAAAGAAATAAAATCAGCATATTGAAGAGACTTCTGTGTTCATATGGCTATTGCAGTTCTCTTCACAATAACCAAGACACAGAATCAACTTAAGTGTCTATTGATATATGAATGGATAAAGAAAAGTGGCATATATACACAGTGGACCACATTCAGCCATAAAAAGAATGCAGTCTTGTTATTTGCAGCAACATGGTTGGACATTTTGTTAAGTGAAATAAGTCAGGCCCATAAAAACAAATACCACATGTTCTCACTTATACGTGGGAACTAAAAAACTGATTTGTAAAAGTAGAGAATAGAAAAGTGGTTAACAGAGGTCGGGAAGGGTGAGGGGAAAGAGAGGGAGGGAAAGAGGATGGTTAACAAGTACAGGGGTGCAATCAGATAGAAATAACTTAGAGTATTCTGTTGCACAGTAGGATAATTATGAATGACAACAAATCTATATTTCAAAATAACTAGTAGAGAGAATATTGAATATGATATTTTGAAATGATAAATGTTTGAGGTGATGAATATGTAAGTTACCCTGATCTGATCATCTGATCATTACACATTGTATACATGTATTGAAATATCACATTGTAACCCATGAATATGTACAATTATGTGTCAATTATAAATAAAATATTTAAGTAGTTATAGATTTAAAGTAGCATAGGTGAAATTACAGATTTCTGATTTCATATCTTTCTCATCAAATACCTTTTACTAGTTAAACAGATTTTAAAATAGGACTTCAATTTGGGTTATGATATAACTTTAATATTTAAACAAGATGATAATGTATTAAGAAGTTGACTCTTGAATTTTATGCTTGCAAATCATAGAACTTCTAAAAACAGCCCAGGTTTTATTTACTGCTTAGAGATAAATAATTTGTGGGTTTAGATTATCCTCCAGCCTTTTTTATAGTTATTTTATCTTGATTCTTGTGGCATAACCAAAGCATAAAGTAAGTGCTCGTTAAGTTATGTGACCTAGTTATCTACATGCTGGTACAAGGTACAATCTGATGAAAGGTATTAAAAACAAAAGATGCAAGTTTGAATTGTAGGAACAATTAAACTTTAAAAAAAAATTTGTTTATAGCTCATCAGAGGCAGAAGGATCCAAAGAAAGAGGCCTGGTCCATGTCTGGCAGGCAGGATCCTTTTCCCTAGCACCAGATAGGTTGCCAGGCTGGGGAGGAAAGACTGTTCTTCAAGCAGCCCTTGGAGTGAAACATGGAGTTCTTCTGACTGAAGGTATAAAAAGAATGACGTAACAAATGCTAACTACAATGCTAATAAATGTCCTAGTGTGCAAGATTAGGTAAAAGAGTTATTGGATACCAAGGGTGCTTCTTTTTTTTTTTGGTGAAGGGACTGGGTTTTGAACTCATGGCTTTATGCTTGCACTCCACTTCTTGAGTCTCCAGTCCATTTTGTGCTGGTTATTTTGGAGATGGAATCTCTCAAACTGTTTGCCCAGGCTGGCCTCGAACTTCATTTCTCCTGTACTCAGCCTGTCAAGTAGCTAGGATTATAGGCATGAGCCATTGGCATCTGGCCTGGGAGTTCTTACTGAACCCTTTGTTTTCAGAATATATCCTTAGTCCCTTGATCGGAAATCACACTATTTCTTAAATTTAGGATACTCCATTAACTAGAATAAAAGGGAGAAATACAGTTTTTAAATTGTATAGTATTAAATACATAGAAAATTAATTTTGTAAAAAGATTTCCTATTTAGAGATTCTTTTGCTATAGCTTTTATTCATTAAGTATATCAGAAAAATGATGTTAATAATAGCTAATTATTACACACAGTTGTGTGCCAGGACTAACACTAAGCATTTCTCCCAGGTAGCTCATTGAATCCTTCCCTTATATATGTAGCTATTGTTATTATTCACAGGTAAGGAAACTGAGGGTCAGGGAAGTTAAATAATTGTCCCTAGCACACACAGTTATTAAAAGTGTCAGAGTCAGGATTGGAATTCAGTTTGATTTCAAAGCCTCCTTTTTTGTTTTTTGTTTTGTTTTGTTTTGTTTTCATTACTGGGAATCAAATCCAGGGCCTCATGCATGCTATGTAAGCTGTCTCCTATTGAGCTGCATTCTCAAGCCTCAAAGTCTGCTTTTTAAGCCACTTAGCCAATACTATCTCAGTGTAGTTTTTCTCAGGCATAATTAGCAGCTCACAAGAGCATATGCAATTAAACCTATGTGTCTAAACTGGAAACATATCATGTAGTTTATATGGAGAGTGGCCTTTAATCTTGATAGTGTTATCAACTCTGTCATGGCAATTTGGGCCAGGATTGCCATTGACTTCACTAATTTGTGAATTTCTTCTCAATAAGCATATCTTAAGTACAATAATGCTTTGCTTTTTCCTGTCTAAGGAAGAAAAACTGTAGGAAACAAAGCTTAAATCTGGCTTTAGAGGCTTTTTTGGGGGTAAGCATGGATTTCCTTCTAACCTATTATCACTTTTATTATAATAATACCTAATATTGTATTATTCAAGACCTTGAGAAAAGCACTATTTAAAAAATATGAGCTACATTCAATACCTGCACTATAGGTTTCAAAATATATAGTATACCTGGACACAAACAAGTTATTGTCATTAATGTGTTCCCATCTCACTGGTACCTTTCATTTTAATTCTAAAGCTTGTCAGTCATTTGTTAGTGTCTTTCTTCTTCTTCTTCTTTTTTTTTTTTTTTGCTTTGTTTATACTGTTGTAATGACTTGCTTTTTAAACAAATTTCATTTCAGGAAGCTATTTAGTATATACTACATATATGTGTATATATATATATATATATATATATATACCATTTTAAAATCACATGTAATATAATATTTGTGGTTTGGTGTTTTTTTTTTTTTTGCACACTGGGGCTTGAACTCAGGACCTTCACCTTGAACCACTCTGCCAGCCCTTTTTGTGTTAAGTATTTTCCCGATAGGGTCTCGCGGTCTATTTGCCTAGGCTGGCTTCAAAATGCAATCCTCCTGATCTCTGCCTCCTGAGTAGCTAGGATTACAGATGTGAGCCACCAGCACCCAATCTGTTTGTGTCTTATTAAACATTGGTGCTTTCTATACAACCTTTAGACATAAAACAAGCTTCATAGTTTTGGCAAAAATGAATCTCATGTTTTTATTGCATGTTTTCTGCTGTTTTGACTTGTGGAATAGTAGTGAATGTTGTAGACATTAGTGAATGTGTCTCTTATCATCTGCTTATTTTATCTTAACATAGTTATGAGTCTGTCTTTGAGTGCTTGGAAGCTACTCTTGTAGCAGCCTGTGATGCTAGCTGTAAGTAGTAGTTCCAAGCTAGCAGTTTTTAGGATGAAGCTGAAGGAAAGAGTAGTACCCTTCATTTGAAGGTAACCTCCCGCAACTTGTAAATTCTTACTATAGTATAGAATGTTAAAAGATGTTATTTGTGCAGAGTGTGATGGTACATGCCTGTAATACCAGCTTCTCTGGAGGCAGAGATCAGAGGTTTGAGATTGGAAGTGGGCCATAGGCAAAAACCAGGAGATCTTATCTGAAAAGTAAACTAAAGCAAACTGGGTATATGGTTCAAGTGGTAGAGCATAAGGTCCTGAATTTCATCTCCAGTTTTGGGGAAAAAAATGTTATTTGTTAAAAGATGAATAAATGTGAAATAATGGATGCTTGAACCAAATGTCTACAACTGAGCTTTTGAAGTTATAAAAAGAAATCCTGTTTTGTTAAATTAGAGGAGACTAGACATTTATTGAGAAAATTTGTAGTCAATTCACTAACCCTCTCTCTTTTTTTAAACCTTTAGATGGTGAGGTCTACAGCTTTGGGACCCTTCCCTGGAGAAATGAACCAGCAGAAGTTTGTCCAAGTAGCCCCATTCTAGAAAATGCCCTCGTTGGGCATCATGTTGTTACTGTGGCAACAGGGAGCTTCCACAATGGAGCAGTGACAGACGCTGGCATAGTGTACATGTGGGGGGAGAATTCTGCAGGCCAGTGTGCAGTAGCAAACCAGCAGTATGTGCCAGAACCGAATCCCATCAGCATTTCTGACTCTGAGACCAGTCCTTTGTTAGCAGTCAGGATTTTGCAGTTGGCATGTGGCGAGGAGCACACACTGGCATTGTCAATAAGCAGAGAGATTTGGGCATGGGGTACCGGTTGTCAGTTGGGTCTCATTACCAGTACCTTCCCAGTGACCAAGCCACAAAAGATAGAACACCTTGCTGGGCGAGTGGTGCTACAAGTTGCCTGTGGTGCTTTCCACAGCCTAGCCCTTGTGCAGTGCCTCCCTTCCCAGGATCTGAAGCCAGTCCCCGAAAGATGCAACCAGTGTAGCCAGCTCCTAATTACTATGACTGACAAAGAAGACCATGTGATCATATCAGATAGTCATTGTTGCCCTTTAGGTGTGACCCTGTCAGAATCCCAGGCAGAAAATGTCACCACTATCATCAGCCCCTCCATTGAGACCCTTGACAGTCAGGGAGAAGTTTTTGAAAGCACTCTTGTAGAAACTGGTCTGCCTGTTGCCACTGAACTGAACGTGGGAAGTGTTCAGAGCACAAGTGGCGATGCCATTTCCTCCCAACAAAACATCACAGGAACAACTGAAATTTCTTCTGTCAGAAACATATCATCACACCCTGACACCCAGGCAGTAAATGAATACTTGCAGAAACTGTCAGATCATTCAATAAGGGAGGACTCAGAGAATGGTGAGAAGCCAATGTCATCTCAGGTACCTGCTAAATTTTATAACATTAAGATATTTCTGGAATTGAACTATATGCACTTTCCTTTAGAAACTTCAAAATGCTAAGGATTGGTGGCATTTTTTATTTTGTGAGTTTGACTGCAATTCTGTTTTATTAGACAAGCCTAGGTAAGGGAAGAACCTGAACTGATTCAGAATCACTCTGGTTCAAGTTCTGGCCCTTTATGATTTAGAAAGATGTCATGCTAGGTTTGTTTTAGGCATAGCCAAATCCTGTTTGTTTTTTTCTTGGCTAGTGTTTTTCTTCCATGGCTAAGGTACTGAATTTGGTGGGCCCCTGAATAGTTTATTCTAATATAAGTACACATTCATGAAATTTTTCCAAACTGCATTTATGCCACTCTTCCAAGTTCCAAGGAAAAAAGCCCTTTGCTTCTTTAACAGGGAAGATTCCTTCAGTTGTAGGCAGGTGCAAAGAAACTCTACAGAGCCAGTCTCCGGTGGCTGAGTAGCTAGGATTACCAGCTACTCAGGAGGCAGAGATCAGGAAGATCATGGTTTGAAGCCAGTCCGGGCAAATAGTTCTGCAAGACCTTATCTTGAAAAACCCTTCACAAAAAAAGGGCTGGTGGAGTGGCTCAAGGTAAAGGCCCTGAGTTCAAGTCCCAGTACTGCAAAAAAGAAAGAAACTTTATGGGCTTTATGTGGTACTTGAGGTTGTTTTTAGTTGTTAACTGTGATCCTTACTGGGCTTTATTTAAAGTAATGGGAGTGGCTAATATTTTCTTTATCTTATTTAAACTTCTCATTTTGAAAACTTGTGGTAACATGGACAAAAACTGATGTTTACTTGGTGGCATGCAATAAAGTTCGAGTCTCCTTGCTTAAAACAAATTGTTCTAAAAGGATAATTCCTGATATTTATGTAGTGTTGCCTTTTCATTTTGTTTTTATGAAAATTCTAAGATTAAGAAAACAAAACAACAAAAGCATCTAGTCATAAAAAACTGTCAGTGGAGTTTTTTCAGGCTTTTAAAACCGTAGTCTCTTGATTCTTACTGTTTAGTCTGTCAGAATGAGAAGATGGAGATATTTTTAGAAATAGTCTTTTATATTATAATCTAATCACTGAACCTTGCTGATAATTTCATTTTTTAAAAATTAGGAATAAGCTGTTTGGAGAAAAATAGTACAAAGCTAAAGCAAAGTAATAATTTAATGAGTATGTATGTGGAAAATTTTTGTGACTGTACATGTTATAGAAAAGTTTGATTTTCATAACAGAAATCAAATGTAGTGGCACATGCCTGTACTCTCAAGCACGCAGGAGGCTGAGGTTGGAAGGTCATGAGTTTGAGGCCATCCTGAGCTACATAGCAAGACCCTGTCACAGAAACTAACAAAACCCAACCAAACAAAAAGCATGACTTTTTTTTTCTGTTTTTATTATATTCATATGTGCATTCAATGTTTGGGTCATTTCTTCCCCCCTTCCCCCCGCTCCCTTCCTTACCCCCCCAACCCCTCGCTACCAGGCAGAAACTATTTTGCCCTTATCTCTAGTTTTGTTGAAGAGAGAATACAAGCCATAATAGGAAGGACCAAGGGTTTTTGCTAGTTGAGATAAGGATAGCTACACAGGGAGTTGACTCAGATTGCTTTCCTGTACATGTGTGTTACCTTCTAAGTTAATTCTCCTCAAACTAACCTTTTCTCTAGTTCCTGGTCCCCTTCACCTATTGGCCTCAGTTGCTTTAAAGTATCTGCTTTAGTTTCTCTGTGTTGAGGGCAACAAATGCTATCTAGTTTTTTGGGTGTCTTACCTATCTGCATACCTTCCTTGTGTGCTCTCACTTTATCATGTGATCAAAGTCCAATCCCCTTGTTGTGTTTGCCCTTGATCTAATGTCCGCATATGAGGGAGAACATACAATTTTTGATCTTTTGGGCCAGGCTAACCTCACTCAGAATGATGTTCTCCAGTTCCATCCATTTACTTGTGAATGATAAGATTTCATTCTTCTTCATGGCTGCATAAAATTCCGTTGTGTATAAATACCACATTTTCTTAATCCATTCATCAGTAGTGGAGCATCTTGGCTGTTTCCTTAACTTGGCTATTGTGAATACTGCTGCAATAAACATGGGTGTGCAGGTGCCTCTGGAGTAACCTGTATCACATTCTTTTGGATATATCCCCAAGAGTGGTATTGCTGGATCAAATGGTAGATCAATGTTTAGCTTTTTAAGTAGCCTCTAAACTTTTTTCCAGAGTGGTTGTACTAGTTTACAACCCAGCACTGTAAGAGGGTTCCTTCCCCCGCACCCCCCCCCCGCCCGCACCCCCCCCCCCCCCGCATCCTTGCCAACAGCTGTTGTTAGTGGTGTTGCTAATGATGGCTATTCTAACAGGGGTGAGGTGGAATCTTAGTGTGGTTTTAATTTGCATTTCCTTTATTGCTAGGGATGGTGAGCATTTTTTCATGTGTTTTTTGGCCATTTGTCACCCTATACCAATATTAACTCAAAATGGATCAAGGATCTTAATATCAGACCACAAACTCTAAAGTTGATACAGGAAAGAGTAGGAAATACTCTGGAGTTAGTAGGTATAGGTAAGAACTTTCTCAACGAAACCCCAGCAGCACAGCAACTAAGAGATAGCATAGATAAATGGGACTTCATAAAACTAAAAAGCTTCTGCTCATCAAAAGAAATGGTCTCTAAACTGAACAGAACACCCACAGAGTGGAAGAAAATATTTGCCAGCTACACATCAGACAAAGGACTGATAACCAGAAAATATAGGGAACTTAAAAAACTAAATTCTCCCAAAACTAATGAACCAATAAAGAAATGGGCAAGTGAACTAAACAACTTTCTCAAAAAAAGCATGACTTTTTAAAAGTCATTCCTCCAACTTGGTTCCGCTCCTGCCCTTCATGCTGGAATTAAACCAGGGCCCTGAGAATGATAGGCAGATATTCTACCACTGAGCTATATCCCCAGCTCTCATTCCTCCAGCTTAATGAATTTAAAAGTTTTTTTGTATATAGCTCATTTGGCTATTACTATTCAAATTGCATTTTCCTTTGAACTTATTTTGGTGTAGTTAAAGTGCTGATTTCTTATGTTAGCTTTGCCAGTATGTGTTCCTGTTAAATTTAATTTATTCTTTGTAAATAACATTTCAGTCATACAGCCAGCTCATAAGGAATTTATATGGTTTAGGACAATTATTTTTCTTTTGGCCAGATGTACTGAAAGTGTCTCACTTTTGAGAAATAAACCATAATATTATTGGTTGACTGGGACTCCTAAAATTCTCTTTTATCAAAATTGCTGGTCATGTATATTTTTCTGTTTTGTTTTTGTTTTATTACCATATTCATTCAGTGTAGTTAAGTACATTGAGATTTACATAAGGTTTACATAAGGTCGAATTTTGTGGCTTTCCTCTACCTAATGATAAGAACCCTTTAAAGGAGTCTTTTCAGATACCATCATCACTTCTGTTATGAACCTTCATAAACAAAGGGTGGAAATCACCATCTTAATTCTGAACAAGTTATGAGAACTGAATCACCAGAGAACCTTTGTATTTATCTTTAAGACTATTCATTGGCACAGAAATAGCTCTTCTGAATTTAATATTTAATTCAACAAAATATATTGTATACCTACTATGGGTCAGACTCTATTCTAAGGACCAGAAATTATTTCCTTTAAGAAAGTCAGAGCCAATGTTAAAAAAAAATTGGTTTGTTTTTTAACTCAGGACAAATTAAGGAATGTGTGTATATCCTTGGTATCTTTGGGTAGAATAAGAAGCAAAGTTTTCATTGTAACTATTGTTATATGCCAAAAGCATTTTTGTGTGTGTTGGGTATATTTAGTGACTTTCCCTTTTACTAAATAGTAGTGTTTCATAGCTTAAATTTCAACCTGTTTTTCACTAGATAATAGAAAACTTTAGTTTAACTTTCTTATATACCTGTTGAATACACTAAAAACATTAGTTTCAGATGTTTAATTATTAACCTGTCACATTTACCCTCTATGGTTACCAGAGCAAAGGTAATCCTTCAGTTTGTCTAGCTTGTGGTTCTTGGAAAACAATTCATTGATGAAACAGCAAAAAGACTTGAACTTGAGAATATAATTTGGGAAATGATAGGTCAGAAATATAACTTATTTTTTTTGCCTATATGTCTTATATCAAAATTTGTATTTATTAAACATTTTAGGAAATGCCTTTTCTTCTTAAAATCTGTTTTTTTTTTTTCCTGCTATTTATTAGTAGCAATCTGCAAAAGTTTTCCTAAAAGTGATCAGTAATCAAGCTTGGATTCTTCCATCCTTTTACTCAGACTGTTTCAGTGCACCTTGTTTTGAAACAAGTGTTTTTCATTTCCCCTCCCCCCCCCAGCCCCTTTTCTTTTGCTTAATTTTCTAAAATCAGATACAAGTGATTTTTTTTGTTGTTTGTTTGTTTGTTTTTTAATTTTTCTGTGTTGGGGATGAACCCAGGGCCTTGGGGATGAACCCAGGGCCTCATGCATGCTAGATAAACATTCTTATCACTGAGCCACATCTACAGCTTATGGTTAAATATCATTGAAAAGCATGACCCCCCAAACAAGAGGAAGTACTTTTGGTAAGGAACCGTATTTTGAGTACCATTTCCATATAATCTGTTAACTCTGAACAAGAGGGGATGCCATTAGGTTAGAGAAGAAGACTTCTGTTTCAGATTTCTTTTTTGAGACAGGGTCTCATTCCAGGCTGGCTGGAACTTGTGATACTCCTTCCTCAGCCTTCTGAATGCTGGGTTATAGGAGTGTGCCACCACCATGCCTGCTCTGTATTAAATTCTTATGTGCAAATAGTGGTGAATGTTAAACTTTCTTTTTATTGACTACTTATATTATAAGGGATTATGTCTTCACATACTTTTATGTGTGTCTGTTTTAGCCTCTTGTAGAAGAAGCAGCTCCTAATCTTCACAGCCCACCAACCACAAGCACATCAGCTCTCAACAGCTTGGTGGTCTCCTGTGCATCTGCTGTTGGTGTGAGAGTGGCTGCTACATATGAAGCTGGGGCCTTATCTCTTAAAAAAGTTATGAACTTTTATAGTATGCCCCCTTGTGAAACTGGAGTTCAGGCAGGCAGTAGTTCTGGAGGCCCAGAAGGTCTGAAAGATAGCAGAGAAGAACAGGTTAAACAGGAGTCGATGCAAGGAAAGAAAAGTTCAAGTCTTGTGGATATCAGAGAGGAAGAATCAGAGGGAGGCAGTCGAAGACTTTCCCTCCCTGGATTGTTGTCACAAGGTAAGGCTTTGGTGAGTTGACTTCTGATGAACCTTAGATGCTCTCAATATCACATACTATATTATAATAAATTAGGAGTTTAATATTAATACTCATAGAATCAGCAAACCAATGTTAATTCATTTATATAAATTTTAAATTATTTTTATTAGTATTAATTAGTTAATAGTATTATTTAATAAATTAGTATTAATTAATAAGGAATTAGTATTCCTAATTATTGAAGTTGACATATGCAAATGTCAAAATTTATTCAATGGTGGTTTATTATAAAGGTGGTTTTAGAAGAAAGCCACTTATTTCTTTGCTTTAAAATAACTATGCAACATCTTTCTTTAAAATTTATCCTGCCACTAAATTGGTACACAAGATTTACACAGTTGTATATAAATGAACATTATAAAATATGGCAGCATTCTTTCAAAAGATTATTTAACTTCTCTGTAATAATTCCAAATGTGCAGACAAAATACAAAAGCTTTTAAATACTTCCCTTGCATAAGCTTTTTTTCCATCATAGAAATTTAAAGTTTTGTATCTTAAAATGAATCCTTTATTACAACTATTCATTATATATTTGAACTTAGACCTTGGCTTGGAAAGGCTTCAATTTATTTATTTATTTATTTATTTATTTATTTTGGTGGTACTGGGATTTGAACTCAGGGCCTCATGTTTGCTAAGCAGGTACTCTACCACTTGAGGGAAAGGCTCAGTTTTTAACTTTGCTTTGAAGTGGGAAAAATATTTGTCAGCCTTAGTGTAGTACTTTGTTCAGTATATTCTTTAGAATATAAGTTCTGCAGGATATCACTAGATGTTATACAGAGAAGGATTCTGTGGCTAAGTGCTTGGCAGTGCAGCTGAGTTAAATTTAAACAGGGCCTTTTATTGCAGGACTTGTCAGCATTTTCTATATGGCAATGTGTATGAGTCTCTGCAGGGGAGAGAGTGGAAGAAAAAGATGTGGTATATTTTGACGATTATATTTACTAAGCTCATTTGACTGTTATATCCCCTCTTTTTCAGAGAACCTATAGAATGTGCTTCAGAAATACCATGTTAGTGAATTTCTTTAAAAATCTTCAGATATAAAATTGTATCTTCTCCTCCACTCTCTACTCTTGTCTCTCCATCCCTGGTTTGTTTTCAGTTTCCCCAAGGCTTTTAAGAAAGGCTGCACGGGTGAAAACGAGAACAGTGGTTCTGACCCCCACATACAGTGGAGAAGCAGATGCGCTCCTGCCATCTCTAAGAACAGAGGTGTGGACCTGGGGCAAAGGGAAGGAGGGGCAGCTGGGACATGGCGATGTGCTGCCTAGGTAAGTGCACCCAGGATTACTGCCAGGAATTGGTGGAAACAAATAATCTTTCCTGTGCAGCTCTCTACATGTCCATTTCCCTGTAGAAAAAATCTGGCTCCAGATTATTATGCACCTTTAACTTCGATAAAAAGCTAACATTTCATTCTTCAATTTGTTCCTATCAGTAAAGGACTTAAGTGTCTAGGCTGTGCTTTTCCATGTTTTGTTTGGTGTATTTTCATCTTGAAAAACAAATACTGTTGGGGATATGATGGTATTCATTGAAATGTTTGAATGGTTAAAATTTTAATTTATGCCAGGCATGGCAGCATATATAATCTCACTTAAGGCAGAGGCAGAGGACAGTGAGTTTGAGGTCAGCCAGGGGTACATAGCAAGACTTGGTGTCACAAAACCAAAAAGAGAAAGAAAAAAAGAGTCAATAGGGATTTTTTCTTCCCTCCCTCCCTTCCTTCCTTCTTTTTTTTTAACCCCAATATGTGTCTGTGCCACTGTCAAAATAATGTAACTATAACCTTTTTTTTTGGGTGGGGAAGGTGTCGGTTACTGGAGTTTGAGTTTGAACTCAGAACTTTGCACTTGTAAGGCAGGCACTCTACCACTTGATCCACATCTCCAGCCCCAAAATAACTGTAACCAAAACATTAAACTCTGTCTATGTACATTGGAGAAAAAATTCATTTTGTTTACTATTACAAATTAGATATTTGTGAAACTTGAAGTAAACTTATTTAAATGGAGCAGTTATGTAAAGAAGGGATTAATGTAAATCTGTTCTTAGCAGAGTGAAGACAACTTAAAAAAATTTACCTTACTCTCCTCTATTGTTACATTTTATTGTGTCATCAATATACTTTTGCTATAATGAATAATTTTTAGTTTTATGATCCTCAGCAAATTCTGAATTATGGGGGTTAATTAGTGATTGATAGACAAACATTGAATTAAAAATCTTCCAAAAATTATTTATAATATTTAGGAGTAGTTTGAACATTCATCCATTATTTTATTTTAATGTTTTGTTTTTAACTTGAAAGCAGTGACTATAATTTGAGAAAGTCCATGATTCGTGCTGAGAATATTTTGTGTATGGGCTTGTCTTTCTTTAAGGCTCCAACCATTATGTGTCAAGTGTCTCGATGGCAAAGAAGTAATCCATCTGGAGGCAGGCAGTTACCATTCTCTTGCACTTACTGCAAAATCACAGGTAAGAGGCAAAGTTTAAAATGCTGAAACTGCACCAGCATTTGCTAAGTCTCTGCTGTGTCATTTGAGCTTTTAAGTGCTTTATATAGTGCTATTTCCATTTTACAGATGAAGAAAGTGGGCTAGGAAAAACATGTAAATTGTCTGAAGTCACATGTCTGATAGTAGAGCTTGGATATAACACTAATCTGCCTAAGAAGCTTTCTATATTTCCTCTCATCTAAAAACAGAATCCAGAGTTTTAAGGGTATTAATTAATTTTTATGGGTTTTTTTTCCCTGTATTGGGTTTGAACTCAGGACCTTGCGCTTGGTAGGCAGGCACTCTACCACTTGAGCCACTTCAGCAGCTCTTTTTTTGTGTTGGGTATTTTTGCATGGGCTGGCCTTGAAACAAGATCCTCCTGACCTCTACCTTCTGAGTAGCTTGGATTACAGGTGTGAGCCACCAGCACACAACAAGAAACTGTTTTAAGTTACTTTTTTTTTTGGTGGTATGAGGTTTGAACTTAGAGTCTCATGCTTGCTAGGCAGATACTCTACCAGTTGAGCCACTCTGCCAGCCTCTAAGTTATTCATAAATACATTCACACAATGATTTTTCACTAGTTCTTTTAGCTTTTATTTATGTGAGATAGTATCTCCCTGTGTAGCCCAAGCTGACCTCAAACTCTTGATCCTCCTTCCTAATGCTGGGATCACAGGTATGTACCACCATGCCAGTCTCTTCCTTTAGCTTTGAAATTAGCCAATAAGATTTTCTAAGTCCTTTAAATATTTCATTTCATTTTAAGCTTCACACGTCAGGCTAGCCAAGAAAATCTAACATAAATATTAATTTTAGGGAAAAAAAGAGAATTTATTGTTGGTAATATGATTCATTCAAATGACTTAGGAGTCATTTGGAGTTAGGAAATAGTCATCTACAAAATGTACAAAAATTGCTGGCTTTTTAATATACATACAGAAACTATACTTGAGGAAAAAGAGCTGTTGACAATTATAACAAACATTTTAATAGGAATAACCTAATAGGAAGTTCATAGAGCCTATATGACATAAATTCTAGAACTCTTTTAAAAGGTCATAAAAGAAATCAGGAATTGGCTGATAGAGTGGTTCGAACAGTAGAGCACCTGCTTAGCAAATTGAGGCCCTGAGTTTAAACCCCAGTGCCATCAAAAGAAAAGAAAGAAAGAATACAGGAATAAAAGAAGATTTTACTTTTGGATGACAAGTATTAGTATTACAGAATATTATAATGTTTACAACTTGATAAAGTGATCCCAAAATTCTCCTGGGAAAATGAACATAGGTAAACCAGGTGAATTCTGGCAAAGAATAGGAAGAATCAGATTTATCCTTATAAAATGTATTATAGGGACTGAAGGTGAAGTGTAGTGGTAGAGTGCTTGCCTACTGTGCAAAGAATCATGATTACCTTTTCTTTTTAGTACTCAGCTTTATTTTTTCATCACTTTCTTTTAGAGGCAGTATAGGATAAGTCTTGGGATTAAATTGTGGCTCCACCACTTCTAAATTTGTGAACTGAGGTAAATTAATTAACCTATGGACCAGTGTCCTTATTTTTTTTTTAAAAGGTATTATTGAAGGAATTAAACAGTACACACAAGGTGGGACAAACAGTGCTTGGCAGCCAGTTAACACCTGAAAAACGTTAGTTATTGTTAACCTCTGGATTCTGTGTCTTCTGGCTCTGTGTGCTCTGTCTGTCCTATGTTGTCAGTCTTGCTTAATAATGATTACAGTCACATGCCTATAATCGCAGTACTTGGGAAGTAGAGGCAAGAGGATTGTGAGTTCCAGACCAATGTGGGCTATGTAGTGAGACCTTATCTCAAAAAATAAGAAAAGAAAAATTTTAATATCTGCTATTTGGTTTTATGAGACTTTTTCTTTTTGCAGTACTGGGGTTTGAAGTCAGGGCCTCCCACTTGCTAGGCAGGTACTCTAACACTTGAGCCATGCCTCCAGTAGTTTTTTTTTTTTTCAGATGGGATCTCACTGTGTAGCCCAGGCTGGCTTCCAACTCTCAGTCCTTGTCTGAGCCTCCCAATTGCTGGGGTTATAGGCATGCATCACCATACCTGGCTTAATAACCTGTTAAAGAGTGAAAGTCTAACATGAATAATCTATGTGTAACTAGTGGTATATATGTTATTATACAGTTTTAGAGTTGACATGCCAAGATCAAATTCATATCTCTTAACCTACTTTCCTGTGGTTTTCTGTTAGGTTTACTCATGGGGTAGCAATACCTTTGGTCAACTTGGTCATTCTGATTTTCCAACAACAGTTCCTCGACTTGCAAAGGTACTTTTGTAATTTAGTAGCAGTTTATTTTTAAATTCTAAGCTATAACACTTTATAGTTCACATCTTACTTAAAAATATTAGGGTAATTGTATGTATGTTTGTAACATAAATTTATTTTGATGTTCTTAAAAAATTTTTTTTAATTTTATTTTTTGGAGGTACTGGGGTTTAAACTCAGAGCCTCACACTTGCTAGGTAGGTGCTGTACCACTTGAGCCACACTTCCAGCCCCTTAAATTTTTTTTTTTAAATATGAAGCTATTTCTTTTCAAGCTAAATATACTTTGTAAAAATGTGTTAGTTTTTATTTCTTAGCCTTAACTATTGACTGAATATTTATAGTACCCTTGTCTTTTTTTAAGCAAAAAAATAAAGTATTTCTTGTAAAACAAATGTTTTTAGGAATGTGATATTTTTGAACTGTATACCATCAAACAATGTCTAGTCTGACTTCTAAATTAAACTTGACTGTTATAAACTATTATTTTATGGTGTCGTTTACATATTTTATGCACAACAGTAAACCTTCCTGTGAGCCTTTTCATTGTCTATAGTGAAGCTGAAAGTATGGGTGGCTTTTTTACTGTTGTCTGAATTGGTTTTAGTTTATGTAATACTGTTGAGAGACTGGTAATTTCTAATCTGTTTATGTAATTCTGGAGCAGTGTTTTTTAACCGTTTTTATTTGCACCCTGAGGAAACAATAGTAAATTACATTGGTTCCTTTTCGAAGAGTTTTAAGGGCAGGGTAGTGTGTACGTGGAGCATAACAAAATGGGATATGGAGCTTGTGCTTACACAGTTTGATTCTGATGCCTCCCTCATCCCAAAACAGACCCCTCTATGAGAATAATAGAGACCGAAAAAGATTGGTTACTTCAATTTTAGGAACACAATTCAAGTGTAGTCAGCAGTATTCCAGTCATTGATATATCATATGTGCACCATATATTCACCACTATCTAAGACTGTTACCTGCTGCCTTTCATTTCAGTGAACTTAATTTTACTGGGAAGAAAAAACTTAACCAACCATGAGGTAATTCTGGCTTCAATATTAGTTTCAGCATGAAGCATTTCAATAGTATGCCATCCAGCTTCTGTTACTTTATCACAAAGCAAATCATTATTCCATTTTTAAGGGAATTAAAAAATTTTTATTTATTTAAATTTTATTTATTATTTATTTGTTTAAATAAAGTAAAAAGTACACTTACTCATACTAAAGAAAGATTTGTAGTATAGCATTGGAGACCTGGAAATCAAGCATTTATTTAAAGCTTTAGAGAAGAGAGAATATAATTTATTATAAGGTTAGTTTCATAACTCTTTAATTGTCCATACAAAAACTTATAGCATCAAGATTTTGTTTTTTAATTTGGGGAAGGTCACAAATTATTTTGTCGTGTGTGTGTGTGTGTGTGTGTGTGTGTGTGTGTGGTGCTGTGGATTGAAACTAGGGCCTTGTGTATGCTATGTAAATGCTCTAACCACAGATTTATATCTCTAGCTCTGGTATAAGTACTTTTTGAAGTCATTCTAATTAACCTGTGAAAATTAAAAGTCAGAAAACAGATTTGAATTAGCTTTGATAAGAGATTTGGAAGATGACTCTTGCTGGGAGTGGTGGTACATGCCTTTAATCCTAGCACTTGGAAAGAAGAGGCAGGAGGATTGTGTATTTGAGTCCATCCTGAGCTACATAGTGAGATAGGGAGACTCTAGCTCAAAAAACAGAGGGGGAAAGGGAAGGAGAAAAGGGGATGGGGAGGGAGAGAGAGGGGAAGGGAAAGAGGGAAGGGACAAAGAAGTCACTCTTTTCCTTTGAAAATTTTAATTCATTCAGAAGTCAGTTATTTGGATGGCTTCAATTTGAGAAGAGATCATCATGCCAGAAGATAGCTGTAAAGTAGTGGAGATGTGTGCACACACAATCACCTATTATTTGGAGCTTATCTAGACACCAAGGAGCTAACTTGATGAGGGCTTTTTGCTTATCAGCATAGGAGTCAAGGCTGAAGCTAGGTCTGGAGGTTGGGGTAGTAGTTTTGCAGCAGTACACTTTCTTCAAATGAAATCTTGTGAGGAATCTTATGTATGAACAGATTAATGTGGACCTGCTGTAGTTGAAGAATTGGAAGGTATCTGGAGCCCTGGTACCTGCCTTTCTGTGATATCTCCTGAATCACTATGTGGATCCCTAAGGTTTGAAAATCATTGGTTTAAAGCAGTGGTTCTCAAGATTTTGCATATATCAGAATCACCTGGAGGGCTTGTTAAAACAGAGCGCTAGATCCTACCCTTTGGTAACTCTGGGGCCTGAGAGTTTGCATTTCTAACATGTTTCCAGGTGATGGCTGCTGCTGCTGCTGCAAAGACCACTCTTTGAGAACCACTGGTCTAGGTCCACGTAGATGGGCTTCTCAGGGGTCCTGCCTGTTTCAACATCCTGGGAGTTGGCACAGTGAAGTCACATCAGAGAGGTAGTGAGTTACAAGTGGGAAACTCAATTTTAGCACCCAAGGGTTTAGTTGGCGAGAATGAAATTTAGCCTTATTAGTTCTTTTTGGTTTTTCCTTCATTTTTGTGCACACAGCTGAAATGTGGATGGACAAAGGTACATCCTAGTTGTCATTTTAAGAGTAGAGCTGTAGACATTTCTGGGCTTCTTGATTGTAATATAGGCTGTTTGTGGGGAGTTCCAAAAATAACATAAAAATTTAGATGTATGGTTTTTCCTTTTTAAACTCCATTTTTATAAAAATAATCCAGTTCCAAATTAAAAAGTTGAACATGGGATTTCTTTTTACTCTTACACTGGGTACATTACTGGGTGTGTTTCCTCTCTTGAGATATGACTGACCACCACGCCTACTTAAGTAACACAGCATTTCAGTTCCTGTGGATCTGAAGTTCTCCCTGATTGCCTTCATCTTTGACAGACAGTATCTTTTCTGTCGTTACAGGTAAGCAGTGAAAATGGAATCTGGAATATAGCTGCGGGCCAGGATTATTCCCTGTTTTTAGTGGATACAGAAGACTTCCAGCCTGGGTTGTATTACAGCGGCCGACAGGACCCAGCAGAAGGTGACAGTCTTCCGGAGAATCCCAGTGGTTCTAAGACTCCAGTACTTCTCTCCTGTAGTAAGGTGAACAGGAATTGGATCCTAAGGCCCACAATCTGTAACACATGAGAAGTCTTTGATTTTGTTGTTACTTGTATGAATGCCTGACTGTTAAGTACTCTGACTCTTTACTTAAAATTGCAAACCCATTCCCATTCCTTCACTCCTTATCTCCTTTTTTTTTTTCTCATGAGACTGGGGTTTGAGGTTTGAACTCACGGTTTGAATTCAGCAGGTTCTCTAAAGCTTGAGCCACACTCCAGTTCTCATCTCCTTTTCTTGCCTATTCTCTTCATAGTGCCCATTACCATTTAATTTACAGCTCAGATTATAATGAAAGTTTCCTGGGGGCCCTGGGTTCTAACTACACCAGCCTGATTTCAGCTAACTACCTAGCCTGTTCTCTCATTTATAGCATATATCTTTTTTGTTTATTTGAGACAGTGTCTTTCATCGTAGCCCAGGCTAGCCCAGGCTTGCTATGTAGTTAAGGCTGGCCTCGAACTCTCAATTCTTTTGCCTCCAAAGTACTGAGTTACAGGCACGTATCACCAAGCACAGCATAGTATATACTTTGTAAATATTTGTTCAGTTAAATACCCTCATGCAGAAATATTTTATTTATTTATTTATTTATTTATTCTTTTTCTCATGTAGGAATATTGAAAAGCACTTTTCACAGTGAAGTTTCCTGACTGTTTCATGGATCTCTCAGAATAGAAGCAGGGTAGATAGATTTCTAAAGTGGGAGTAAAAATTACAGTGATCTGAGATCAGCTCATGGCAGACCATGAAAACCCAACACACCACCAAGGCTCTGGGTTTTTTTTTTTTTATCGCTTCCCTTGTTCTCTAGTTTCTCATTTTATTTCCTACTGTTTATTTCCTTTCTTTTCTTTTGAAGATCTGAATTTTGGTCTCCTTTTCTACTTTCTGTTTATTTTTAATAAACTTAAACCATGGGTTTGTTTCTGTTTCTTATCCCTCACATTTAAATAACTCAACATCCTAAAGGAGATGTGAGAATTTAACCCACTGTGATAGTACATTCTGGATTTCTTCTTATTCTTATTGAAAAAAATATATCTTAGGGGCTGTTTTGTTTTGGTTTTTTGTCTTTGTTTTTCTGGCTAGTAAGTTATGAATGTATTAGAATAAGGCCTTTATTGTTAAAAGCAACAGTGGCCAAGATTTGGCTCTTGACCTGTATATATCTTGTTGTTTTAGGCATGCTGACTGGTTCTTTGTGGTTGTTGTCCCTGGCTCCACATTCCCTGTGAATAATTCTACAGTTTAGATAAAGGATAAAATAGGCTGATGAAAAGGGTGAGGTTCTGGCATATATCACTTGTTATCTTGGAATGTTAGTAGTCTATTGAGTCTACTATACCTTGCCTGCTGGCTTAATAAGAATATGTGAATAAAGACATTGAGTGTTTTTGTTCATGGTATCATGGGCAAATTAGAAAAAAGTACCATTTAGAGAAAATCCTCCCTTCTTTTCTTTTCTCTCTCTTTTTTTGGGCAGTACTGGGGCTTGAACTTAAGGCTTCATGCTTGCTAGGCAGGCGCTCTACCACTTGAGCCACTCTGCCAGCCCTCTTTTCTTTCTTTCTTTCTTTCCTTTTTTTTTTTTGGAGACAGGGTCTCCCTATACAACTCAGGCTGGACTGGAATTTGCTCAGTATTCCAGGCTGGCCTTGAATTCAAGCCATCCTTCAGCCTGGAAGTGCAGGCCCAGCCATGGAAATTCTTTTTTCTGATAAGTATTTTATTTGATTAGTGCAGACTAATTGTACATATTTATGGAGTACAGTATGACATTTCATTATATATATACAGTGTGTAATGATAAGATAGGGTAGCTGGTGAATTATCACATCAGACATCATTCTTTGTGTTAAGAACATTAAAAATCCTTTTCTTCTAGCTATTTTGAGATCTTCAATTAATTCTTGTCAAACATAGTTATCCTGCCATATATACAGAACATTAGAAGTTATTCTTTCTATTAACCACCTCTTTCCTTCCTTCCGTTCTTCACACTCTTCCCAGGACCTAGTAACCACTAGTCTAATTTTCTGGTTTTATGAGCTAATCTTTCTTAGTTTCCACATATAAGTGACAGCATGCTTTTTAAAATATATCTTTCTGTGCTTATTATTTAATATAATGTCTTCCAGTTCCACCCATATTACTGCAAATGATAGTATTTCATTCTTCTTAATGGTTAAATAGTATTCCATTGTGAACTGGGTATTGGTGGCTCACACTTATAATCCTTGCTACTTGGGATGATCATGGTTCCAGGTCAGCCTAGGCTAAAAAGTTAGCAAGACCCATCTCAACAGAAAAAATGTTGGGCATAGTGGAGTTCGCCTGTCATCCCAGTGATGGTGAAAGGTGTAAAAATAAGAGGATCTGGTCCAGGCTGGCCTGGGAAAACAAAGTGTGCTGTCTCTAAAATAACCAGCTGGAGGTGTTGCTTAAGTGGTAGAGTGCCTGCCTAGCAAGCATGAAACCCTGAGTTTGAACCTCAGTACCAACAAACAAAAAAAGACATTATGTGTATGAACCATATTTCCTTTATCCATTCATCTGTCATTGGACACTAGGTTAATTTCATATCTTGTCTATGGTGAATAACACCATAAAAACATGTAAGTTCAGATTTTTCTTTGACATACTGATTTCCTTTACTTGGGAAATATATTTAGAGTGAAATTGCTGGATCATAAGATAATTGTATGTTTTTTGAGGAATTTTTTACACTGTTTTCTGTAATGGCTCTAATTTACAGTCTCACTAACAGTATCTGAGTTTCCCTTTTCTTTATATCCTCACCAGCATTTTTTGTTGTTGTTGTTATTTGGATAATATCCATTCTGAAATGAGATATTTCCTTTTTTTGGTGGTACTGAGGTTTGAACTCAAGGCCTTGCATTTGTTAGGCTTTGCATTCGTTAACTTCTCTACCACTTGAGCCACTCCTCCAGCCCTTATTGTGGTTTTTATTTGTATAAATAGTGATGTTGAGAGCATTTTTTCATATGACAGGTGTGCACCACCACACCCAACATTTTTTCAGTTGGGATGGTGTCTCACAAACTGCTTTGCCTGAACTGGCCTGGAACCATGATTCTCCCTATCTCAACCTCCCACTTAGGTTGGGATGACAGGCACGAGCCACTGCACCTAGCAATTGGTTGAGGTGGGGTCTCAAGAAGTATCATTGTTTCTACACACACCCCCACACACCTTTGCTGGCCTGAAACTTTGATCCTCCTGATCTCAGCCTCCCAAATAGCTAGGATCATAGGTGTGAGCCACTGGCATCTAGCTTGATTTCCACTTTTTTGATTGGATTATTTTTTTATTTATTTTATTTGAATTTATTTTTCATTTCTTTTTTGTTTTTCATTTATTCATATGTGCATACAATGTTTGGGTAATTTCTCCCCCCATTCCCTGCCCCTTCCGTTTCCCCCTGCCCCCTCCCTCTCTCCCCCCACCCCCTTGCTTGGAGGCAGAAACTATTTTGCCCTTATCTCTAATTTTGTTGAAGAGAGAGCATAAACAATATACTTTCATTGCTTTCATGTACATATGTGTTACATTCTAAGTTGATTCTTCTCAAACTGACCTTTTCTCTAGTTCCTGGTCCCCTTCTAATTGGATTATTTTTTGTTGTTGGCATTGTTACTGGATTTTGTTTTTTAGTTCCTTATATACTCTTGGTATTAATCAAATGTTGTCTAAATAGTATGCAGATATTTCCCCACATTCTATAAGTTGTCTCTTTGCTTTATTGTTTGTTTCTCTTCCTATGCAGAAGCTCTTTAGTTTGTTTCTTTTCCTATGCAGAAGCTCTTTAGTTTGATACAATCCCATCTGTTTTTCCTGTCATTGCTTATGGCTTTTGGGGATCACAGCCGAAAAAACCTTTGCTCAGACCAGTATCCTGAAGCATTTCCCTTATGTTTTCTTAAAGAAAATCTCTGTATGGTACTTTTAAGAGGCAAGGTAACTCCTAGACCTTTGATACTTTTATAAAACAGCGTAGGGCTCCTTTCTATTCTTATTAATCTTATTTCATGCAAAAGACAGTCCTGAGATATGTAACTCTTATGGTTTGGACTTTTACATATCTAGGGTGTTTGTGGTTCTAATCATTAGTAAAGTGAAATAAAATGTATCTTGGAGATAGGAATTTGTAGCTACACCTATGTAACATGTTGTAAACCACTGTAAATTACCATTGTAAGTGGTAAACCAGCTATAAAACAAATAAAGAAAAAAGGCCTTGATCTATAGTATTTATAAATTTTCACTATGGCCAATTTCAGGCTTCCAGTGGTTTAATAACCTGCTTATAAAATACCTGAATATTTGACCATTGACTCTTGTCAGGTGATATGAGCCAGCTGTACCATGCCAAGTTGCTGCTCGTAATTGTTTTGTCTTTAATCTTTTTGTTTTCCTCTTTTTCAGCTTGGATATATAAGCAGAATAACAGCAGGAAAAGATAGCTATTTAGCTTTGGTGGACAAAAACATTATGGGGTATATTGCCAGTCTCCATGAGTTGGCTACAACAGAAAGACGGTTCTATTCAAAACTAAGTAATATCAAATCTCAGATACTCAGGCCTCTTCTCAGTTTAGGTAAGTTGATACCTCCCCAACCCCCCACTCTCAAACCATCAGGTCTCTTGTTTTATCTGTTCTTCCTGTGTCATAAATAAAGCAGTTTTTTTTTTTTAATATTTCCCAGACTGATCCTCTTAGCTCAGCCTCTCCAGATGGGAATACAAGTATGTGTCACTGCATCTGGCTTTAGGAAAGCCATTTGTGTTATGGCTTATTCCTTTCTTTCCATTTTCTCTCTCTCTTTATACATAGAAATCAACAACTCAGCAAACTGTTTGCAGTTTGTGATTAGCCCAGCAGTCCCTCCCCTATTCTGCTGTCCCAGAGCTGCTTCTATTTGTGCAAATAGAAGCTAGAACTTTTAGAATATTAATGACAGAGAAGCAGAAACAACTTTGAGGAAGTTGGTCCTAGAAACTAGACTTCCAAACAACACTTCTACCCCACTAGTCCTTAGATATCTTCCCATTATACCCTCTGAATGTTCATTTTCTTTGTCACATCTCTTAGAATTATACCAAGTGGAGAATCATTTGGATTTGCAAGTCATCTCTTAAGGGTTTTATTCCACATTGGCACAAGTTGACGAAATCTGTACTTTTCTTGACTTAGCTTCAAAGAGGGATGGGAAGTAAAGCAGTGCTACAGAGGAATGGGTTACCAAAGTACTTAGGAGATACCACTGTGCAGATATAGGTACCCGGAGTCTCTAGGACATTAGAAAAGAATGACAAGTAGAAATTGGGGAGATTGTTGAAGATAACTCTCCCCTTATTTTCAAAAATTTTTCTAGGTTTGGCCCTGAACTCAGAAAATAGAGGAGTTTTCTTTTTCTTTCTGTCTCACTCCCTGGTCCCCTTTTATTTTTATTCATATTTTTTTTTCCATGGGACTGGAGTTAGAATTCAGGGCTCCACACTTGTAAAGCAGGCACTTTGCTGCTTGAGCCACACTTCCTGTCCATTTTGCTCTGGTTATTTTTTGGAGATGGAGTCTTACAAATTGTTTGCCCAGGCTAGCTCAAACCTCAGTCCTTCCAATCTCAGCCTCCCAGGAAGGTAGGATTACTGACATGAGTCACTGGCACCCAGCCCCCAGCCCCTTTTAGGAGCCAGAATCTAAATTAATGCTCTAGTACATCAGTTTTCCACATTATGTAAGGCATCATTAGCTTATGAGGATGAGCCCATTTGTTGTAATGGAAAAACATCTACTTTTCAAACAAGTAATTTACAGTCCTTGTGAACACAATGTCTGTGTAAGTTGGGGACTGTCTACATTGCTTATTTTTAGTATATTTTGCTTTTGCTTTTTAAAGTGATGTATAGTCCTTATTCTGTAAATTCTCCTCCTTAGGGTGGGCCCACCACTAGGACTTAGACAAAGAAAAGGAAGCCACCCAAAATGGAAGCTTCCTGGAATTGCTCTGGAGGAAAGAGGAGCTGGCCTTCCCCTGATAGGCTTCCCGATTTCTGTTTGGTCTTACCTGGTCTACTCATTGCTTTGTTCCTTAGAAGGAAGTTCTGGAGATGAGGAACTTTGGATTGGGAAAGGCAGATAATCTGCTGATAGTTCTATAACTTTCAGGGGGATCTAGGCATCTGATTTTTGGATTGCTCTCTCTGCACTGAAGAGGTGGGTTTGTCCAAGGACAAGCAGAGCAAAAGTCAGTACAGAAAGTTAAAAATGTTAACTTAAGAGTGAGTTTAATTCCTGACTCCCACTAATTATATGAAATTAAAATTTTCTATTTTGAACTTTTTTTTTTCTTTTCCCAACACTGGGGTTTGAACTCAGGGCCTCATGCTTGCTATGGTAGGCAGGCACTCTTACTGCTTGAGCCTCTTCATCAGCCCAGATTACTTAATTTCTTTTTTGGGGTCAGTACAGGGTGGGGGGGATTTGAACTCAGGGCCTCTTGCTTGCTAGGCAGGTGCTCTACCACTTGAGTTATATCCCTAGCTCTTTTTGCTCTTTTGGTTATTTTGTGATAGGATCTTGTGTTTATGCTTAGGCCAGCCTAGACTTCAATCCTCCTAACACTTCCTGTGCAACTGGGCCCACACCTAGCTTTTTATTGATTAAGATGGGGTCTCTAACTTTTTGCCTCGGCTGACCTCAAATCACAATCCTCCCAATCTCTGCCTAGCTAGGATTACATGTGTGAGCCTCTGCACTTGGCTTAGATTACTTAATTTTAAAATTTAAGGAGTATTAGCTCAGTGGGTCACAAATTTGGGTGATCTTCAAAAATCACTGGGGAGTTTTTTTTAAATGGTTCATTCTGGGATCTTAATATTGGATCTACTGAGTCAGAAGCATACAGGTCCTGTGAATGTGTTTTTAGCATATTTCTCAGGTGACCAGACTCCATGAGCTCTGAAGTTGTTCTTTGTAACAGTTTCTATAATTATTTTGAGTGAGAATACATGGCAACAGGTTAAGTATTCTTAGGCAAGAGGATTTGATAGCCGAGTGCTGGTGGCTCACACCTGTAATCCTAGCTGCCTGGGAGGCAGAGATCAAGAGGATCATGGCTTGAAGCAGCTCGGGCAAATAGATCTCAAGACCCTATCTCAAAAATACACAACACAAAACACAGGGCTGGTGGAGTGGCTTTAAGTGGTAGAGTGCATGCCTAGCAAGAATGAGGCCCGGAGTTCAAACCCCAGTACTGCCAAAAAAAAAAGAAAAAGAGGAATTCATAATCTTGACTATAAGAAAGTATTTAGTCTTTATATTTCATCATTGTGGTTTTTTTCTTACAGAAAATTTGGGTACTGTGACTACAGTCCATTTATTACAGGAGGTGGCAAGCCGATTCAGCAAGCTGTGTTACCTAATTGGTCAGCATGGAGCCTCACTGAGCAGCTTCCTTCAAGGAATAAAAGAAGCCAGGAGTTTGGTCATTCTGAAGCATGCAAGTCTTTTCTTCGATAGTTATACAGAGCAAGTATCCAGTCCTGTGTCATGTTCAATCTCACAGTGTTATTCTGCCAAGGAGAACAGCTCCTTAATCAGAAGAGACTAGATTAGGGAGAGTGATAAGGTAATAGAAATTGAAAAGCAATATTTTAATCTTAAACTAAAATTTAGTATTATTTAAGGGAAAAAAATTATCATATTTCCCCTCTATATTCTAGCAGAGTGATTATAGTGTACTTAATTTGCATAAAATGTACTAATAAGTTGGAAGTGGTGGCACAGCCCTGTAGTCCCAGCAATTGGGAGGCTAAGGCAGGGGAATTGTGAGTGTGAGGGCAGTCTGGGCTACATAGGGAGATCCTACCTCAAAAACACACACACACACACAAAAAGACAAAAAATCCAAACCGAAAGAAAACAAATGTGCTTTAGTAAATCTGTTTATTTTCTTAAGTGAATTTTACTAAAATTTGATGAAATAAGTTAATTTATTTTAAGACCAACTGTAAATATGGAGCTGTTCTGATGTCTGCATTTTCTTAATGAAACCTAGACTAGTTATCCAAGGTTTTTTTTATGTTTTTCTAAGTAAAACATCCCAAGTATATTTGAAAATTTAGCTTAAAATATTTCTCACTTTTTCTTGATTTATATTTTGATATTATGTTTCAAGGCATAGTTAAAATGTTATTTTAATAGGTTGTACTGTTGATCTGAAATTGTGTTGGTTTTATTCTTTCTTTATTCATACCTCATCCATCCAACAGGTACTCACTGAGTGTCCCTCAGAGCCAGGCACTACATGGGGCTCCAAGTTCAGGCTACCACCCTAAGGAAACTCATGTTCTTTATTCTACTTAGGTTGTTTATAACATAAGCAATGTATGTTATTGAAAACTGTACAAATAAAGAAAATCAAAGGATGTTTAAAACTGCTCTGTACTCCCACCAATAGAAGTAATTCCTATTAATCAATTTAGTGTTTTTCCTTTCAGACTTTGTGCATATAAGTAATTTAAATTCCAAACAAGTTGAATAGATTGAAACTGTTGTTTGAGAAAACATACCTTAATTTGAATCTTTTAATTCTTATCTTTCTAATGTGAAAAATAATAATATAACTTGATACTAATTTAGTTTTTGTTTTGTTTTGTTTTCTTTGGTGGTACTTAGGTTTGAAGTCAGGACTTTGCACTTCATAGGCAGGCACTCTATTGCTTGAGCCATGCCTCCATCCCCCTAATTTACTTTTTAAAAATCAGATTTTGTTTGTATAAAGGGTTCAGCTTTTACTAATACGATTTTCCTTTTTTGACTTCCATTTATCTCATAATACCTATATTTCACTTCTTTTTCTTCTCTGATATTTTAGGTCCTGTGCTTAAAAATGTTGCTTTGTGGTACTTCGAGCTACTTAAACATATTTTATGCATATGGATGGTGTAAATAAAACTAGATTTGTATCTGTGAATTTTAAAAATTATTTTAATTGATGTAAAATAATGTCACCTAAAATTACCAGTATAACCACTTTTTTAAAAGACTAGATAATTCCTTGGGCTATTTTTAGTAAGAATTTCCCTTCTTAAAGTCTTTTGATTGCTAGCCCTATAGCATGAAAGAAATGTACCCGACTTACAGGAGTTTATCTGCATTTGTTCCCTAGCAATATGTCAATATTTAATCAACATTTTCTAATATTTGATCACTCAAAACTTTTTTAACATGTCTTATCGCTTTCACTGTTGTTCATTTTCTGAACATTTGATTAGGAAGCGTGAAACAGAGTAGAAAACAATTTTTATTAAAAATCCAACAATTTTAATTCTATTTTCTCTAGTTTGTTAATTAAATTACCAAGAACTATCTTTTGAATAAATTCTAGCATCTTCTGCACAGCTTTAGGTACTTTGAAAATATCCTTTTATTAAAATTTTTGCTAAACTAGCATTTGACTTTCTCTCCCCATTATTATTGTCTTACAACCTGGTTTTTTTCTCATCCTTTAGAGTTCATGAATGTTGACATCACAAAAGTTCTGAAACTCATTGTTGAGATTTTAAGAAGTGTCCCTTCTAGGTACTTGTTTGGAAACTCTGAAGAACTAATTTATATTTCACCACTAATGTACATGTGTTTTCTTTTTCACTTAGATATTGTACATCAATTACAAACTTCCTGGTTATGGGAGGATTCCAGCTTCTTGCTAAGCCTGCCATGTAAGCAAGTACATACTTTCCAGTTATCCTTCTCACAGTCAAAGATCATGTGTGTTTTGAGTTGTCTAGGGGAAGCTTTGACTTCCCCTATGTACACCATGCAAGCACTGTATCACTGAGCTACATCCCCAACCCTCAACTTGGTCATTTTACCCAGTGAATTAAAATGTAGATTTTCATTAACTCTTATAAAGGACAGGTACTTTTTGTCCATGATTGTTATTAGAAGTAGTAGGATATTGAAAAAACACTGAAATAAAAGGTGCAAGATCTTGGTTCTTCTTTAATAATGCCATTTATTATCACTGAAACTTTGGATAACTTTCTTTACCCCAGTAAGCCTAACTTTTTTCCATCTTAAAAAAATTTGTTCTCTCCTCTGTTGTTGAGGAATGAATAATGTCTATAGTGGTTACACCAAAGTATGTGTTGCACAGATATAAAGCATTTGCATTTAGCTTTTGTATAAATAATATAGAAACCCTGAACTGTATAGTTTCTCAGTAAGTGTTGGTTTGGCAGTAAAGGCAAGTTTAAAAAAAAAAAAAAAAAAAAAACCTGTATTTTAGCCAGGTACCCATGACTCATGCCTATAATCCTAGCTAGTTGGAAGGCTGAGATTGAGAGGATCATGGTTTGAGACCAGCCCAAGCAAATAGTTCATGAGACCCCCATCTCCAAAAGTAACCAGAGGATAAAAATGTACTGAAGTTGTGTACTGAAGTAGAGTGCCTGCTTTGCAAATATGAAGCCCTGAGTTCAAACCCCAGTTCCACCAAAAAAAAAAATTGATATTTTAATAGAAAATATTTCACATTTTCACATATGTATTCATAATCAAGATTTATCTTATCAGATGTTAATGCTTTTTTTTTTTTTTCCTTTGGCAGTACTAAGGTTTGAACTCAGAGCCTCATGCTTACAGACAGGTGCTCTACCACTTGAGCCATTCCCGTCTTTTATTCTAATAGAAAGACTATTAACACTGTTATCTTGTTTCCAGTTTTAAAGGAAATATTTTAATTTTTCACCATTAAAGATGATTACCTTGGGTTTTTCATATAACTCGTATACACAGTTAAAACACTACTAAAAGTTGAAGTCCTCTTCAAGTGGATTTTTATAATGTTGAATATCTTTGAATTTCCAAGGTAAATTCGGTGGTTATTACGTATTAGTTTTTAAATACATTTGTGAATTCAACTTGATAATATTTTAAGACTTTTCAGCTATGTGAAGATGAGCTTTTCCTTATAGTCTGAACTTAGCCAATTTTGATAGAAGAATTATACTAGCAATTATAAAGTGAGTTGAGGAGCTTTCTCTCTTTTCTGTTTTCTGCAATAGTTTGTATGAGAAAGAGACTGTCCACATTTTGAAGATTTGGTAGACTTTATCTGTAAAAAATATATGGCCTTCATGGAGACATTTCCTATAAGAAGTTTTTAAACTATGAATTTCATTTCTTTAATGAATAGGTCTGCTCAGGTCTTTATTTCTTATGGCTCTTTAGTCGTTTGTTTTTGTTTTCAGTTTTTTTTTTTTTTTTATACAGGGTATCACTGTGTAGCCCAGACTGGCCTGGAACTCATGATCCTTATTCTCCATACCCAACTGTTTTCAAATTTATTGACATAATTTTCTTGCATTATCTTTAGATGTTTTCATCTTTCTAGTAGCTAACTGTTTAATTGTTCTCCCTAGTTTTCATTGCTAACATTATTTATTTGGACCTTTTATCTTTTTAATCATTCTTTTTGTGGTTCTGGACCTTATACTTGCTAGACAAGCACTATACCACTTAAGTCACTCTACCAACATTATCTTTAACTTTTGTTTCTTTTTTTGTTTGTTTTAAATCTTGATCAGTCTTTTTTTTCCTCTATTATTATTATTATTATATTATTGTTCATTGTGACATTTACAAAAGTGCTTGCAATATGCACTTTTAAAATTTATCCCCCCCATCATTGGTCAGTCTTTTTTGTTTGTTTGTTTGTTTGTTTGTTTCCGAGATAGTTTTGCTGTTTACAGGCTAGCTTGGAACTTGCTATGTAATTCAGGCTGAACATAAACTCGAAATTCTTCTGGTTTAGCCTCCTGAGTGCTAGAATTATAGGCATGTACCACCATGCCCAGCTTGATGGCCTTCACAATTTTTTGGATTTTTTTTTTTTTTGTGCTACTGGGGGGTTGAACTCAGTGCCTCCTGTTTACTAGGCAGCCTCTCTACCACTTGAGCCACATCCCAACCAGGCTTTCACATTTTTAATGGCAAGTTCAAGCATGTTACCTTTAACTATAAACAGTAACTTCAAAATCCTTGATCTTGCTCTTTTGTCTAGAATTAATGACACTTTTTCATTCTTTCACTTCCAGCCTTTCTCCATTGTTTTCTAATGTTTTTGTATATTTCTTTTTAAAAAAATTTTATTTATTTTTTATTCATATGTGCATACAGTGTTTGGGTCATTTCTCCCCCCCCCACCTCCCTTACCCTACCCCGCATCCTCCCTCTCCCTCCCACCCCCTCGATACCTGGCAGAAACTATTTTGCCCTTATCTCTAATTTTGTTGTAGATAGAGTATAAGCAATAATAGGAAGGACCAATGGTTTTTGCTAGTTGAGATAAGGATAGCTATATAGGGAGTTGACTCACATTGATTTTCTGTGCATGTGTGTTACCTTCTAGGTTAATTCTTCTTGAACTAACCTTTTCTCTAGTTCCTGGTCCTCTTCTCCTATTGGCCTCAGTTGCTTTAAAGTATCTTCTTCAGTTTCTCTGCATTGAGGGCAACAAATGCTATCTGGTTTTTTAGGTGTCTTACCTATCCTCATACCTCCCTTGTGTGCTCTCGCTTTTATCATATGCTCAAAGTCCAATCCCCTTATTGTGTTTGCCCTTGATCTAGTGTCCGCATATGAGGGAGAACATATGATTTTTAGTCTTTTGGGTCAGGCTAACCTCAGTAAGAATGATGTTCTCCAATTCCATCCATTTGCCAGCAAATGATAACATTTTGTTCTTCCTTATGGCTGCATAAAATTCCATTGTGTATAAATAACCACATTGTCTTAATCCATTCGTCAGTAGTGGGGCATCTTGGCTGTTTCCATAACTTGGCTATTGTGAATAGTGCCGCAAAAAACATGGGTGTGCAGGTGCCTCTGGAGTAACCTATGTCACATTCTTTTGGGTATATCCTCAAGAGTGGTATTCCTGGATCATATGGTAGATCAATGTTTAGCTTTTTTTTTTTCTTTTATTATTCATATGTGCATACAAGGCTTGGTTCATTTCTCCCCCCTGCCCCCACCCCCTCCCTTACCACCCGCTCCACCCCCTCCCGCTCCCCCCCCAATACCCAGCAGAAACTATTTTGCCCTTATCTCTAATTTTGTTGTAGAGAGAGTATAAGCAATAATAGGAAGGAACAAGGGGTTTTGCTGGTTGAGATAAGGATAGCTATACAGTGCATTGACTCACATTGATTTCCTGTGCTTGGGTGTTACCTTCTAGGTTAATTCTTTTTGATCTAACCTTTTCTCTAGTACCTGTTCCCCTTTTCCTATTGGCCTCAGTTGCTTTAAGGTATCTGCTTTAGTTTCTCTGCATTAAGGGCAACAAATGCTAGCTAGTTTTTTAGGTGTCTTACCTATCCTCACCCCTCCCTTGTGTGCTCTCGCTTTTATCATGTGCTCATAGTCCAATCCCCTTGTTGTGTTTGCCCTTGATCTAATGTCCACATATGAGGGAGAACATACGATTTTTGGTCTTTTGAGCCAGGCTAACCTCACTCAGAATGATGTTCTCCAATTCCATCCATTTACCAGCGAATGATAACATTTCATTCTTCATGGCTGCATAAAATTCCATTGTGTATAGATACCACATTTTCTTAATCCATTCGTCAGTGCTGGGGCATCTTGGCTGTTTCCATAACTTGGCTATTGTGAATAGTGCCGCAATAAACATGGATGTGCAGGTGCCTCTGGAGTAACAGTCTTTTGGGTATATCCCCAAGAGTAGTATTGCTGGATCAAATGGTAGATCGATGTCCAGCTTTTTAAGTAGCCTCCAAATTTTTTTCCAGAGTGGTTGTACTAGTTTACATTCCCACCAGCAGTGTAAGAGGGTTCCTTTTTCCCCGCATCCTCGCCAACACCTGTTGTTGGTGGTGTTGCTGATGATTGATGGCTATTCTAACAGGGGTGAGGTGGAATCTTAGTGTGGTTTTAATTTGCATTTCCTTTATTGCTAGAGATGGTGAGCATTTTTTCATGTGTTTTCTGGCCATTTGAATTTCTTCTTTTGAGAAAGTTCTGTTTAGTTCACATGCCCATTTCTTTATTGGTTCATTAGTTTTGGGAGAATTTAGTTTTTTAAGTTCCCTGTATATTCTGGTTATCAGTCCTTTGTCTGATGTATAATTGGCAAATATTTTCTCCCACTCTGTGGGGGTTCTCTTCAGTTTAGAGACTATTTCTTTTGATGAACAGAAGCTTTTTAGTTTTATGAGGTCCCATTTATCTATGCTATCTCTTAGTTGCTGTGCTGCTGGGGTTTCATTGAGAAAGTTCTTACCTATACCTACTAACTCCAGAGTATTTCCTACTCTTTCTTGTATCAACTTAAGAGTTTGGGGTCTGATATTCAGATCCTTGATCCATTTTGAGTTAATCTTGGTATAGGGTGATATACATGGATCTAGTTTCAGTTTTTTGCAGACTGCTAACCAGTTTTCCCAGCAGTTTTTGTTGAAGAGGCTGCTATTTCTCCATCGTATATTTTTAGCGCCTTTGTCAAAGACAAGTTGGTTATAGTTGTGTGGCTTCATATCTGGATCCTCTATTCTGTTCCACTGGTCTTCATGTCTGTTTTTGTGCCAGTACCATGCTGTTTTTATTGTTATTGCTTTGTAATATAGTTTGAAATCAGGTATTGTGATACCTCCTGCATTGTTCTTTTGACTGAGTATTGCCTTGGCTATTCGTGGCCTCTTGTGTTTCCATATAAATTTCACAGTAGATTTTTCAATCTCTTTAATGAATGTCATTGGAATTTTGATGGGAATTGCATTAAACATGTAGATTACTTTGGGGAGTATCGACATTTTTACTATGTTGATTCTACCAATCCATGAGCATGGGAGATCTCTCCACTTTCTATAGTCTTCCTCAGTCTCTTTCTTCAGACGTTTATAGTTTTCCTTGTAGAGGTCTTTCACATCTTTTGTTAGGTTTACACCTAGGTATTTGATTTTGTTTGAGGCTATTGTAAATGGAATTGTTTCATACATTCTTTTTCCGTTTGCTCATTGTTAGTGTATAGAAATGCTAGTGATTTTTCTATGTTGATTTTATATCCTGCTACCTTGCTATAGCTATTGATGATGTCTAGGAGCTTTTGAGTAGAGTTTTTTGGATCTTTAAGGTATAGGATCATGTCATCTGCAAATAGGGATATTTTGACAGTTTCTTTACCTATTTGTATTCCTTTTGTTCCTTCTTCTTGCCTAATTGCTCTGGCTAGGAATTCCAGTACTATGTTGAATAGGAGTGGAGATAGTGGGCATCCTTGTCTGGTTCCTGATTTTAGAGGGAATGGTTTTAATTTTTCTCCGTTAAGTATAATGCTGGCTGTAGGTTTGTCATTTATAGCTTTTATAATGTTGAGGAACTTTCCTTCTATTCCTAGTTTTCTTAGAGCTTTTATCTATGTTTAGCTTTTTAAGTAGCCTCCAAATTTTTTCCAGAGTGGTTGTACTAGTTTACATTCCCACCAGCAGTGTAAGAGGGTTCCTTTTTCCCCCGCATCCTCGCCAACACCTGTTGTTAGTGGTGTTGCTAATGATGGCTATTCTAATGGGGGTGAGATGGAATCTTAGTGTGGTTTTAATTTGCATTTCCTTTATTGCTAGAGATAGTGAGTATTTTTTCATGTGTTTTTTGACCATTTGAATTTCTTCTTTTGAGAAAGTTCTGTTTAGTTCACTTGCCCATTTCTTTATTGGTTCATTAATTTTGGGAGAATTTAGTTTTTTAAGTTTCCTATATTTTCTGGTTATCAGTCCTTGGTCTAATGTGTAGCTGGCAAATATTTTCTCCGACTCTGTGGGTGTTCTCTTCAGTTTAGAGACCATTTCTTTGTTGAGCAGAACTTTTTAGTTTTATGAAGTCCCATTTATCTACGCTATCTCTTAGTTGCTGTGCTGCTGGGGTTCCATTGAGAAAGTTCTTGGCTATACCTACTAATACCAGAGTATTTCCTAAACTTTCCTGTATGAACTTTAGAGTTTGGGGTCTGATATTATGATCTTTGATCCATTTTGAGTTAATATTGGTATAGGGTGATATACATGGATCTAGTTTCAGTTTTTTTGCAGACTGCTAACCAGTTTTCCCAGCAGCTTTTGTTGAAGAGGATGTCTTTTCTCCATCGTGTATTTTTAGCGCCTTTGTCAAAACAAGTTGGTTATCGTTGTGTGGCTTCATATCTAGGTCCTCTGTTCTGTTCCACTGGTCTTCATGTCTGTTTTTGTGCCAGTACCATGCTGTTTTTATTGTTATTGCTTTGTAATATAGTTTGAAGTTGGGTATCGTGATACCTCCAGCATTGTTCTTTTGACTGAGTATTGCCTTGGCTGTTCGTGGCCTCTTGTGTTTCCATATAAATATAATGGTACATTATTCAATCTCTTTAATGAATGTCATTGGAATTTTGGTGGGAATTGCATTAAACATGTAGATTACTTTTGGGAGTATAGACATTTTTACTATGTTGATTCTACCAATCCATGAGCATGGGAGATCTCTCCACTTTCTATAGTCTTCCTCAATCTCTTTCTTCAGAAGTTTATAGTTTTCCTTGTAGAGGTCGTTCACATCCTTTGTTAGGTTTACACCTAGGTATTTGATTTTTTTTGAGGCTATTGTAAATGGCATTGTTTTCCTATATTCTTTCTCAGTTTGTTCATTATTAGTATATAGAAATGCTAATGATTTTTTTCTATGTGGATTTTATATCCTGCTACCTTTTATAGCTATTGATGGTGTCTAGGAGCTTTTGAGTAGAGTTTTTTGGGTCTTTAAGGTTTGCCATTATTTTATTGAGGATTTTTGCATCAATGTTCATTAAGGAGATTGGCCTATAGTTCTCCTTTTTGGAGGTGTCTTTTCCTGGATTGGGGATAAGTGTAATACTGGCTACATAAAACGTGTTAGGCAGTTTTCCTTCCCTTTCTATTTCATGGAACAGTTTAAGGAGGGTTGGTGTCAGTTCTTCTTTAAAGGTCTGATAGAATTCAGCAGGGAATCCATCAGATCCTGGACTTTTCTTTTTGGGGAGACTCTTGATTGCTGCTTCAATTTCATTTTGTGTTTAGATCTATTCAGGTGATTAATATCCTCTTGGTTCAGTTTTGGATGATCATATGTATCTAGAAATCTGTCCATTTCTTTAAGATTTTTGAATTTATTTGAATATAGGTTCTCAAGGTAGTCTCTGGTGATTTCCTGGACTTCCATGGTGTTTGTTGTTATCTCCCCTTTTGCATTCCTGATTCCACTTATTTGGGTTTTTTCTTTCCTCATTTTAGTCAGGTTTGCCACAGGGGTCTGTCGATCATGTTTATTTTTTTAAAGAACCAATTTTTTGTTTCATTGATTCTTTGTATGGTTTTTTTGGTTTCTATTTCGTTGATTTCAGCTCTTATTTTTATTATTTCTCTCCTTCTATTTGTTTTGGGATTTTCTTGTTCTTGTTTTTCTAGGAGTTTGAGATGTGTCATTAGGTCATTGATTTGGGTTCTTTCAGTCTTTTTAAGTGTTTATAGCACTCATGGCTATAAACTTTCTTCTCAGTATTGCCTTTGCTGTGTCCCATAGGTTCCAGTAGGTTGTGTTTTCATTTTCATGGACTTCCAGGAACTTTTTAATTTCCTCTTTTATTTCATCAATGACCCATTGTTCATTAAGTAATGAGTTATTCAGTTTCCAGTTGTTTGCATGTTTTTTGTCTTTACTTTTGTTGTTGAGTTCTAGTTTATTGCATTGTGATCAGATAGAATGCGTGGTATAATTTCTATTTTCTTATATTTGCTGAGGCTTGCTTTGTGCCCTAGGATATGATCTATTTTGGAGAAGGTTCCGTGGGCTGCTGAGAAGAATGTATACTGTGTAGAAGTTGGATGAAATGTTCTGTAGACATCAACTAGGTCCATTTGATCTAATGGTATATTTTAGGTCTAGGATTTCTTTATTGATTTTTTGTTTTGATGGCCTATCTATTGATGATAATAGGGTGTTAAAGCCTCCCACAACCACTGTGTTGGAGTTAATATATGCTTTTAGGTCCTTCAGGGTATGTTTGATGAAATTGGGTACATTGACATTGGGTGCATATAGGTTGATAATTGTTATTTCCTTTTGGTCTTTTCCCCCTTTTTAGTATTGAATGTCCTTCTTTATCTCATTTGATCAATGTAGGTTGAAGTCTACTTTGTCAGAGATAAGTATTGCTACTCCTGCCTGTTTTTGGGGGCCATTGGCTTGGTAAATCTTCTTCCAGCCTTTCATCCTAAGCGTATGCTTATTTCTGTCGGTGAGATGGGTCTCCTGTAAGCAACAAATTGTTGGATCTTCTTTTTTAATCCATTTCTTCAAGCGGTGCCTTTTGATGGGTAAATTAAGTCTGTTAACATTAAGTGTTAGTACTGATAGGTATGTGGTGATTCCTGTCATTTAGTTGTCTTAGTTGTTTGAAGGTTTGATTATGTGTACCTAAGTTGAGGTTACTCTCTACTTTCTTGCTTTTTCTTTTCCTGTAGTTTGGTGCTGCCTGTCATTTTGTGGTTATGTTGGATTTCACTTTCTGTGTGCAGAATCCCTTGAGGAATCTTTTGTAGTGGTGGCTTTGTGGTCACATATTGTTTTAGTTTCTGCTTATCATGGAAGACTTTTATTGCTCCATCTATTTTGAATGATAGTTTTGCTGGGTAGAGTATCCTGGGGTTGAAGTTATTTTCATTCAGTGCCTGGAAGATCTCACCCCACGCTCTTCTTGCTTTTAATGTTTCTGTTGAGATGTCTGCTGTGATTTTGATGGGTTTACCTTTGTATGTTACTTGTTTTTTCTCTCTTACAGCCTTCAATATTCTTTCCCCAGTTTCTGAACTTGTTTTAATGATGATATGCCATGTGGTAGTTCTATTTTGATCTGGTCTGTTTGGTGTTCTGGAGGCCTCTTTCATCTGTATGGGAATATCTTTCTCTAGATTTGGGAAATTTTCTGTTATTATTTTGTTGAATATATTACACATTCCCGTTGCTTGCACCTCTTCTCCTTCTTCAATGCCCATGATTCTCAAGTTTGATCTTTTGATGGAGTCAGTGAGTTCTTGCATTTTCTTTTCACAGGTCTTGAGTTGTTTAACTAATAGTTCTTCGGTTTTTCCTTTAATTACCTTTATTAATTATTATTAATTATCTTTGAGTTCTGACATTCTGTCTTCTGTTTGTTCTATTCTGCTGGATTGGCCTTCCATTTTGTTTTGCAATTCTGTTTTGTTCTTTTTTCTGAGGTTTTCCATATCCTGAGTCGTTTCCTCTTTAATGTTGTCTATTTTTGTCCTGAGTTTATTTATTTCTTTATTAATCGTATTCTTTGTTTCACTTTGGTGTTTATACAGTGCTTCTATGGTTTCTTTTATTTCTTGTGCTTTTTCAAATTCTCTGTTTTTGTTGTTTTGGAATTTCTTGAGTGTCTCCTGTACATTTTGGTTGACCATATCCAGTATCATCTCTATAAAATTGTCATTGAGTACCTGTAGTATTTCTTCTTTTAGATTGTTCTTGTGGGCTTCATTGGGTTCTTTGGCATAGTTTATCTTCATTTTGTTGGAGTCTGGATCTGAGTATCTGTTTTCTTTATTCCCCTCTGGTTCCTGTACTAATTTTTTGCTGTGGGAAACTGGTTTCCCTGTTTTTTCTGTCTTCCTGTCATTGCCCTTGGTGTTGTTATTGTCTCTGTACTGTGTGGCATTAAGTATTTTCTAGCTTGTAATAATAACAATGGTGATATTTAGAATGGAAGGGTGAGAGGAGATGGAAAGCAAAGAAGTTAAAGAAAAAGGGAAAAACAGATAATCAAGTAGAAAAAAAACAAAACAAACAACAAAAAAGTTTCAAAGATATAAACGGAGAGACAGTGTACTAATCAAAAGTAAGCTGAACAGGCATTAGAGAGACAGAAGATTGAAAATAAAAAATAATGAAAAATAAATAAATAAAAAGTATATATATATATATATATATATATATATATATATATATAAATCTTCAAGTTCAAATGCAATAAAGTTTCAGTCTTAATAATTTTGGTGTTAGTCCCTCAGCCTCCAGTCCTGGAGATAGTGTCTCAGAAGTAGTTCTATCATTTTCTCATCAAAGGGGAACAAAAACTAAAGAAATCAAAACAAAACAAAACAGCACAAAACAAAAAAAACCCCACATAGTGTCCCAAGTTCAAGTGCAATACAGTTTCAGTAAGTTTTTCAGCATGCAGGTGTAGGTCGGTTGTTGTCTCATCAAAGGTAGGGAGAGAGAAAAAAATAGTCTTGGAGACAGTTCTTTGAATGGGTATCTGCGGCTGTGGCTCACCTGCCTACTGCTGTCAGCCTGCTGTTGCTGAAGGCTCTATTTATGCAGATCTTAGGAGTGAGCTTAACACTCGCCTAGCTCTTCAGGCTTTGTTTACTCAGAGTTCTCCTGTGCATGAGCCACTGCCTCAAGCTTTCCCCTTTCCAAGCACACTGGGGGAGGTGACATTGCACCTGCTTTCTCAGGCCTGTGTGTTTATTTACAGTTCACGTGGGAAGTGGGCTTTCTCCCCTCTCCTGTGGAGTTTTCCTCCCACCACCACTTTTACAAGGTTACCCACTCCTGGTTGCTGGGCAGTGCCGCCGCTCCTTCCTTCTCCAGCCAGCTTGTGAGGGATTCCCCTCCCCTTCCTTCAATGCTCAGGGCACCCCGCCCTCTTTGCTACGTGTCTTTTTTGTTGTTATTGCTTATTATTCAGTTTTTCTTTTCTCCCTGGGTTGTGGTCAGTCTGTCCAGGGGGCTGTGCTGATCTGGCCCGGGGTTGTCTGTGGGAGTACCACATACCACTTAGCTCATTTTGTGGTCTGCGTCTCCCCAAGCTGTTTGGGTGCTGGTGTCTGGCAGAGGCGTGGGAGCCCTCCTGGATTCTCCATTTAACGTGAAGTGGAGATGCTCTGCGCAGGCTGGGGGTGTGGAGTAGTCAAAGTTTTGCCTCTTCTGGGTGGTTTTTCCTGTAAGGTGTATCTCCAGCGTCTGTCCAAGATTTTACTTTAGGAAGCATGCTTTCTGCTTCCTCCCTCTAGCCACCATCTTGGAATTCTTGTATATTCCTTATAAGCAGCAAATAGAGAAACTTACTATTTTTTTTGTTTTCCCAATCTAAGAACTTCTGGCTCTGACAAGTTTACGTTTGTTGGAATTATGGTTTTTACATTTATTTATAAAGTTTTTATTATAGTGAGTCAACAAACTTTCATGTTAAAATGAGGAATCATGGCCAGAGAAAATGGTTGTAGCCAAACCAATAATTAAATGAAGTAGAAAGAACATTAAATAGTTAGTTTTTGGAAATAGTAATGCTTAACAGTTTAATTTAATTGCAAGAGATGCAAAAATATGGGGGAATTTGTGGTAATTTAAGTGAGGGGTCGCTGTGCTTCTTGAAGGGCCATGACAATCTGCTGACTCTCCTGCCTTATTTAGTTGTTGATCCTCCACTAGTATTTCAGAGTGAAGTTCACAGTACTCAAGAATTGACCTGATTGCTTGTTAGAGCAGCTAAATGAGGTGACATAAGTGAACATCTCTTTCACAGCACCAAGTGCAGGTCCAGAGCTTGTGGAAAGCAATTAATGGACACTGGGTGACTCTGAGCTATGAAAGCAGGTGTCAAGTCTGGACATGGGCAGCATTCCCAAGTGGTGGTTCATGACCACCCAAATTTGACATAATTAGAGGCAGTAATAACATCCTTTTTTCAGTTTCTATTTATAAAGTCAGTATTCAAAATTATTTTAATTTTTTTGTTTCTGTTTTTGGTGGGACTCAGGGGGTGAATGCAAGGCTTTATGCCTGCCACACCTCCAGTCTATTTTGCTATGGTTATCTTGGAGATTGGGGCCTCATGAACTATTTGCCTGGGCTGTCCTTGAACCACAATCCTCCTGATCTCAGCCTCCCAACTAGCTAAGATTATTGGTGTGAGCCACTGGCACCTGGCTATTTAAAATATTTTAAAAGAAAAGAATTTGGGAAACTGTTAGAATGATTAGTGAACTCATGTGACAATTAGTAGATTTTTTGATGATAATGCTTAAGCTTTTATCACATCAAATTAGCTTGGTGATTTAATCATTCTACAGTTCTTTTTTTTTTTTTGAGACAGGGTCTCCCTATGTAGCCCAGGCTAGCCTTGAACTCACCATGTATCCCAGATCCACCTTGAATTTGTGATTTTCTTGCCTCAGTCTTCTGAGTGCTGGAATTACAGGCATGCATCCCCATGCCTGGTAAGCTTTGCTTGTTTGACTTTATTATTTGTGTGTGTGTGGTGCTAGGGATTGAACCTAGGGCCTCACATGTGCTAGGCAAGCATTCTACCATTGAACTATACTCCCAATTCTTTCTTTTCTTAATTCTGATAAAATAGAATATTTATCATTTTTGCCATTCCTAAGTGTACAATCAATGGCATAGAATACATTCATTCACACTATATAACCATTACCACTGTCTATACTAAAAGTATTTTTTTTTTGGCCAGTACGGGGGTTTGAATTCAGGACCTTGCTCTTGGCAGGCAAGTGCTGTACCACTTGAGACACCCCTTAGCCCATGTACCTAAAAATTTTGTCACCATCTCCAACAAAATCTCTGCCCATTAAATAATAAGTCCTCAGTCATCTTGCCCCCAAATTCTGATAACCTCTATTCTACCTCCTGTCTGCAAATTAACCTATTCTGCATACCTTACATAAGTACATTTTGTTCTTCTGTGTCTGGCTTTAAGTATAATATTTAAAAGGTCCATTCATGTTGCAGCATATATAAAAGTTTCATTCCATTTTATGGCTGAATAATATTTCATTGTATGTATGTATGTACCACATTTTGTTTATTGATTTGTCTGCTGAGGGACACTTGGTTTGTTTCTGCCTTTAATATATTTATTTTAAAAATTTGTGTAAAAATACAAACCTAGCCATGTAATGAAAGAGCAGTTTTACTACTAGTGGATTCAAAAACTCCTAAGAGAAAATAAGCTGAGCAGAGTCTCTAGTTCAGGTTTCCTTCAGAGCATAATAGGGCTTTTGTTGGAAAAATCTATAGCAAGGGCATGAGGAAGTCCTGGAAAGTAATGGGGCTTACAAGTTGGAAAGTTTCTGCTGTAGTACAGACAGGGTCCTGGGCGTCTGAGAGAAACCTGGTCCAAGGGAGTGTGTGCTCACTATGTCCTACCTCCACCTTTCAGAAGTAGGTCAAAACAGAACATTGTGTAGGGTTAAATGAGTGTCCCAGCTGATCTCAGCAGTGTAGAATGGAAGGGAACATCAACACAAGCTAGATATAAATAAAAATCTGGGCATGTTCCCCAGAATACTCTTTCTAAGAACTCATAATTATATTATAAAATAAGCAGATTCATACCACTGAACTTTGGGTTCCTGGAAATTATGACATATTTTTAACCCAAGATAATATTTCTGTGATACATGTATATTTACCCCATAGTTTTCCTAAAGGATATATGATAACTCATTTTTGTCTTACAGTCTTATGTGACATTGTGTTTTATTTGAGGCCTTATATCTAAGAGTCATAGTATAGTATTTGTAAAGCACCAGGTTAGTGCCTGGAACAGAATTGTTGCTAATTGAGTGGCATGATTATTCTTTACAGATCTTTTATGTGGTTTGGTTTAGTGATAGTCTTAGTGATTTCATACTGATCAGCATTGAAGTTTGCAATAAAAATTTAATAATTTTATAAAAAATGAATATGAAAACTAAATTTTGTCTTTAGTTAAGAATACTTTTGGAGATCTCAGGCATGAAATCTTCACATATAATTTGCTTTACTGTTTCCTGTTAATTGTAGTACTGGTTCCTGCAGGTTTTTTTTTTTCTTATTACTTTTCTTGTAATAAACTTACTAGGTAATCAACAATTAAAAGGAAAAGGAAAAGTTTAGAATTTATTTCCTTGCTAATTCTTGGAGCAAAGAGCTTTGCTTTTCCTTCAGGTTGTTGTTTAACACAACTAATTGAAGTAATTAGACTTCCCATTTATCCCTGTGACTTTGACTTAGAAAATAACAGGTAGTGGTATCATTTACTCTATTTTTGAAACTGTGGGATGCGTGATTCATTTCCTAGAACATAAGGCACAAGCCTATGATTAACCATTTCTATTACAGTTACTTTTACCACCATTTATTGCATTTTATACTAAAAAAAAGTCCTTTTTTAGAGAGGGAAATTCTTTTAGCTACATCTAGATATTTTCATTGTATTTATCCTCTACTGTTTTCATAATACCTAAAAATACTCATTCTGAATAAAGGTAATGTCTAGTGAAATTTTCTGTGCAATATCACTCATATTATTAATACCAAAATGATTGACTGAAACTTTTTTCCTTTACCTCCAGTGATTTTCTAAATAAAAATCAAGAGCTGTTGCAAGATTTATCAGAAGTGAATGATGAAAACACTCAGTTGATGGAAATACTGAATACTCTGTTTTTCTTGCCAATCAGGCGACTTCATAATTATGCAAAAGTTTTGCTAAAGCTGGCTACTTGCTTTGAAGTGGTAAGTTCCCCTATATTCCCATTGGGATACTTGGGAAGACAAGGATCTTAGTAGTTTTTTTGGAGTAAGACACCATAAGATCTAGAACTCTACCAACTTAATATTTACATGTGTCTAATTAAATTTCTCTCCCTTCAGGGAAATGAAAGAGGAAAGTATGACTAGGTAAATCTAGTTTTCTTGCTATGGCTTCAGTTTTCATTCAGGACCTGATCCAGATTGATTGCATTCATTTTATGAAACTGTCTAAAGTTGAGACCTTAATATGAGTGTATTCATTTTGTGGTTGTCAAAGCTTATAGAATACATGCTGAGCATGAGGTACATAAAGTTCTTTAAAACCCTCGTTTCTGCATAGCAGTATACACCTGTGAGGCAGTGGAATTACCACCTGGCCTGGAATTGTGTGATTTCATTTTGTTTCTCCTCTGGAGGGCTGCACAGAAATCATAACAACTTATCTCCTGATATAGGCAGATTTCACTTGGTAGAGTGACCCAGGAACTCACGTGGGCTTTCTCCACTTAACTCTCCTGTGATCTTGTAGGTCTTTAGTTTGGTTTGAATTTTAACTGAAACTGATCTAGTTTTAGCTGTGCATGTTTGAGCTGATAGTCCAGTGAAATACAGATTTCACCTTGATAGGGCCTCTATAAAAAATCTTCACTGCCAACTTGACTTAGAATTTTTCAGAGAGAGTTCAGCCTGGTGGCACCTGGCTATACTCTCAGCACGTGAGAGGCTGAAGTAGTCAGCTACGTATAAGGCCATGTCTCAAAAAAAAAAAAGTGCAGGAAGTCTGATACTATATTTTTTACAGTCTGAAGAGCCTAATTCTTTATAAAAATCAAGTCTGTTTAGTTTGACATTCAAAACCCTACATAATATGCTTCCTCATTTCTAATTTTTTTTTATTTCTTGTTTTATCTTCTCCCATGTCCCGCATGTTAGTTCACATTCTCTGAACGTAGCTCTCATGTGCTTTATACCTTCCTGAAATACCCCCTAACCCTGTCTTCTTTTTGGAAACCTTCAATGCCTTGATCCAGTCAAGCTATGCTGCTCAGACAATATTCTTCTCCTCCCTCTTCCCATTGCTTAAGAATGTGTTACTCTTTTCTCTGTGCTTTGCTGGCACTTTATTTCTTCATTGTTCTCTTATGGTTTATCAGTGGTCCTCCACATCCTTGTTACAACATCGTCTGTGGAAGTTTTTTTCTAACCACACGCTTATGTACTATTACCCATCACTGTAAGTTGAAATTTAGTGAGTTTAAGGGATCATGTATTTGTCTGTATTTGTATATGTGTGTGTGTGTATTTTTTAAACTTCTCCATATGAAATACTAATAATACTTAACATTTATTTAATACATTTCATGTTCCAGTTACTGTTCTAAACATAACTCTGTATTCATTTAATCTCCATATCAGCCCTGTGGAATTGGTTATTACTACTATTCCCCTTTAACAGATAAGAGAATTGATGCTTTTTTTTTTTTTTTGGTAGTACTAGGGTTTGAACTCAGGGCCTTGCACTTGCTAGGCAAGTGCTGTATAACTTGAGTCACACCCCCAGCCCTTTTTGCATTAGTCATTTTTTGGATAAGCCCTCTCATATTTTTGTTTGGGGTGGCCTAGATTGAGACCCTTATACCTATGCTTCTCATGCATCTGGGATCACAGTCACCCACACTCCCAGCTTGTTGGTTGAGAAGGGGTCTCACTTTTTGCCCAGACTGGCCTTAAACAGTGATCCTCCCAATCTCTGTGTCTGGAGTAGCTGGGATTACAGACATGAGCTACTGTGCCTGGCCCCTAAAATCTGAAATTTTAAAAGCAAAAATTAGAATGATGTAGACATGTATCTGCCACTTTGATTCTAACAGTTTCCCAGTAGTTAGGATTTTTTCTAATGAGGTAGAATATCAATGGTTTTTGGTATATAAAAATGTGTAAACATCTGGAAGATCTGTGTAGCTCAGTTAATATTTTCTAAATGCACAGTTTACAATGTTACAAAATCATGCATGGTTAAAGATCTTAGTGCGAAATAGACAAGTGGATTTTACTCTTGTTTTTGTTTTTTTGTTTGATTTTTGGCTGTACTAGAGATTGATCTCAGAGCCTCACACTTGCTAGGCAAGTGCTCTACCACTGGAGCCACACTCCTCCAGCCCTTGACCAGTGGATTTTAATATAACATAATACAAAAGTTCATGGCTGGGGTTTCTGATTCAAAATTGCAGCAACTCCTTAGAAAACTACCACTTCACAAGTATTACCATGTATTAAAGGTGAATGTCCACAATTATTTGAAGTGACTGTTAAAATACCTCCTTTTCCAACTATCTGTTTTTTATAAAGCCGCATTTTCTTCCTTTGTTTCCACCAAACAATGTATCATAACAGATTAAAAGTAGAAATAGATAGGAAAATCCAGCTCTTGTTTTTTAAGGCAGATAATAAAGAGATTTGAAAAAAATATAAGCCAATGCCACTTTTCTCACTAAAATTCTTTTTGAGATTTGTTTTTTGAGGTGTCTCACTGTGTAGCTAAGGGTGGCTTGGAGTTTGTGATCCTCCTGCTTTAGCCTCCCTAGTGATAGGATTACAGGCTTGAATCACCATCCCCAGATCTGAAACTTCTTTTTGTTTTGAGTAATACAGTTTTTGTTGTTTAAAATCTTATTAGAAATTAACAAATATTTTAAATGGTAATATCAATAGGTATACCCTACATTTACAAAATAAAAGACTCTGAGAATAAAATATTTGAGACTCCCCCCTGCCCTGCCTTGAGTTCTTTCTTGCTCTCCTCCTGATAACTGTCATTGTTTGTTCCTTTCTCCTCCTTGAGGCTAAATTTTCTCCCTAAATTGAATCATATATCTAAAATCACACTGAGACTGCAGATTTTGCAGCTGTTTTACTTTTTTTTTTCTCCTCCGTAATTATTGGCCTCTAGACATCTCCAGAATACCAGAAACTGCAGGATTCTGGTTCTTGTTATGAGTCTCTTGCTCTCCATCTCGGCAGGAAAAGGAAGGAAGCAGAGTACACACTGGGCTTCTGGAAGACCTTCCCTGGAAAAATGACGGTAAACCATGCCAAACTGTTCCAACTGTTCTTTGGTACCCCAGAAAACAGCAAGCATTTCCATAATAATTGCTGTCACTTTTTCTGTTCCTCACTTGTTTATAACAATGTTTTAATGACCCTGTCTGAAAATGTCTAAGAACTGTGGCAACCAGAGTTCTAGCAAGGATTTTTTTTTTTGGCGTTTGAACTCAGGACCTCTCACTTGCTAGGCAGGTGCAGCCACTCCACCAGTCTCCCAACCAAGGATCTAAATATCAACATCTTTCTTATTTCTAGGAATCCTCTCTCAAGTCTTGCCTTCTGTAGTTTGTTCCTGTCTTTTTAATCTCCTTTGGGCTCCAATTTTCTGAAGTGTTGGATCTCTTCTAAATTTAGGTTTAACACCACACTAAGATATGGTCAACACATTCTCCTAAATGTGATATGTATGTTTAGTTTTCTTTTACATGTTAAAATAATTTTGATTGTTCATTGTAATATTTGTTTTTAATTCTAGGATTCCTTGAGGAAGCCAGAGCGTCGGCTGCTGTGTGAGAGTAGTAACAGAGCCCTTTCTCTGCAGCATGCTGGCAGGTTTTCTGTGAATTGGTTCATTCTCTTTAACGATGTCCTGGTTCATGCCCAGGTAGGTCTATATTCCTAACATGAAAAGAAAGGATATATTCTAAAAATGTGGTGTTAGGTGATTTCATTGTATGGACATCAACACATAGTATACTTACAAACCTGGATGGTAGGCCATGTAATATACCCTGTGCTCCTAGGCACCCAGGTTACCGTACTGAGTATTGTAGGCAGTTGCAACACAATGGTATTTGTTTATCTAAAAAATGTAAGTAGGTGTGTTTACACCAGTAACACTGCAAACACATGAATAATGTGCTGTACTGTGACATCACTATTTAGAGGAATTTTTCAACTTTATTGTAATTTTATGGGACTGCCATCATATAGGCAGTCCATCATTGACCAAAATTGTATCATGTGATATGTGACTGTATGCTGTCAATTTGTGTTAAAGACTATTTTGATTTCTCTGCATCTGTTGAATAAAAGAGATTATTTGCACCTTTGCATGTGTGGCATGGGGTGAATTTCACAGATTATTTTTTTTTTTGGAGGGGTACCAGGGATCAAACCCAGGGCCTTGTACACACTAAACACATGCTCTGCCACTAAGCTACACCCCCAACAGAGAGCTTTTCTGTTTTCCAGCTTGAGTATAAATGCCAGTCATGTGTAGGGATCCTTGCAGCAGAAGTGGTGAGGTCCCCTGGAATTAGCTATTTTTGGGGGACTATGTGGCAGAGATGATGGCACCCACCTGAACTTAACCATCTCAAGGGGGTTGTGCAGCAGAACACTGCAAGGTTCACGTGGCTAATAATGTGAAGAGGATAAGACCCCAGGTCAACATGAGCTTTCACAAATGTGCCTCCATGTTCTCTATTTCAGTTCTCCACGCATCACATATTTCCTTTGGCCACACTATGGGCAGAGCCACTTTCTGAAGAAGCCGGTAATGTGTAAGTCTGCCTCCTCTTCCTGCCCCACCTCCTCTTTCTACCGCACCTCCTCTAGATCTCCTTCTCTATTACTCAGATTGTTTCCTTAAATGTGAAAAAAAGGCTCAGGGAGGGTTTGGGAAGCTGCCTCACCATTCTGCATAATGAGGTCCCCTCCCAAGACATTAGATAGTAAAATGGCCATTGATGACAAAATGTCCTGTTGTAAAGATCATAAAAAATCACGATAGATGGTAGAAGGGCATCTCCATTGCTTACATAGCCATTGTAAATACAGATCAGAGTAACTGTATCTTTTCCCCAAGGTGGGACCCAAATCTAGGCATGAATATTTGCATATAATTTACTTCTGCTCCTGCTAAAATAAATAGGCACCTTTTCTTTTTTTTTTTATCTTCTTAAAGTATGAAGTATATTGTTTTGAATTTTTTTTCCATTTTTCTTTTATTATTCATATGTGCATACAAGGCTTGGTTCATTTCTCCCCCCTGCCCCCACCCCCTCCCTTACCTCCCACTCCACCCCCTCCCGCTCCCCCCCTCAATACCCAGCAGAAACTATTTTGCCCTTATCTCTAATTTTGTTGTAGAGAGAGTATAAGCAATAATAGGAAGGAACAAGGGGTTTTGCTGGTTGAGATAAGGATAGCTATACAGGGCATTGACTCACATTGATTTCCTGTGCGTGGGTGTTACCTTCTAGGTTAATTCTTTTTGATCTAACCTTTTCTCTAGTTCCTGTTCCCCTTTTCCTATTGGCCTCAGTTGCTTTAAGGTATCTACTTTAGTTTCTCTGCATTAAGGGCAACAAATGCTAGCTAGTTTTTTAGGTGTCTTACCTATCCTCACCCCTCCCTTGTGTGCTCTCGCTTTTATCATGTGCTCATAGTCCAATCCCCTTGTTGTGTTTGCCCTTGATCTAATGTCCACATATGAGGGAGAACATACGATTTTTGGTCTTTTGGGCCAGGCTAACCTCACTCAGAATGATGTTCTCCAATTCCATCCATTTACCAGCGAATGATAACATTTCGTTCTTCTTCATGGTGGCATAAAATTCCATTGTGTATAGATACCACATTTTCTTAATCCATTCGTCAGTGCTGGGGCATCTTGGCTGTTTCCATAACTTGGCTATTGTGAATAGTAGGCACCTTTTCATATTTGAGGATTGATACTATAATAATAGGTTGTCATACCTACTGGTATTTATCCTTGTGAACATTTTAGGAATGGCTTAAAGATAACTACACCTGAAGAGCAGTTCACTCTCATTTCATCAACACCTCAGGAAAAGGTTAGTCCATTATGCTATTTTGTTTCAGTCTTTAGCCTGGCTCTTTCTGCTTCTTATGGTAATAAAGAAGAAATAAAAAAAATGTTCTTGCTTCACTAATGATCCATAATTGAGATAAATCTTCATCAAACCAAAATTGTAGGTTTTTTAAAAATATGACTTAATTTTAAACATATAGCAATAAATTCTAAGAGCTGATTAATTAGTATTCCTCATTTAATGAGAAAAGCATTAGGAGATAGAAAAATTATTCACATCAAGCAAAGCTAGCAGGATTTAAAGTAGTGCTTGGTAAGTTGTTGTCTTAAGCTTATTAGCATTTACTTTTTGCTCCTAGACTAAGTGGTTACGGGCTATAAGCCAAGCTGTGGATCAGGCTTTGAGGGGAACATCTGATTTTCCACCTTATGGAAGTGGCAACAGTATTCAGAGGCAGGAACCACCCATTTCACGCAGTGCTAAATATACTTTCTACAAGGATCCACGCCTGAAAGATGCCACTTACAATGGACGCTGGCTTTCAGGGAAGCCTCATGGCAGGTGAAAATTCTTAAGATTTATCCCGAGGAGGATGATAATCACGTTATAGAAAAAGTATTGGTTATCTGCAACATGCATTAATTCTTTTGCTTATACCTTCCAGAGGGGTTTTGAAATGGCCTGATGGAAAGATGTATTCTGGCATGTTCAGGAATGGCTTGGAAGATGGGTAAGAAATTGTTTAAAATGCAAGGATGAATTCAAGTTTGGTCACAAATTATTTTATGTTCAGAGCTGCTTTACAAACAAGCAGTAGATTTTTCTTTTGCTTTTTAGACATACTTACAATTTACAGAACTCATAGCACATATGTGTGAGTATGAAGAAAGCTAGGAATCAAGGGTCTAGCCATGGATTTACTTAGACTGAGTCATTTACCTTCATGGCTGTGTGACCATATGACCGCAGTTACATCTATTAAAGTGGAACTGATTATCTTTCTACCAATTTCTCAGCTATGAAGACTGAGGACATTGGATAATATTGATAGACTGTTGAGACTGCAGGGCTCCTTTTACACAAAGGAGATAGAGAAATTTTCCTTTTAGTAGTTTTATATCATCTTTAGTTTCTCTGACATGTTTGTTAAAGGAGAAATCTTCCAAGTAATATATTATCCTAATGATACTAAAATAACATTTTTTGTGTAAGTTTGTCATATTTTCTAACACTGTATATATATTTACATGATAAATTTATGACAGTGAATATGTGCAAGTGTTATAGTGTAAAATTTTGTGATGTCTTTAATCTCTCAAAATAGATTTTTGGAATGAAAAGAGACTTTAGATAATCTACTTTATGCTTGTTGTTATACAGATAATGAAGTTGTATTCCTGGACTTACCTAAAGTGGTATCACTAATTAGTGATAGAGATAGGACATAAATCTGCTTTTCATTGGCCATAGAATAAAATATCCAATCTCTCAGTGTAATAGGCTTGATGTCCAACTTCTCTGAGACTTGCCAAACACTTAGGTAATAGGTACAGCTTACCAAGAAGCTGTTCACTCCTTTCCTCCTATTCTCTGTCCTCTTTGTTAAAATGTTTACTGATAGATACATATAGAAGGTGACTATGTCATAAGTGCATCTTCTGATGGTTTTTTATTGTCATTGGCAGGTATGGAGAATACAGAATTCCAAACAAAGCTCTAAACAAAGAAGACCATTATGCTGGCCACTGGAAAGAAGGAAAAATGTGTGGCCAAGGAGTCTACAGGTAATAACATCGCAAAGGCCACTGGACTGGTATTGCTTTCCAAAGAACCATGTAAATTAAGGTTTGTGTAGCCAGAATTTATAAGGAGTAAATTTTTTATGTTCTTTTCATCACTGAAACTCTGTAAAGTCTTCCTTTAAAGAGCAACCCTCATCTATCACAAGATGAAAATATTGCTATTAAATTTGGTTCTTATCTAAATTGTACATATTGTATAAGCTATATAGCTTATACATATTGTATAAGCTTATATAGTTTTGGATTTTCTAGACTTTGTAATGTGTATATGATCTTCATCCTTTCCAACCACAGTTATGCCTCTGGTGAAGTGTTTGAAGGCTGTTTTCAAGATAACATGCGTCATGGTCATGGTCTCCTCCGAAGTGGAAAATTGACTTCTTCTTCTCCCAGCATGTTTATTGGCCAGTGGGTAATGGATAAGAAAGCAGGATATGGTGTCTTTGATGATATCACTAGGTATGGTATTCTGCTTCTAATCTCAAAGTACAGTGTGAAGAAGATAAACTTCTTATACTTGATAATTTTATGAAGGTTGAGCTTTTTTTTTTTTTGAGATACCATCTTGCTATATAGCTAAGTCTGGCCTTGAACTTCTCAATCCCATTTTAGCTTCCCTAGTGCTGGGATTATAGATGTGTGTCATTAAGAAAACTTTTCATAAGGCACCAGAGTTTTCAGGTATCATGTTCTTGTGAGTCAAACAATAGATTACTTCTTTTTTTGTGGTGTTGTGACTTGAACCCAGATCCTTGGCAATGCTCAGGAAACTGTCCACAACTGTACTATATCCTCAGCTCCAATAGATTACTTCTTTACAAAATCAGGATCATTCAGAATTTACATTTGTACTGTTTTCCCTAAAGCTTCTTCACTGTCTTGAAGAAACCTAAACTAAAAAAAATACTTTCATGCAGTCAGTAGAAAATAGGAATACAAAGCTAGGGGGTTACCAGTGGATATTCCCTTTGAGGATTTGTATAGAATGGTTATCTAAATGCCTTTATATTTAGGTCTTCCTGTCAGGTTAGGGACTTGTATTCATGTCTGCATTCCAGAAATCAATCCTAGTCAAATTCAGTTAACTAAGCCTTGGGGAGAAGAATAGTTCTTTTCCACTATATTCGATTTGGCCTAATTTGCTTTGTACTTCATATATATTCTCTCCCTCCATGTTATTTAATATCACAGCTTCTGTCTGTGGGATTTAAAAATTACTGTCATTAATAAATTAAATATGATTAATAAGCAGTTTATATTTATTTTATCTTTTTAATGGAGACTAGTAAGATTTCTTAATGTTTGAGTGTATGAAAATTGAACCTTTTATGACAAACCACGTTTCTTTCTGTTTTTTTGCTTGTTTTTTTAAACTAATCAAACTTTTGGGTAAGAAAAATTTGTTCGAAAGTTCGATTATGCCTTTACATTTTGTTTTCTTGGCATTCTTTTTAAAAATTACATACTTTATTATTATTACTTATTTTTGTTTGCAGGACTGGGGTTTGAACTCAAAGCTTCACACTCTCAAAGTAGGCACTCTGCTGTCTGAGCCACACCTCCCATCCATTTTGCTATGGATATTTTGTAGATGGGGTCTTGTAAACTGTTCACCCAAGCTGGCCTCAGGCTGTGGTCCTTCCGATCTCAGCCTTCCAAGTAGTTAGGATTGCAGGCGTGAGCCAAGGGTGCCCAGCAAATTATGTATTTTAAAGTTATTGAGAAAGAATATAAAGTATATGCAAATCTGTGTCAGGTAGATCACAGTATTAAATTCCTGTGAGTACATTTCTCAGTAAGATATCTTCTGCTGTCATATGATCCTGTTTGTGAGAAAACAGTGTTAACCACTTAACCACAAAAGTGGATCAGACACCAGCCTAGGGGTGACACTGGAATCTCCATGCAATAACCATTTCCCCCACTATGTCCTTCTTGTCATTGGCTTCTCTTTTCATTTTTCTTTTCTTCTTATTTCTTTTTCAGGGGAGAAAAATACATGGGAATGTGGCAAGATGATGTATGTCAAGGGAATGGTGTGGTAGTTACCCAGTTTGGATTATATTATGAAGGCAACTTCCACCTTAATAAAATGACTGTGAGTAGAATATTTGCCTGTAGTTATTATTGACCTTTTGAAACCCCGATGTTCCTAAGTTTTTAAATCATCTTTTTATTAACATTCTACCTTAGTACTATTTTCCTTGTCTTTTTTTTTTTTTGGGAGTTCTCTGAGTATATGACTGTATGTACTGAGTTATTTTGAATATTTCATTTTGTGATTTTTGTTTTGTTTCTTCACACAGGGAAATGGAGTTTTACTTTCTGAAGATGATACTATCTATGAAGGAGAGTTTTCTGATGACTGGACTCTTAGTGGAAAGGTTGGAAGCTAACTTTCTTCTTTCTTTTTCTACTACATTCTTTTGCTAATTGTTCTTAACTTTAAAAAATATGAATTTATACACCATAAAAGTCACTGCTTCTGAGGGTTCATGTCAGTAATTTTGTTTCTTTGTCTTCTGTTTTTGGCAGTACTGGGGTTTGAACTCAGAGCCTCATGCTTGCTAGGCAGGTGCTCTACCACTTGAACCACAACCTCAGCCACATTTCAGTGAATTTTATGACCACAATCCTGTTTTAGAATATGACCTATCACTTGAAAACATTTCCTTCCCAGTTACTCCTATTTTAGGCAACACTAAAGGGCTTTATTTTGCAATAGATTTGTCTTTTCTGGACCTTTTATAAATGTGCTCACACATAGGGCTTCTTCTGTGTGACTTTTTTATACTACCATGGTATTTTTGAAGCTTTCCCATATTGTGGCATATATAGTTCTTCATTCCCCTTTTTATTCCTGAGTAGTAATTCCAAACCACATTTTATTTATCCCTTCAGTAGTTAATGAATGTAATGAATGGTGGGTTATTTCTTTCTCTTTCTTTTTTTCTTTTTTTTTTCAGTACTGAGGATTGAACTCGGCCTCAGCAAGTACTCTACCACTCAAGCCATGCTCCTAGTCCTTTTGCTTTTTTAGTTTGTTTTTCAGATAGAGTCTGTCACTAGCTTTGGCTGGGTCAGCCTCAGACCATAGTCCTCCTTCCTCCACCTCCTTGATAGCTGGGACCACAGGCTTGTACCACTATACCCAGCTTGTTTTTGAGATGAGGTTTCTCTAATTTTTGCCTGGGCTGGCCTTAAACTTCCCATCTTCCTGTATCCACAACTCAAGTAGCTGGGATTACAGCGTCTCCCACCACTACTGGCCTGACACTGGGTTATTTCTAACTCTAGACTAATGGAATAATGCTGCTGTAAATGTTTGACTACAACTTCTTGTGTAGACATGTGTTTTCATTTTTTTTGAGCAGATAACTAGCAGTACAATCGCTGGGTATATGGCAAATGATGTTCAACATATTAAGAAACTGCTAAAATTTAATGAAAGCAGTTGAATAATAGGGGGTAGGGAGAGAGGATAGGAAGAGTCATAGAGAGGTTAGACTGATTAAAGTACAGTATATTCACAAGTGAAATACCATAACAAGGGCCCTTTGAACAGTGCATACACACTTAAAACAATGAAGGACAGAAATGTAAAACAGGTCCTGTTAGGGTGAATGGAGATGGTAAAGGAGGGTGAATATGGTCCGTGTACTTTATATACATTGAACATTGAAACCTGTCAAAATCATTTTAAGTAGGGGAGAGGGGGATGAGGGAGAATGATGGGGATGAACCTAACCAAGGCACAGTGTAAGTACATATGGAAATGTCACAATGAAACCTCCTGTACAACTAATATATGCTAATAATTGTTTATTTAAAAAAAAGAAAAGAAACTGCCAAAGTGGTCTCCAAAGTGGCTATACCATTTTGCATTCTTACCAGCAATGTGTGATGACTTAATTTCTCCACATATTTTGGATATACAAAAAGAGTAATTTAGGTTCTTAACTCACCTTTAAAAGTTACTTTAATATTGCCTATTTTCTATTTTTCTTACAGCCATCTCAGTGGGTGTGAAGTGATGTCTCCTGGTTTTATTTGCATTTGCCTAATGACTAATGGTGTAGAGCATTTTTCATGTGCTTATTACTGATTTATATATCTTCTTTGAGAAATGTCTATTCAAACCTTTTGCGCATTTCTAAAATTTGGTTGGTTGTTGTCTTGTTTTTGAATTGTAAGAGTTCTTTATACATTCTGGATATAATTCCTTTATTAGATATGATTTTCACATATTTTCTGCAGCTTGTGACTTTTTTTTTTTTTTTTTGGCAGTACTGTGGTTCAAACTTGGGCTTTGTACTTGTTGGGCAGGCACTCTACCATCTGAGTCACTCCGCCAGTCCTAAGTTTGGGTTTTTTGAGACAGGGTCCCACTACATATTCCTATGCTGGTCTGGAATTCACTGTGTAGTCCAGGCTGGCCTTGAACTGACCTTTCTGTTGCCTCAGTCTTTTCTGAGTACTGGGATTATAAGTGGTCACTACCATACCTGTCTGTGAGCTTTCTTTCAACAGTTTTATAGTGGGCTGGAGATGTACTACTTTGGTAGTAGAATGCTTGCCTTGCATATGAAAGGCCCTGGGTTCAATCCCCAGCACTGCAAAAATAAATAGAAGTTTTATAGTAGGTCATTGGTTTACTATAAGGTAACTTTTGCATATGGATGTTTACTTGTCCCATCATCTTTTCCCATTGAATCTTCATGACTCCTTTGTTGCAATTAACTAGCCATGAAATGTCTTTCTTTCTGGACCCTCAATTATGTTCCTTTGCGTACCGTGTCTCTCTTTAATACCAAATTGTCTTACCTTGGTGTGGTGGTGCACGCATGTAATCTAAGTACTTGGGAGGCTGAGACAGGAGGATTGTGAGTGCAAGGCCAGCCTGCGCTACATAGCGAGACCTTGTCTCAAAACCAAAAAATAAAATAAAATAAAAAAGTTTTTTGATAAGTTGTGAAATCAGGAAGTATAAGTCTTTTAATCTTGTTCTTTTTCAAAATTGTTTTTTAACTATTCTGGATCCTTTTACTTTCTGTGTACTTTATTTTTTTTTAATTTTAGTACTGGTAGTTGAACCCAAGGCCTCACGTGTGCTAGGCATGCTCTCTACCTCTTAAGCCATGCCCCCAGCCTTTTGTTGTATTTTGTTTTTCCTTTCCTTTCCTCTTATTTTGTTTATTTATTTGGGTGGTACTAGGGCTTGAACTCAAGGTGTCATACTTGAGAAGCAGGTGCTCTACCACTGTATTTTGTTTTTGAGATAAGTTCTTACTCACTTTGCTGGTGCTGACCTCCAACTTGAACTCCTCCTGCCTCCTCCTGCCAAGTACCTAGGATTACAGGTGTACACAACCACATATGGCTTCTATATAAATTTTGGGGTTGGCTTATCAAACTCTGCAATGAATCCTCCTGAGATTTTGATAATTATTCCATTGGATGTATAGATCAATTTTGGGAGAATTGACATCTTAATAATATTGAATCTTACAATCCATAAATACAGGACATCTCACAGTTTAATGTAGATCTTTAATTTCTTTCAGCAGTGTTGTAAAGTACACCCTTGATATCCACAAGTATATAGCTCCATTGAGGAAAAACCGCAATGCTTAGGGTACATAGAATTCAGTACTGTACTGCAGGCGTTTGATTCATTTTAGCAGAATACTCCCATTCTGGTGAAGACACACCACTTTTCAACAAATCAAAGAATTTGACTTTACTACTTAAATTAAGCACATTCACTTTTACCTTGCTTTTTGGAAAACATATTTTTACAAAATTGAGGGCAAGAAAACAGCACAACTGCTGATAACATGGGACTGACCTGCAACTTCTTCACTTTAGAAGCTATGTGCTCACAGGAATTAAAAATTTTTGTTGTTGAAATATCTTTTGATTTTTTGGTTTTTGACTGTGCTTAATCAAAAATACATATAATAAATCTGCAAACAAGACAGGAACTCCCAGACTCAGGTGATCCTCTGCCTCAGCCTTTTGAGTGCTGGGACTACCAAGTGTGCACCACTCTTTCTGGCTTGTGGTTAGATTTAATGCTTTTATTTGTTGAGGATTTTTGTGTCTATAATTATAAGAGATAATGGTCTGTAGTTTTCTCTTGTAATATCTTTTGTTTTGTTTTTGAGTGCTGGGGATCAAACCCAGGGCCTCATGTGTGCTAAAAGCACATCCTATACCACTGAGCTATACCTCCAACTCTTGTCTGTTTTTATTTTTATATTTGGGTGGTTTGGGGTTTGAACTGAAGGCCTTTTGCTTGCTAGTCTAGTGTTCTACCACTTGAGCCATGCCTCCAGCCTGTCTGTCTTTCGTATCAGGATAATAATGGTCTCATAGAACAAGTTACGAAATTTCACTCCTCTTCTGTTTTCTGAGTTTGTGAAATTTTGGTATTATTTCTTTTTTGAATGTTTGGGAGAATTCACCAGAGAAACATCTGAGCTTTTAATTCTGTTTAATTTTTTTATTGTAGGGCTATTCAGTTTTTGTTTCTTCTTAAGTTTTAGGAATCTTCATCTTCCTAGGATTTTTCTTTTTTATCTAAGTTATCTAATTTGTTATCATAAAGCTCTCATTACTTTCTGTTTTAGTCCATTTGTGCCACTGTAATTGGAAAATTTATTTCCTCATAGTTTTGGAGGCTGTGAAGTCCAAGACCAAGTCCAAGGCACTGGCATCTGGTGCCCAGTGTGGGTCTTCTTGATGCATACTTAGAGGGTGGAATGGGCAACAGTCACATGATGGAAAGCAGAAGGACAAAAGGTTGTAATCTAGTTCTTTCTAGCCCTTTCATAAGGCACTAATCTACTGAGGGCAAAGCTTTCATGACCTAATCATTTCTCCAAAAGGCCCCACCTCTTACTTCTATCTCATTGCGATTTCAGTTTCAACATGAATTTTGTAGGGGACACACATTGAAACAATAGCCCGTTCTAGCCTTTTTAATTTCCATGAGGATGATAATAACATCCTGTGTCTCATCCTTGACTTTAAATTTATGTCATTTTTTTCCAGCAGTACTGCGGTTTGAACTCGAGGCTTCACACTTGCTAGGCAGGCACTCTACCACTGAGCCACTTTGATGGCCCGCTTTTGTGTTGAGTGTTTTTGAGATAGGGTCCCATGAACTGTTTGTCCTGAATGGCTTCCAACTGCAGTCCTCCTGATCTCTGACTCCCACGTAACTAGGATTACAGACATGAGCCACCGTTGCCCGGCATTATGTCTTCTCTTGTTCGGTCTAATAAAATGTTTGTTATTTTGCATATCTTTTTAAAGAAGCAACTTTTGACTTCATTAATTTTTTCTCTAGTTTTTGTTTTCTGCTTCACTGATTTCTTCTCCAATCTTTACTATTTCCTTCCGTCTTGCTTTGGGTTTAGTTTATTCCCTGGGTTCTAGTTTTTTTGTTTGTTTGTTTGCAGCACTGGGGTTTGAACTCAGGGCTTATACCTTGAGCCACTCCACCAGCCCTTTTTTGTGAAGGGTTCTTTCAAGATAAGGTCTCGTGAACTCTTTGACCAGTCTGCCTTCGAACTGTGATTTTTCTGATCTCTGTCTCCTAAGTAGCTAGGATTACAGGTATGTGCCAGTGGCACCTGGCAGGGTTCTAGTTTTATCAAGTGGGATTCATATTATTGATTTGATTGATATCTTACTTATTTTCAAAGATAAGTTAATAGCTCTTAATTTTCTATTAAGCACTGGGTTAGCACCATACAACAAATTCTAATATGTTCTGTGTTTGTTTCATACAACTAAAAATATTTTATGGTTTCTGTGACATTTTTCCCCTTTATGTATGGATTATTTTTGTACATTCTTTCTGGACATTCATGTACAGACTTTTTCTTTTAATCAAGGATTTGGGACTGGTAAAGAGCAAATTGGAAAGGAAAAATGTTAAATTAACCATTTAGTGCTTTTTTCCCTCTTAATTTTTAAAATTGAAAATACTTCCTCTAACTCCACATTTCCTTCTCTAACTTTACCCAGGGAACACTAACTATGCCAAATGGAGATTATATAGAAGGTTATTTTAGTGGAGAATGGGGATCTGGAATAAAAATCACTGGAACCTACTTCAAACCTAGTCTGTATGAAAGTGATAAAGACAGACCCAAAGTTTTGTGAGTAACTGGTATTAATTCTGGATCAATTATTGAATGTTTGGAGTTGTTTTGCTTTCATCAAAACAGGTTAATATTTTAAAGGCAAAATCAAGTACTAAAGTTATCATCTTCTTTTTTTAAAAAAAATAATGTATAACTTCCCTGAATTGTTAGCTGATACTGGTATAGATAGCCAAATCTATCGTCTGGGCTTAAGTTATAAGCCTTAGTGCACAGATATTTAAAAGTTAAAGGTGTGAGAGAAATCCTGCTGTTACTAAAAGAACATTCTTTTTTCTTTCTTTCTTTCTTTTTTTTTTTTATTTCAGTACTGGGGATTTCAAATTTGTATGCAAACGCTCCTCTACCGCTTGAGCCACACTCCCAGTCCTGAAAGTGTATTTATACAACTTGAACTTAAAAAGTGAAGGACACACACACACTCCAAGTAGGATAGTGCAATTTGTATATATGAGGGAAAAAAAGGCAAAATCTAACTTTTTGGCTATTTTCCTTTTCTCTCCCCTTCCTTACCTCTCCCTCTCCCTCTACTTTCTCTCTCTCCTCTCTCTCTTTCTTTTTTTACAACACTAATGAAAAAAAAGAAAGAAAACTAATCATCAAACCTAATTCACTGTGGAGGTGGAAAAGCCAATCTTGGATTCTAAGAGTTGACACAGGTCTTGGGACCATCAATTACTAAAATCTCTGCTTCTTACATCCCTTGATATCTTTTACTAGATTATGACAGTGAAATGAATTAAATTGGTCAAATTAATCTTATTTGTAGCATTTTTAGCACATTGTCCCCAAACTAGAGAGCTGGGAGGAGGTTCCCTAGGAAAGAAAATCTCTGCCATTAAAATGGTGGAGCTTAATGCCCTATGAACACATATCCACTCATACATTATTTCCCCGAACCTAGGAATTTCACATTGATTGTGCAGAGGGACATTCGGAGAAGAGAAATGTAAAGTGTCTAGCACAGTGGTTAAGTGACATGAAGCCCTAAGATGCAATTATTTTCCTTTTCAAATTAATACCTCAGAAGAAAAGCACAAGAAATGAAACTTGATAGTCTGGCCTTACACTTGCAGTTTGGATTCCCATCTCCCCCATTCCATGCCCAAAGCCCTGGCCCTCCAGTCCACCGAGTTACTATGGGCCCAGGGGTGAGGTGAGGAAAGGGTCCTGAGGACTGAGACCACTGATTGGACACCAAGAAAGTGCCGCATGCCTGGTCAACAGGCCCTGCCATCAACACTGTGTCTTTCTTCCCATTCCCCTCTGTGGATCCCCAGCCCCACTCACTGCCTATAGCCTAGACTGCTGTCCTGTCCAAAATGCAAGGTGAACAAATTTGCCCCATTTGGGTGCCACCATGTTGATGAGGGCTATGTTTTTTCTTTTTCTTTTTTTTTTGGCAGTACTGGGGATTGAATTCAGGGCCTCAACAGCTGCTGGCAGGTGCTCTACCATTTGAGCCCCTCTGTGAGCCCTTTTTTGTAGTTATTTTTGAGATAGAGTCTCACTTTATGCATGGACTGGCTTGGAACACAAACCTTCTATTTATGCTTCCCTGTGTAGCTAGGATGACAGGCATGAACTACTGCTTCTAGCCATTATTGAAATGGGATCTTCTCAATATTTTGCCATAGTTGGTGTCAAACCTCAATCCTGCTCTCAGCCTCCCAAGTAGCAAGGATTACAGGATTGAGCCACCGCACTGGCCATCTCTTCTTTATTGATTGCAATTTTATCTTTGTTTTTATGTTTTGCTGTCATCTCAGATTCTTTGTTCCAATTGGAGCTTGATTTTCTGTACCATATTTTTTTCTTATGAGTATTTTTTAGTTTCTAGTATGTAATTCATTTTACTGTTCTTATCATGAAATGTGCAAAGTACAGAAAGTCCTTGTTTTAACAGGAATCATTTCTGAGGAAATGTAGGAAGCAGAGAAATTAACTCTGATCAGCTTCATGCTTAATAATCTATATTCTCAAGTATCTAATAAACACTAGTTAAAAACTATCCCTTCCAAATTGTCATTCAGTGTTTTAAAAATTGAATTACCACTAATTTAGACAGTTTGGTCATGGAAGTATTCCCAGTTGTACATAAGAAAGTTTATATTCTTTGGAATGATTTTGCATAAAAGTAGTGATTAATGAAAAGTTGTTGTGGCTTTATTAGCAGGAAGCTCGGAAACCTGGCAGTGGCACCAGATGAGAAGTGGAGAGCAGTGTTTGATGAATGTTGGCACCAGCTGGGCTGTGAGAGCCCAGGCCAAGGGGAAGTTTGGAAAGCCTGGGACAATATTGCTGTGGCCTTGACTACCAATCGGCGCCAGCACAGAGACAGGTGAGTGAATGCCTATCCAGTGCATGACAGAGCATGTAAGGGAAATGAAACTTAGAGCAAGTAAGTAGTCAAGGTTCACTACATTTAATTACAGAATATAATTTAAAAGTTAATGATGTACTTTTCCTTCTGAGTAAGATAGATTAAAGCACAGCTCCTTTATCTTCTCTTGAACTCAACTATTAAACCTGGACAGAATACATGAGCAACTATTTGAGAACTCTGTAAAGTAGATTTCAACAAGTGATTGAGGAAGAACATCTGAATTCAAAGACCCACAAAGTCAGTGGTGAGTTTACCGGATTATTTTGCTTCAGTGTTCCTCAGTGTGAACTCAGGGCAACTTGAGAGTAAGCACTATGGTATAGACAGCCAGAGATCTAGAAAAAAACCTCTGGTTCCAGCTCAAGAAGAGAGACAAGGACCCCCTAAAACTCTGACTGGAGGTTATTCACCTAGCTTTCTTCTTTTTCTCCAGTCTATCATGCTCTAGCCTCCAGGTACTTCTGGAGCAGGAATGATAATGACAGCATCTAGACCAGCTATGAACAGGAAACTTATAGGAACCATACTCCAAAGGAGTAGAAGTTTTTCTCCTGTTGTTGGATCCTTAGGTCCACAAGGCAAGGTCAAACCCCATTGATTTGGTGGCCTTGCTCTCTGTCCTCCCACCATTGGGCCCTAGATATAGCACATTCACAAAAGTGGGCAGTTTCTGGCTATAGGAACAAAAAAGGAAGTTCTGAGAACCTGAAAATACCAGGCAAGAAATGGAGAGAAGAGCTTGGAAACAATCCCATAAAGTTTATGAACCCCTATGCTCACTGGAGACCTGCACATAACATGAATTTGATCCTAATTAGTATGCTGAAGACTTTGAGAACTGAGTTAATAGGTAGACCTGTACTTAGGTCCTAGACTGACCATTAAGTGCTACATTAACAGTGCAGATCCAAAGAGGACTGCAAAGACTTTGAGTAATGAAATGATGTTGGAGGAACCAAAGCCCACAGAAGACTGAAACAAAAAGATCAGCTGTTTAGGGATTCCCAAGATCACCTAGACATCCAATGATTTGCTAGAAGGTCTCAAAGACTCAAAATGTAGTTTTACTCACAAGTAAGATTATAACAACATATTAATGATACATAGTCAGATTGTAAGGAAACAAAAAAGTCTCTCCAGAGACACCATAAGTAAGCTTCCCATGTTCTCTCCCTTCTATGAGGGTCACAGAGAGTACCTGAACCTCCTAGCAGTAAAATGCAGCTACTTATGCACAGCATTTTGGCTCAGCACATTGGAGACTCAGTGCCTAAAGCTCTTCTTACTGGAGTCTGGGAACATGGGTGCCATTTGCCTGGCAACTTCCAGAATTCCACAATTCCACAGGGAAAGAAGATATTTATCATAAATCACACAATGTTAGTACAGTCTGAGGGTAGCATGAACTCTTATCAGTTAGGGAAGTTTTCATAACAGTGTAGGGAACTTTTAGCAAGCTTAGTTCCCAGGCTACCACCAAGAGCTAGCCTTAAAAGCAGGTCCTTCTAAAGATAATATTTCAGGCCTGCTATCTTTATCTTTTATGCCTGTCAATATTCTCCACAGGATATAAACAAGACCCAGAGCAACCATAAAAAATATCAACTCATTTGGGGAAAGACAATCAACAGGCATCAGTGATTAGCTGGCATAGATGCTGGCATTACCTGACAAGAACTTTAAAGCAGCTATTATAAAAATGCTCAAGTGAGCATTCTCAGACATCCTTGAAACAAATATTAAAATGAAATTATCAACAAAGAAAGCGACATCAAAAAGTACCAAATCAAAGGTTTAGAGTTGAAAAATACAAAATAAATTAACTCACCAGATGGACTCAGTAGTAAAGCAGAGATGGCAGTGGAAGAGCCAGTGAACTTGAAAATAGATGAGTAGGAATTATCCAGTCAGACCCGAGTAAAAACATGGGGAAGAAAGTGAACAGATTCTTGAGGATCTATGGTTCTTAATTTGTGTCCTTAGAATTCTAGAAGAGGAGAAAGAATGTGGGGGTAGGCAATTTTTTTGAAGAAATAATTATTGGAAACTTCTCAAGTTTGGTAAAAGACATGAACCTGTACCTTCAATAAGCTGAGTAAACCCTGTGCTGGAAAAATCTCAGATGCTCCTGTAGAGGCATCATATTCAGATTCAAAGAAAAAGATCTTGAAAGTAGCTGAAGAGACAGCAATTTAAATAAATACTTGTATTGTCTCCTTAGAAGCCTTAGAGACCAGAAAGAAGTTGTTTAGTGTTTTTGAAATGCTTAAAGAAAAATTACAGATTTCTTTCTCTTTTTTTTCTTATTTTCTTACTTTTTCTCCTTTTCTCCGTTTTTTTTTCTCCATCTTCCTTTCTTCCTTTCTTCAGATTTTTTAACTTGACCAGTAAGTCCCACAAGCATTGCCCAGCATTTACTAATCTGTACAGCAAAACTTCTTTATTAACTATCCTGAGTATAATTCTGGGCAGTCATTTGAGCCTTCTCCTTTGTTATTAAAATATGAAAGAGCTTATTTTGATCTATGTGTACAACTACATACAGTTGATTTTAAAAATTAGTTTTATATAATATAATAATATGATAATAAAATAAACTAGAAAAAATAAATAAAACATGGGCAAAGGCCCTGGGTGACAAACAAAACAAAACAAAATTAGTTTTATGCCAGTTTTCATTTGCATGTATTAGTTGCTTTCTAGTACTCAAAAATTAAAATTTACCATTTATTTCAGAATATAAATGTTCTTGTTTCCTAAAAGTTACCTAATTCTTTGGCTAATTTATCAGTTTTTAAATAATTTTGTTACTAAGTGCAGTATAATTATATAAAAATTAGATTCCAGAGACCAAAATGTATTTCAGGAAGTTTAAATGTCTCACACTAAACTCTAACAAAAAGTGTTTCATTCATGAAGTTCCTGGTTGCTACCAATGGAAAATCCTAGAATTGACCAAAACTAGCTGGGCATGGCAATCTCAGCACTTGAGATGCTGAGTCAGAAGGATGGAGAGTTTGAGGACAGCCTGGGCTATGTATCAAGACCCTGTATCAAAAAGCAAAAAAAACCAAAACAAACAAAAAACATGATCTGGCCTTTGTGTATGAAACATAAGGTCATCCTTCACAGATAAAGGCTGTCAGGTAGACCTTGACACTTTAGCCTTGAAGTTAACGCTAGTTAACTGTGGCTGGATGTTTCCAAGAATTGAGAATAAATGGACTTTTGCATAAAACCATGCTGCTATCACAAAGATCTTATTTTTTTAATCTTGAGTGATATAATAATAATGACTGTGCATTATTTCCAGTTTTCTAATTGATTATAACCTAATAATAGAATGCCATTGTCAAAAATTTCTTTTGATTACTAGTGTGTAGATTTGTCTTAGCCTCTTCATTCAGAACTTCCCTTTACCCAGCATGTGCTTCCCCTGCCACTTGTTGCAGTACCCTCAGTAACTCCTTGCTACTTGAGCCCGTTTTCATTTCTTCCTTTGACTTATTTTCCTTTTTCTTTCACTCTTTCCCCTTTTTGTTCCATTTTCCTCTTATCATTAATAGGTCTACCACCAGTTTTCTCTTCAAGCTAATGTTGGGAATTTCTCAATACCATGATTTAGATTGGAGCACAATTTTCATTAATTTGTTGTAGTTGGCATGAAGTAGTATTAAATGTTGTTTTGAATGAAAGTTATGTAAACTGAGTACCTAATAACAGGTCATCTACCATGTATGAGCTCATTTAGTCCTGTGCTGGATGCTGTACTTCATCCTTAGTCGGTGACTGTTTCGTGTGCACATTTACAGTTTTGCAGGTACTTTTCTACCTGAGTCACACCTACAGCCCATTTTCTTCCTTTCTTGATGTGAAATACATAGTGGGCTTTCCTTTCTCTTTATAGTCCAGAAATACTAAGCCGTTCACAGACTCAGACACTAGAGAGTTTGGAATTCATTCCACAGCATGTTGGTGCCTTCTCTGTGGAGAAATATGATGACATCAAGAAGTATTTAATAAAGGTAAACTAGAGTCAAATTGCATTGGTTTCATGAATTGATGTTACTACTATAGATCATTCAAATGTTAATCTCATCCTGGTTTTTCTCTCTTAGTATTTATTCTACAAATTCTCTGATGACTAAGATCACATTTCTACATGAAGATTGTCCCATTATTAGGATAAGACTTTTAAGTTTAAAATTTGCTCAAGGGGGTTCTTGAGGTGTAAGGTCAGAGTTTAAAGTGGCTTTTTAAAGTTAGCAAGACAGAAATTGTATGAATAAAGCACGTTTCCCTAGCCCCTGAAATATCTCCTTTATTTCTTTTTAACTCTGTAAGATCAGCTAGAATTTAAAGTACAACATGCATTTGTACAGGGGTACAGAAAGGAGTATGAGAAATCAAGGGAATTGAAGCATGATGTTTTTCAGAGCAAAATCATATTTGGGTTTCTCTAAGGCATCATTTTATATACTTTCTGTGAAGCTTTTTGTTGTTGATGTTGCTTAGTTTTAGGCAAGGTATCATTGTGTACCCCTGATTGACCTCATCCTCCTGTGTGTTGATGTGCCACCATGCTTGGCTAATTTTTGTGAGGTTTAAGATACATTAGAATATTTCTCTCAGTGGCATTCCATATCAGGACTTCCAAAGCTATTTTCTGAAGATGTTAAAAAAAAGTCATTGATTAAGAAGATTCGGAATTCCTGTAATCACTATTTTGCTTTCTACTTCTATGAGCTTAATTCTTTTAGGTTTCACATGAGTGAAATTATGTAGTATTTGTCTTTCTGTGCCTGACTTATTTCTCTTAATCTTGTGATCTCCAGGTCCATTCATGTTGCTGCAAATGACAAGATTTTCTCCTTTTTTTAAATAACTGAATAGTTTTCTGTTGTGGAAAAATAAGTGATGGTGTTCTGTTACACAGAGGGTAATATGGTTAACAATATTGTATTAAATAATTCAGAAAAACTAGAAGAAAGGATTTGAATGGTCTCATCTAAAGAAAGATAAATATTTGATGTGATGGATAAGTATCCTGTGTTGATCAATACACAATATATAAGTAGACCAAAACATCATACTGTTCCCCATAAATATGTGCAATTACTCTCTTGTCAATTAAAAAAAAATTAGGAACTCTATCTTTGTATAATTTGGGTAGATTCAATAATCATAAAAGTTAAGGCATTTGAATTTTCCTGGTCTAAAAATTAACTCCTATCATTTTGAAAAGTGTTTGTTGTTCGTGAAGCTGATTATTCATTGATTGATGGTTTCTGCTGTTATTTCTAATTGCCTATTGACTGACTTCCTTGATTCTCTTCCTGGTCAGGCCTGTGACACTCCTCTGCACCCCCTGGGCAGACTTGTGGAGGCACTGGTTGCAGTGTACAGAATGACGTATGTGGGCGTAGGAGCCAATCGGCGCTTACTGCAAGAGGCTGTAAAGGAGATGAAGTCCTATCTTACACGACTTTTCCAGCTAGTGAGGCAAGCAGTCTTTTCACTGAAATCAGAAAGCTTTGCAGTAGTTTACATCAACAGATAGAACAGCTAGATTCTTTTGCAAAGAATCATGTATGCCCTTATCACAGAAATTATTCATCAAGAAAGTGGTTTCATGCCACAGGTCCTTAAATTGATTAAATAATGAAAATATTTGCTTAATTTATGTTTATGCTATAAATGAAAAAAGATGAACCTTAGCCATTGCTACTTTCTTATATGTATTCCTACTCATAAAGTGTAACAGAAAGATAAAATGTATGTTTGGTTTTTCAATTCTAATTTGGTGTGGAATGTACTTTTTTTTTTTTTTTTTTGTCAGTACTAGGGTTTGAACTCAGGCACTTGCTAGGCAGGCATTCTTACCCCTTGAGCCACTCCTCCATCCCGTTTTTGTGTTGGGTGTTTTCGAGATAGGGTCTCCACAACTAATTTCCTGGGCTGACCTTGAACCATGATCCTTCTGATCTCTGCCTTCTGCATAGCTAGGATTATAGGCATGAGCCACCGGTGCCTCGCCTTGTCGTCTTATTTAAATTTAATATTTAGGCAAAATTGTGTCTTTAAAACTTAACTGCAGAATAAAGTTCAATGTAAAGCTTTGTCCCTGAGTATTTATGTCCTGTGCCTTCACAATAGCATTATATTCATTCATTTATTCACAAGTAGCTATTGAGTGTTTTTATCTGTCAGTCACCATCAGTGAACAACAGCAAAAATCTGTGTTCTCATGGAGTTTACATTCTAGTGGAGGTAAAAAGAAACAAATATATAGTATATCAGTATGATTAGCACTTTAGAGAAAAATAGGAGGGAATGAGGGTGGGGTTAGAGGTAAGGTGCTGCTATCTTACAGAAGGTCAAGGAAGCTTGACTTCTAAGGTAGTAATTGAGCAGAGACTTTGATGAAGGTAACTAAATGAACCATTAAGCATCTTGGGGTAGACAGTTGCAGGTGGCAAGCAAGTTTAAGCTTGTTATATGCAAAAACCTTTTTTTTGGTTTAAACCAACAAGTAAAAACTACATTGAATAATTTTGAAAAAGTTTATAAATTTGTCCTAGAACCTTTTTTTAGTTTTCCCAACTATAAAATTAGGACAGAGGGAGGGTCAAGGTATAAATCTACAAAAATAGACAAGAGTACAAGCTTCCTTTGAAAGGTCAAGATTTAGGTCTGTGAAAATAAAGAGGACAGCTGGGCACCAGTGATTCATGCCTATAATCCTAGCTACTTGAGAGGGAGAGATGAGGAAGATCAGGATTCATGGCCAGCCTAAGCAACAAAAGCGAGACCCTATCTCAAAAATACCCAACACAAGAAAGGGCTGGTGGAGTTGCTCAAGTGATAGAGTACCTATCTAGCAAGTGTGAGGCCCTGAGTTCAAACTCCAGTACTGCAAAAAAAAAAACAAAAAAAAACCCAAAAGGCAATAAGTTTACGTATGTAGAGCCTCCAGTATATCAGAAGTAAGAGATAAAATACAGGGTAAAACTCAAGCTTAGAGGGGGAAAAAAAGCACCCTCAATACTTGAATCCTTTGATCATTCAAAAACTTAAATTTTAGCAAATCATCTTTAAAAACATTTTTAAAATTTACATTGAGATTTTTATAATTTATGTAGCCACTTTTATTTTACATTTGCATAGTTTTCACTAGTATTTGCTTATATTTGATACTAATGGTCTCTGTAGTTAATACTAATTGGCCTCACAAAAGATTTGCCTGTAAGAAATAATATCTTGGGTAGGTCAGAATTCTTCATTCCTTAGTAACTAGATAAAACAAAACCCGTACTTGAAGTCCTTTTAGAAATACTCAGTAACTGCACTCTTAATTTTAGGAAATATCAAGTCAAACTTGGGGGACTAAAATATTTACTAGCCACTCTGGAAGTATAATTCTGTAGTTACATTTTTTTTTTTTTAATTATCTCTTAGGTTCTTATTTCCTGAACTTCCTGAAGAGGGCAGCACAATCCCTCTCTCTGCTCCTCTGCCAATGGAAAGGAAGTCATTTTGCACTGGGAAGTCGGATTCCAGATCGGAATCACCAGAGCCAGGGTAAATGGAGTTGGCTAAGATGGTGTACAAATGGGTTGAGGACTAGATGATCTTATCTGAAGAGTCCAGGATAAGTTGCCTTCTCTAGATCTATTTCCTCTACAATGTATGGTTGGATTAGGTGATCTCTGGGTTCCTCTAAAGTCCCCAGTTGTATTAGCTATACCCCAGGAAAGAGCAGGCACAAATAATCAGGGCACAAAGATTGTTCACAAAGTAGTATCTTGACCTTGAATAATACCAGAGAAAGCAGCCTTAAAATGGGAGCAAAGTAGATTTTTAGTTAGTTTTTCAGTTATTGAGTAGAATTTGCAATTGGTCCACGACAAAACTCTAAGGCCATAGCATACCTATAATCCCAACTACTTGAGAAGATCACAGTTCCAGGCCAGTCCAAGCAAAAAAGTTAGTAAGACCCCATCTCAACAAACAAGCTGGTATGGCAGTGCATACCATATTACAAGAGGCAGAAGTAGAAGGATCGAAGTCTGAGACTGACCCTGGGCAAAAACCCAAGACTCTATCTGAAAAATAACTAAAAAGGTTAGGGTCACAGCACAAATGGTAGAGTGCCTGCATAGCAAGGATAAGACCCTGAGTACAAACCCCTCTATCACAGATAATAATAGAGTAGCATTATAACTTCTTTAAAGTGTCCCGTCTGCACTTTTGACTTTTAGAAAAGGATGCTATGTCTTTGATTCTGTATTCAGTTTTAATAGGAATGCTCCTGTCCTCCCACTCCAATATTTTATAGTTACGTAGTAACGAGTTCTGGATTACTGCTTCCTGTGTTACTACCTCGGCTCTACCCACCACTATTCATGCTTTATGCATTGGATAATGATCGCGAGGAAGACATTTACTGGGAATGTGTTTTGCGACTAAATAAGCAGGCAGATGTTGCTCTCTTGGGCTTTCTTGGAGTACAGAGGTAAGTGCAGTAGGTATAAACACACCCAAAAGGTTTTAATTTAAGATCCACCAGTGTTGTCACGAATTTGGTACTTTTGATATCTAGTTATGTATGTGACTTACAGTTTATTTACTTATTTGCATATCCACTTTATTTAGCAAAACAGTGATATTAAATAATCATTTCTGAGAATAGTGGGAGATGAATATGAAAACTTCTTATTTCTCTCGCGTTTTTTTTTTGTTTTTTTTTTTTTTTGTGGTACTAGGACTTGAGCTCAGGGCTTCATGCTTGCCAGACAGGTGCTCTACCACTTGAGCCATTCTGCCAGCCTTGTTTTGTGTTGGGAATTTTTGAGATATGGTCTTGCAAACTGTTTGCCTGGGCTGGCTTTGAGCTACAATCCTCCTGATCTCTGCCCCCTGAGTAGCTATTCTTGTGTTGTCATATTTATAACTTAAATATGGCTTATTTTGACTGATAATTTATAGTTATTTAAAGCAAAATAAATATTTTATATTCACATTCCTTAGAAATAGTTATATTCAATCTTTGGCACACTTCTTTCCTTTTTTTTCCTCCATCTGTAATTTTTAATTTTGATTTTAGAAGTGTTCTTTTTGTCATGAGGCATTACTTCTTGTTCCAGGTGAATACTAATGATTATGCTTTTTTTCTAAAGAGTGCAGTGATAAAATTAGAGATAAGGGCAAAACAGTTTCTGCCCGGTATTGAGGGGGTGGGGGGGAGAGAGAGGGGGCGAAGTGGGTGGTAAGGGAGGGGGTGGGGGCAGGGGGGAGAAATGACCCAAGCCTTGTATGCACATATGAATAATAAAACAATAATAAAAAAAAGAGTGCAGTGATAAAGCTGATCTCTTACTCACCCAATAATTATGTATTTGTGCTCTCAAAAACAGTGAATAAGCCAAAATTGAAAAGTAAATTTTGTCAGTAGAATAACTGAGTAGTAAAAAGTAAGATAAAACCAAAAGAAGGAAAGATTTGGCCCAATCTATCAGTATTTATAATGTGTAGAGTTACTGGAATACAGAATAACGAATTCCTTAGGGATGATAGAAACTCTTAAATCACTTTTGGAATGTTTATTAAAATTTATCTGTAAAACAGTTATTTTTAATGGAAACAGGAAAGCCAATATTGCTGTCATCTCTTTTTATGGGATTTATCTACATAGTAACAACTTACGCTAATAATTTATGGGTTTTATTATAGGAAGTTTTGGCCAGTGACCTTGTCAATCCTTGGAGAAAGTAAAAAGGTACAGTAGATTTTAGTTTTCTCAACAAATGTGCCCTTTAATTTTGGTGTGAAGTATTTAAAATAGCAAAAGAAAAAATTCCATTTTACTTTGGTAGGACAATACTCAGGCTTGTATTAGCATCAGTTATCTACCAATGAACCACACTTCTACCATCAGGATTATTTATTTACTTATTCATTCATTCGTTCATCCATTCATTCATTTATTTATTGGCAATACTGAGTTTAAACTCAGGGCCTGTGCCTACAAGGCAGATGCTTTACCACTTGAACACACCCCAGTCCTAGGATCATTTATTTTTATTGTTGCAAAAGATAGCTTTCCTCTTTGACTGTCATTAATTTTCTTTTTGTAGGTTTTGCCAACCACAAAAGATGCTTGTTTTGCCTCAGCAGTGGAATGTCTACAGCAGATCAGGTAAACCTCATTTGCTGAAAAAAAGACAAAAATCAAAGTAGTGGTTAGTCCATTAGGATATTAATAAGATCTTATTTTACTTAAGCTCTAAGTGCCTCTCCACTTCCAGATGTTGTCAGACTCAACCTGGAGATCAGAAAGTCTCTTTTGAGACATTTGGGTTATCTTTTACTCTGAAATGCTTACATTTACAAAAGTGGTAGACAGCCTATCCAGAAATTTTTCTATATAGGTACATCTTTATCCAAATGAAAATTAACTGAACTTGTCATTCAGAAAAGAGCATGTATTAGGAGAATAAGATTCCACATGGGTAGAAGGAAATTATAGGTGATTAGTAAATTATTGCATGTGAACCATTGACAGTTGGAGGCTTCTTTTCTCAAAGCGCCATAGGGGGTCAACCCTTTCAGTGACTCAGTACTCCTGATGTGTCTTCAGGCATGTGAGATTCAGGAGGGGATATTATCAAAAAATTAATAAGACGTGGCTTTATTAAGAAAATCACATGCTGTCTTCTTATAATTTTTTTTTCTCACAGCACAACCTTTACCCCATCAGACAAACTTAAGGTCATCCAGCAGACTTTTGAAGAGATTTCTCAAAGTGTCCTGGCATCCCTCCAGGAAGACTTCTTGTGGTCCATGGATGACTTGTTTCCTGTTTTCTTATATGTGGTGCTACGGGCCAGGTATCCAGTTTTCTTTACTTTATTAGCAAGTCATTATTTTAGCAAGTCTGCTGTGTTCCTTGTCTGAACTAATGACAGGAACATGCTCTTCATTTGTCTTAACTCATTCCAGTATGGTATCACCTTTTTATTGAGCTGTTCTTTCTCTTTCCATCAATTGGTATTCAAAGGAGGATGGACCTGTAAATTGAAATAACAGTTGTCTTTTTCTCTTTGGGGCAGGATTAGGAATTTAGGCTCTGAGGTACACCTCATTGAGGATCTGATGGATCCTTACCTTCAGCATGGGGAACAAGGTATAATGTTCACTACCTTGAAGGTGAGTGTAGGTATTTTTTATCTTAAAGGCTGTCCTTCATTTGCCATATTATAAATCTTTCACTAAAGGCTTTCTCCTTTATAGAAAAGCTTAATGCAAACATTAAATAACTTTACAGCACAGATTGTTGATATTTAAAAATATGATACTGTGTTAAAGTAGGTTAAGTCAGTTATTCTTGAGAATACTAAAGCAAATTAATCACTTTCCAATGTTCTCTGTAAATTGATCATTCAAATTGTTGCAAATACTTACATTTATATTTATAAAAGAAACAGAGGATTCTCAATGCCCTAAAAAGTATCCAACCGTAGAACTGCTTAATAGAACTAAGGTAAGACACAGAAGGCAGTGTGCAAATAATGAATTTGAATTCAGTCTGTTTTCTTCACCTTGTATTTTCTATAACCAGTCGGTTACAGTAAGGTACTCTGATTTGGATGCCCTCTAGGGATTGTTAGAAGGAATTTTCATTTCCCACCTTGATTTTTTTCCTTGCAATTTGGTAGAATCACTCTAAAGTTTATCGGAAGAACAACAGCTAGAAAATGGCAAAGGCCCTCCTGAGACGAAGAGGGAGAGTAGACCCACTGAGCCAGTTAGTAAAATATTATAAAATTATAATAATTAAGATCAAATACTTTATTAGTGTCATAGGAATAGACAGTACTATAATGAAAACTTCACATGAAAATGAAAACATTAAAAATGAAGAATGCAAATCAAAATTGGAAAAGATGAGCTATTTAATAAATGGTAAAGTGTTGGATAGTTTTATCATTTTTGCCAAAAATGTGGAATAGCAACTTAAGGATTCTTTGGGATTTGTAGAGAAAAGGAAAAGACAGGTAAATTAAAATGAGAAAAAAACTAGAACTTAATCTCCAGTTTCTGGCTTGAGTTAACTTTTTAAAGTAAACAACAATAACATTGCTATTAAACTGAAAAAGAGAGGAAACTAGGGAAAATATTGGCCACAAATTATTTATATTATATGAAGAGTATCTTTAAACAGAGCAGCAAGGAAAAAATTGAATTAGTAAATTTATGTGTAGAAAAATGCTCATACTCACTCTTAAACAGTAAATTTTGTTTTAAAATTATACCCCATGCTAGAGTGAAATCATTATTCCACATAACTGTTAATGGGATAAATAGCAATCACCCTCTGCTATTATAATAATGGTTGCTATAAATTATTAACATAGTTATCAACAACAGCAAAAAAAATAGTGGGGTTTGGTCAGTAATCCTCCTAGGAATTCATCCTAAGGATTTAAAGAGTAAAAATCATCATTTCCTGGACATGGCATTCCTTGTAATATGAATAATTCCCAAGCCTAGGCACTTTCAGAATCACTGAGGGTACTTCTTTAAAAATGGAAATTCTGACTGGCTGAGTATGCAGTGATACCCAGTTTCTGTGTTTATTAAATGTCTCAGGTGATTCTGATTACACCTGTCCTAGTGTACAGATATACCCTAGGAAATGATCAGCTTGCTGTGTATGTGCAGTCACCAGTGTACACTGTGGTGTAGAACATATTTTTGTTTGTCTTAGAATTAGAAGGAAAATATGTAAAATCTTATGCATGTTAATTGCAGCTATACCAAAAATAGCCATTGAATGAGAGACTTAAAAGAGACAGGGAAAAGTGTATGCAACTGAATTTGTTGGGCCCTCAATTTTAATAAGGGATTTTTTTCTTTAGTGCATTGCTCTGTTTACATAATTTCTTTAAAAATAAATTTGGAATTGTTTTGAACTTTTTTTCAGGCATGTTACTACCAGATCCAGCGTGAGAAGCTTAACTAGGCTGCATAACAGTTTGAAAACTACTGAGGATTAGAGCACCATCTGGAGTCTTTGTTGTGGAGAAAAAGAATGGTATTGAAATTGGAAAGGACTTTGTGTTACTTTGGTTGTTATTTCTGAGCCTTACTAATAATTAGAGCCCTCAGCCCAGAAGAAAAAAATCTGTGTAGTTTAAAAGGAGGATGAAAATGGAAGTAGAAGTCACATCAGCCCAATCCTTGGCCTATGTTAAGTTCCAAAAATTTCATACATTTACCATTTGGAAAAAGGCTATTTGTCCTATAGTAAAGGGTGAATCAGCTAATGAAGTTGTAAGAAAAATTCCTAGTACAGCTTCTTACATTAAAGAAGTTGAATATTTTTGAGTTTCTGGTTTGCCTAAATCCATCTGCAGTTACCCCAGATCCCTTGATAAGAAGCAGATGTACTGGAAACTTTAGTAGCCACACTATGCCTTCCTAGACCCCTTCCAGTCATGTGCAGCATGCTTCTTTGCTGGGGGAGGGGAAAGAGGAATTTTTAAGCTGCAGTTTTAACTTTTTCTAAGCTTTTCCACCAGGGTATTCATGATGGGAGAGGTTCTATGTAGTGACTTCTACATCCTAACCCCAAACATGGAATGCTTCCACATAGGAGTCATTTGCCACCTGATTAAAAAGAACATAGGAATTTTGTTTTTGGTTTCTTCACTGGGATAGAGAGTTAATACACTGGAATTCAAACACTGACTCTGAACTGTTATGGAACCTTACTCGTTCATGTGCAAATACTGTATTTCAATCCCTGCAACTGAGAGCCTGATGAGCTTCGGCAAGGAGGCTGTTGTGTGGAGCTGAAGATTGAGAAATAAAGAAGGAAAAAACTGCAGTGATCCCCAGCCTCGTGTTGTGGTTCTTCCCTAGACCTTGCATCAAACTCACAGATGGAAGAAAAAGGAAACAAGCTTTGGCTTTTCCCATCTGTCTCAAAAGTATTGTGGCACCTCAATATTTTAGTGGTTTGCTTTTTAAAAAATGTCCTGTTGTAGATTGTTGGTGTACACTGTACCAGTAACACTAGTAGCTGTTTTGGATAACATAGGTGCTCTTCCTCATCTCATCTCTCACACACCACGGTGAACATACAGTCCTGATTTATGTGAAGTGACTCAGCAGATATTAATTACTTTTGGAAAAGGATCATGGTTTCTGCTCTACTTTATAATCAAGATAAGTGTTTGTTAAAAATACTGTTTCAGAATGTTGGCTGTAATGCAACAGCAATTTTCATAATAAAAGACATTCATCTTTATAAGGTTGTTTTATGATTACAGAGGAAATAACAGAGAGCACCCTAAAAAAAAACTTGATGGAAACCCAGCCTCAGTATTTCTTTTGCCCACATTGTGATCTATGCCTTTTTGGCCTCAGAAGGTCCTCTGAAGTTTTAGAGATCTCTCTCTTAATCAATACCCATCATTTCAGCATCTTTGCTGGCAAAGAACCAAGTTCACTTTCTAATTCTAATAACCCAAAGGCAGGAGTCTTAAATCTATTACTTCTTTCAATAAAAGGCATATTTTGATAGTTACTAGTTTTTTGAGTTTTGCTTTTCTTTCTTAGACAGGTTCAGAGAAGGAAAGAGTATTTAAATTCTGGTTAGAAACACGAGGCATTAGTTAATCATCTCCCAGTTGTAATGTTTTGTCAAGGAGGCCTCATCTTGCTGGTGCCTTCTAACTGGAATATGGCTGCCCCTTGTAGGAAAGGAACCAACTCAAAGAGCTATGTTAAACACTACATTTCTGTTAGGGATCATTTGACTTTCTGAACAAACACAAACCATATTTGACTAGTAAAGACAAATTTATTGAACATCTTGCTCCCCAAGAGAGAGAAAAAGAGAATATATGGAAATGGACAAACTTTGTCCTCTTGAGACACATCTACCCACAGAGAAATTCTCAAATGATGGAAGGCCATCTCATTCCTAAGAAAAATATGTCACAATTCAACCTTTTGTTGGAATCTTGAATTAAACTTTAGTTTCTTCATAATATATTTATACTAATCAGATAGCATATTAAGATGTTAAATTTTCAGTTCTCTTGAGGGGAAACCCTCAGTCTTCAGGCTGTTGTCTGTAAGGAGAAACACCTAGCACTCACACAGCAGTTTGTGAACATCTTTCACACACAGGTGAGTGCTCATGGCAGCCCTGGGAGGCAGATGTCAATCTCTTTACCTTGCCGTCAGTAGTACCCTTTCTCTGTTCTTTCTGTGAGATCTGGAGCCAATCCTCCCATAGATATTGATGGTCTCTCTCCTGTACCTCCAATCTGAGGTTGAGAATGGGTTATTAAGTTCAGAACAGAATCTTGATGGGATGGACCAGAATGAGTTGTTTTGGATGGCCCTAATTATTCTTGGCAGAAGAGCCCCATTGTTTTCTCATCAGAGCATGAGAAAAATAAAGGCTCAGAGGTTGGTGAACTCCAGGTAAGCTTTCCTTTTCAATAAAGTAAAAATGCTATCTTCTGTCGTGAAGAGGTCTGTTATCCTGAAATAACAAAATCATTGATGTTTTTTAGTGCTAAGTGTGCTGGCACTGTGTGAGAGAATACAATGTAAGATGAAGGTTGAAAATGATTTAAACTAGATGTTTTAGTGCAAAGGAATACTTAAGATTTGTGACAGAGGAGGCTTATAAGTAATTAGTAGTTGGGCTAGGTTAGATCATGGATTAAATCAAAGAGGATGTGCAGAGATTTTATCTAGAGCAGTAAGGTGACTTTGGCAGCTAATAGCCCGTTAGTATTTCCTACTCAAGTGTTTGTCTGGACAAGAGCAACATTGCATGTCTACAGTCTTACAGGTAAGAGACTGCCAAAAAATTTTCAGTTACCAGAAGATACCTCCTAAAACTGTCTAGAGCTTCTGTTTTTAATAACTAACGATAGAATTCTAGGTAACTAATTAAAATGGTTGAGTTTCTTAGCAACTCAAATTATATAGAGGATTGTATTAATTTTGAAAGCAGTTCCTCTTTGAGAAGACATTTCTTAAGTATAGAATAATGAGTTGTCATGGAGTAGTTTGAGTAAAACTATCTTAGTCCTAATTACCAGCGTTTAATTCAGAGGAAAGCAGCCATTTTTGTACAGACCATTTCTCATTAAGTTTTCAAGTGCTGTTTCAAGGGTTTTTCTATTTAAAAGCATTGAAAAACAAGCATCATAAGAGTAGGAGATTGAAGCAGTACATTTTTATTTTATTTATTTATTTTTTATTCATATGTGCATACAATGTTTGGATCATTTCTCCCTCCTTCCTACACCCCCTCTCTTACCCCCCACCCCCTTCCTCTCCCCCCCCACCCCCTCGATACCAAGCAGAAACTATTTTGCCCTTATCTCTAAATTTTGTTGAAGAGAGAGTATAAGCAATAATAGGAAGGACCAAGAGTTTTTGATAGTTGAGATAAGGATAGCTATACAGGGAGTTGACACACATTGATTTCCTGTGCATATGTGTTACCTTCTAGGTTAATTCTTCTTGATCTAAACTTTTCTCTAGTTCCTGGTTCCCTTCTTCTGTTGGCCTCAGTTGCTTTAAGGTATCTGCTTTAGTTTCTTGAAGCAGTACATTTTTAAAAGCTAGTGGAAATAGTGACTAACATTAAAGTAACGTTTAGGACCAATGCCTTAGGAGTCAGTAATACTAATCAGCTTCTAAGTCATTGACAAGAACTGGCCATCCTTCCTGCATTACTTAATCAGCCCCAAACTGCATATGGGTGGATATTTACTTACTTGCAGTCTCAAACACAAATATACATCCTCAAGACAGCAGAAACAAGTCTTAGCTGGCAATGTTGGTGAAGAAGTCATGAGACAAAAGGTAAAGAGACATCATGGGTTTTTTTGGTCAGGTACTGGTACCTTTTGGGATAAACGAGCAAACTTGTGATTTTCCTTCTCATTAACACTACTGAGTGCCTCTGAATGTGGGATTTCTTATCTGGAAAATGTAAGTGCTGTGTTTAATTATCTCTAAGATCCCCATCAGCTCCTGATTTTAAAGTCTGGCAGGGAAAGAGGTTAAGGTCAGTATATCCAGACCAGGGAGAAGAGGGAGGACGCAGGCCTGTGGAATTCGGCTGCCTCCCACTTCAGATTGAGGTCCCAGTTGCTCTCTAGCTCTTCAGGGGAAAGGATCAGCCTTCCACCTCTATATCTTGTCTTCCTCATTTTTCTAATCATTTCCCAACAACAACTGAAAATACCAAGTGCTTGCTGTGGCCCAAGCACTGCTGGAGATGAGGCTACAGCATGGACAATGCTCCCCAACCCCTCTACAGACCTTACACACATGGGAGATGGACAACCAGCAAGTTAATGGATAGGAGAATTGAGATGAGAGAAGGCCATTTCTAGAATTTACATGAATTTTTCTTAAGCTTGGGTTGCTATAACAAAATACCATAGACTGGGTGGCTTAAACAGCAGAAATATCTTTCACAGTCTGGAGGTTTGTTTTAAGATCAGAATGCCAGCATGGTCAGGTTCCAGTGAGGGCTCACTTCCTTGCTTGTAGATGGCTGCCACTGTGAACTCATATAGAAGGAAGAAAGAACAAGCTCTCTTGTAAGAGCGTTTCTACCGTCATTAAAAAGTCTGCTATCAGAACCTAATTATCTCCCAAAGGCCCTGTCTCCAAATCACATTGAGTAGGGCTTCACTTGATGAATGGGGGAGTGGGGATGACAAAATTCAGTGTACACTAAATTTGTCACAGAAATCTGAAGATGACTACACAAGAACAGTTTTTTAAGAATTCATTCCAGTTACAGAGAAGAAAATTGCCATTTACTCTTGTATGGGTAAAATACCTTTAGTCAAAATGAGCCTTTTAGAATATATGAATTCGTTATTCAGGTATTGGGAAGTTGGCTGTAGCCTTACTAGACACTATTTTAATAACCAAAATTCACATAGAGAAACCACTACTTAGTTACAAAATACAATTTATCTGTGAAGCTTCCTCACCATAACTTCATCTCAGGAATCTGCAGTCTCTAGTGGCCCTGCCAGCAGGGTGGGTAGGACTCATGCAGCTCATTATCATTTGGGCATTGAGTATAGAAGAACTATGGTCCACCTTACCATGTGCAAACAATAGTTTAATCTGCACTGCCTCACCAAGGACATGTGACTTGGAAGATGCACTAGTGTGTCAGATTAAGAGGTTGTCTGGTGTCACCCCATCTGTCTGCTCTGACTTCTGTATCTGGCACTTACTCCATTTTCCTGTTCACTTTTCTACCCTGGAAGTGCTCCCCTCCAGGGAGAAGCAAAGTCATATACACAACTGTTGGGCTAAATGACTCAATAAAGCTAAAAAAGCAGAACAGGAAAGGGCCTGGTTTAACCTGTCTCAATGGGGCTGAAGCTCAATGGGTTCTTCAGTATGACTGGAAAAGAACATGTATGGGAAAGTTGTCTAATATTCCACAACAGCTTTCTGTGTTGCTCTTCACCCTGCCTTAGAGTTTATAGACAACATAATAATCTTTTTTCTGCTCAATCTCCTTTATGACACAATCCGTCTAGATTCCAGATTCTGGTTCTCAACCCAATCAGATTCAATACTCCAGTCTTTACCAATTTTAAAGAAAAATCCTAATTGATTCTTTTTTATCCTATAACAAATGTTGTCATTGATCCTTTTCATTTTGGTGCACTCTGCATCAATTGCTAACTGCCAGTACCTGCACTTGCTCTCTGAAAATATGTATGGAGCAGGCTGGACAGGCCAGAGGTAATGCTGTTTGGGAACAGCCCTCAACCAGTGGCTGGCAACAAGGGTGTCTAAATACCTCCACTCCCTTGTCTGTCATCTCCCTGTGGGATTAAGCTCCAGCTGCCCATAGTGCTTAGTTGTTTGATAATACACCTTTTAATGGCTCATTCCTCTTTCCCACCTCACTCCCCTATTCCCCTACTGGTATTTCCTGGGGTCACTTTCCAAATAAGTTACCTGCCGAGATCCTTGGTCTGTGTCTGATTCTGGGGGAACTCAAACTAAGACACCTACTCACTTTAAACAAAATCCATATAATGCCCTTGCAATAATAATAAAGACAAGTTAAACATGGTTGACCATAAGACATTGTATGTTTCAATATGTAAAGATAGGATATCACTACACTAAAAGATATAATGAACTAACACATGTTTGAACATATAAAAACCCAAAAGGTATGTAGCATCTTTGAATGCAGGCACAGAAACAGTTTGACAGTGTGTGTTATAGTGATTTCCTCAATACCACATAAGCAGTGTTACCATTAATGACATGATTTTCTGAATTGGTGGGCAACTTGGTAAAGTTTCTTGTAAAACAAAGTAAATGCATTCCTCAGTTATGATGGTAGCATTTAATCAAACGTGTATTAAAGTGATGCAAAAATACTTCACTTTTATAAAGAAAAGTTGAGTCCTAGGTTCAGATATTTATGGATGTGAAAGTTCAGTTAGACTTTTGAAAGGTTTATAGGGCATGAGGTGATTCTTAATTGCTTAGAGTAACTTCTGGGAAACATTCTTGAAGAGCAGTGGACATGTTCCCTTTTCCCTTGGTTTTGAATTAATCCCTTCCCCTATCTTGATGACTGAAAGGCAGAAGTGATAGTGATAGCTGGAACTCCAGTCACCATCTTGGAGCAGGGAGATAATAACTGTACCACAGGGTGGTAGAGCAGTGAGCTGGAAGGAGACTACTTCCTTCATGGAGCTAGGATGCTCTACCAATCCTGTCTCTACCTCTGAGCTTTCACAAGAAGAAGATATAAACTTTGTTAAGCCATTATTGTTTTGGGTTTCTATTTCTTGAAACGAAGCCTACATAAAGTTATATAGAAAATAAACACTAAAAATAAGCCTTTCAAATCAGATATTAAATAGTGAATCTGATAGAGCTAAGAACCACTGTCTGTTTTATAGACAGGTTGTGGGGTTGAGCCAAGAAGGCTATGTAGAATAAAAACATTATTATTATTGTGTTGTCTCTTAAGTTCTGAAACTATGTCTCAGCAGTAATCCATAGCACATGCGTTCAGTTAGATCTAATGGTGAATGTGCCGATTGTGATCAGTTCAGTTTTCTGTGAAGAAATACTAGGTACAGTGTAGGGAACCTGGCACCTGGGTGCAGTCAGGCTAGAGAAAGCTCATCTGAGCTGTGGAAGGTAGGCAAAATCAAACAGACAATAAGTGGAAGGTAGATAAATATAAAATTATCTGTCACTTGTTCAAAAGAAAAAAGGGGGATGGGGAAGTGTTTTATGAAATAGTTTTTTCTCTTTTTTTTTAAGTTTTAGTTTTTTTTATTTATATGTGTATACAATGTTTGGGTCATTTCTCCCCCCTTCCCACACCCCCTCCCTAAACCCATCCCCCTGCCCCGACCCCATCCTCTCCTCCCCATCCCCTTGCTACCCAGCAAACTATATTGCCCTTATCTCTAATTTTGTTGAAGAGAGAGTATAAGCAATAATAGGAAGGACCAAGGGTTTTTGCTGGTTGAGATAAGGGTAGCTATTCAGGGAGTTGACATGCATTGATTTCCTGTACATGTGTGTTACCTTCTAAGTTAACTCATCTTGATCTAACCTTTTCTCTAGTTACTGGTCCACTTCTCCTATTGGCCTCAGGTGCTTTAAAGTATCTGCTTTAGTCTCTCTATGTTGAGGACAACAAATGCTATCTAGTTTTTTAGGTGTCTTACCTATTCTCATCCCTCCCTTGTGTGCTCTCACTTTATCATGTATCAAAGTCCAACCCCTTGTTGTGTTTGCCCTTGATCTAATGTCCGCATTTAAGGGAGAACATACGATTTTTGGTCTTTTGGGCCAGGCTAACCTCACTCAGAATGATGTTCTCCAATTCCATCCATTTACCAGCAAATGATAACATTTCGTTCTGCTTCATGGCTGCGTAAAATTCCATTGTGTATTAATACCACATTTTCTTAATCCATTCGTCAGTAGTGGGGCATCTTGGCTGTTTCCATAACTTGGCTATTGTGAATAGTGCTGCAGGTTTTGTGGTGTGCAGGTGCCTCTGGAGTAACCTGTGTCACAGTCTTTTGGGTATATCCCCAAGAGTGGTGTTGCTGGATCATATGGTAGATCAATGTTCAGCTTTTTAAGTAGCCTGCAGATTTCTTTCCAGAGTGGTTGTACTAGTTCACATTCCCACCAACAGTGTAAGAGGGTTCCTTTTTCCCCTCATCCTCGCCAGCACCTGTTGTTAGTGGTGTTGCTAATGATGGCTATTCTAATGGGTGAGGTGGAATCTTAGTGTGGTTTTAATTTTCATTTCCTTTATTGCTAGAGATGGTGAGCATTTTTTCATGTGTTTTTTGGCCATTTGAATTTCTTCTTTTGAGAAAGTTCTGTTTAGTTCACTTGCCCATTTCTTTATTGGTTCATTAGTTTTGGGAGAATTTAGTTTTTTAAGTTCCCTATATATTCTGGTTATCAGTCCTTTGTCTGATGTGTAGCTGGCAAATATTTTCTCCTACTCTGTGTGTGTTCTCTTCAGTTTGGAGACCATTTCTTTTGTTGAGCAGAAGCTTTTTAGTTTTATGAAGTCCCACTTATCTATGCTATCTCTTAGTTGCTGTGCTGCTGGGGTTCCATTGAGAAAGTTCTTGCCTATACCTACTAACTCCAGAGTATTTCCTACTCTTTCCTGTACCAACTTTAGAGTTTGTGGTCTGATATTATGATCCTTGATCCATTTTGAGTTAATATTGGTATAGGGTGATATACATGGATCTAGTTTCAGTTTTTTTGCAGACTGCTAACCAGTTTTCCCAGCAGTTTTTGTTGAAGAGGTTGTCTTTTCTCCATCGTATATTTTTAGCTCCTTTGTCAAAGACAAGTTGGTTATAGTTCTGTGGCTTCATATCTGGGTCCTCTATTCTGTTCCACTGGTCTTCATGTCTGTTTTTGTGCCAGTACCATGCTGTTTTTATTGTTATTCCTTTGTAATATAGTTTGAAGTCAGGTATCGTGATACCTCCAGCATTGTTCTTTTGACTGAGTATTGCCTTGGCTTTGTGGCCTCTTGTGTTTCCATGTAAATATAACGGTAGATTTTTCAATCTCCTTAATGAATGTCATTGGAATTTTGATGGGAATTGCATTAAACATGTAGATTACTTTGGGGAGTATAGACATTTTTACTATGTTGATTCTACCAATCCATGAGCATGGGAGATCTCTCCACTTTCTATAGTCTTCCTCAATCTCTTTCTTCAGAAGTGTATAGTTTTCCTTGTAGAGGTCTTTCACATCCTTTGTTAGGTTTACACCTAGGTATTTGATTTTTTTTGAGGCTTTTGTGAATGGAATTGTTTTCCTATATTCTTTCTCAGTTTGTTCATTATTACTGTATAGAAATGCTAATGATTTTTCTATGTTGATTTTATATCCTGCTACCTTACTATAGCTATTGATGATGTCTAGGAGCTTTTGAGTAGAGTTTTTTGGATCTTTAAGGTATAGAATCATGTCATCTGCAAATAGGGCTATTTTGACAGTTTCTTTACCTATTTGTATCCCTGTTATTCCTTCTTCTTGCCTAATTGCTCTGGCTAGGAATTCCAGTACTATGTTGAATAGGAGTGGAGATAGTGGGCATCCTTGTCTAATTCCTGATTTTAGTGGGAATGGTTTCAGTTTTTCTCCATTAAGTATAATGCTGGCTGTAGGTTTGTCATATATAGCTTTTATAATGTTGAGGTACTTTCCTTCTGTTCCTAGTTTTCTTAGAGCTTTTATCATGAAATGGTGTTGGATCTTATCAAAAGCTTTTTCTGCATCTATTGAGATGATCATGTGATTTTTGTATTTTCTTCTGTTAATGTGGTTTATTACGTTTACTGATTTTCGTATGTTGAACCACCCCTGCATCCCTGGGATGAAGCCTACTTGGTCGTGGTGAATAATCTTTTTGATGTGTTGTTGAATTTGGTTTGCCATTATTTTATTGAGGATTTTTACATCAGTGTTCATTAAGGAGATTGGTCTATGGTTCTCCTTTCAGAGGTGACTTTGCCTGGCTGGGATAAGTGTAATACTGGCTTCATAAAATATGTTAGGCAGTTTTCCTTCCCTTTCTATTTTGTGGAACAGTTTAAGGAGGGTTGGTATCAGTTCTTCTTTAAAGGTCTGAAAGAATTCAGCAGAGAATCCATCAGGTCCTTGACTTTTCTTTTTGGGGAGACTCTTGATTGCTGCTTCAATTTCATTTTGTGTTATAGATCTATTTAGTTCATTAATATTCTCTTGGTTCAGATTTGGATGATCATATGTATCTAGAGATCTGTCTATTTCTTTAAGATTTTTGAAGTTATTTGAATATAGGTTCTCAAGGTAGTCTCTGATGATTTCCTGGACTTCCATGGTGTTTGTTGTTATCTCCCCTTTTGCATTCCTGATTCTACTAATTTGGGTTTTTTCTCTCCTCATTTTAGTCAGGTTTGCCAGGGGTCTGTCGATCTTGTTTATTTTTTCAAAGAACCAACTTTTTGCTTTATTGATTCTTTGTATGGTTTTTTTGGTTTCTATTTCATTGATTTCAGCTTTTATTTTTATTATTTCTCTCCTTCTATTTGTTTTGGGATTTTCTTGTTCTTGTTTTTCTAGGAGTTTGAGATGTATCATTAGGTCATTGATTTGGGATCTTTCAGTCTTTTTCATACATGCAGTCATGGCTATAAACTTTCTTCTCAGGATTGCCTTTGTGTGTCCCATAGGTTCCTGTAGGTTGTGTTTTCATTTTCATTGACTTCCAGGAACTTTTTAATTTCCTCTTTTATTTCATCAATGACCCATTGTTCATTGAGTAATGAGTTATTCAGTTTCCAGTTGTTTGCATGTTTTTTGTCTTTACTTTTGTTGTTGAGTTCTACTTTTACTGCATTGTGATCAGATAGTATGCACGGTATAATTTCTATTTTCTTATATTTGCTGAGACTTGCTTTGTGCCCTAGGATATGATCTATTTTGGAGAAGGTTCCATGGGCTGCTGAGAAGAATGTATATTGTGTAGAGGTTGGATGAAATGTTCTGTAGACATCAACTAGGTCCATTTGATCTATGGTATATTTTAGATCTTGGATTTCTTTATTGATTTTTTGTTTGGATGACCTATCTATTGATGATAATGGGGTGTTAAAGTCTCCCACAACCACTGTGTTGGAGTTGATATATGCTTTTAGGTCCTTCAGGGTATGTTTGATGAAATTGGGTGCGTTGACATTGGGTGCATATAGGTTAATAATTGTTATTTCCTTTTGGTCTGTTTCCCCTTTTATTAGTATGGAATGTCCTTCTTTATCTCGTTTGATCAATGTAGGTTTGAAGTCTACTTTGTCAGAGATAAGTATTGCTACTTCTGCCTATTTTCAGGGGCCATTGGCTTGGTACATCTTCTTCCAGCCTTTCATCCTAAGCCTGTGCTTATTTCTGTCAGTGAGATGGGTCTCCTGTAAGCAACAAATTGTTGGATCTTCCTTTTTAATCCTATTCGTCAAACGGTGCCTTTTTGGGGGAATTAAGTCCATTAATATTAAGTGTTAGTACTGACAGGTATGTGGTGATTCCTGTCATTTAGTTGTCTTAGTTGTTTGAACGTTTGATTGTGTGTACCTAAGATGAGGTTACTCTCTACTTTCTTGCTTTTTCTTTTCCTGTAGTTTGGTGCTGCCTGTCTTTTCATAGTTATGTTGGGTTTCACTTTCTATGTGCAGAATCCCTTGAAGAATCTTTTGTAGTGGTGGCTTTGTGGTCACGTATTGTTTTAGTTTCTGCTTATCATGGAAGACTTTTATTGCTCCATCTATTTTGAATGATAGTTTTGCTGGGTAGAGTATCCTGGGGTTGAAGTTATTTTCATTCAGTGCCAGAAGATCTTTCCCCAAGCTCTTCTTGCTTTTAATGTTTCTGTTGAGATGTCGCTGTGATTTTGATGGGTTTGCCTTTGTATGTTATTTGTTTTTTCTCTCTTACAGCATTCAGTATTCTTTCTCTGGTCTCTGTATTTGTTGTTTTAATAATAATATTCTGTGGGGTAGATCTGTTTTGATCTGGTCTGTTTGGTGTTCTGGAGGCTTCTTGCATCTGTATGGGAATGGATTTCTCTAGATTTGGGAAATTTTCTGTCATTATTTTGTTGAATATACTGCGCATTCCCTTTGCTTGCACCTCTTCTCCTTCTTCAATGCCCATGATTCTCAGGTTTGGTCTTTTGATGGAGTCAGTGAGTTCTTGCATTTTCTTTTCACAGGTCTTGAGTTGTTTAACTAATAGTTCTTTGGTTTTTCCTTAAATTACCATTTCATCTTCAAGTTCTGAGATTCTGTCTTCTGTTTGTTCTATTCTGCTTGATTGGCCTTCCATTTTGTTTTACAATTCTGTTTCATTCTTTTTTCTGAGGTTTTCCATATCCTGAGTCCCTTCCTCTTTAATGTTGTCTATTTTTGCCCTGAGTTTGTTTATCTCTTTATTAATCATGTTCTTTGTTTTGCTTTGGTGTTTATGCTTCTATGGTTTCTTTTATTTCTTCTTGTGCTTTTTCAAATTCTCTATTTTTGTTGTCTTGGAATTTCTTGAGTGTCTCCTGGATTGGTAGACCATATCCAGTATCATCTCTATAAAATTCTCATTGATTACCTGTAGAATTTCTTCTTTTAGATTATTCTTGTGGGCTTCATTGGGTTCTTTGGTATAGTTTAACTTCATTTTGTTGGAGTCTGGATCTGAGTATCTGTTTTCTTCATTCCCCTCTGGTTGCTATACTTATTTTTTGCTGTGGGGAAACTGGTTTCCATGTTTTTTCTGTCTTCCCGTCATTGCCCTTCGTGTTGTTACTGTCCCTGTACTGTGTGCAGTTAAGTATTTTCTAGCTTGTAATAATAACAATGGTAATATTTAAAATCGAAGGGTGAGAGGAGATGGAAAGCAAAGAAGTTAAAGAAATAGGGAAAAACAAACAAGTAGGAAAAAACAAAACAAAGAACAAACAAAAGTTCAAAGATATAAACAGGGAGAGATAGTGCACTAATTGACAGTAAGGTGAACAGGCATGAGACAGGAGAGGATTGAAAAAAGATAAATAAATGAAAAAAAAATGATTTAAAAAAATCTCCAAGTTCAAATGCAATAAAGTTTCAGTCTTAATAATTTTGGTGTTAGTCCCTCAGCCTCCAATCCTGGAGATGGTGTCTCAGAAGTAGTTCTGTTGTTGTGTCATCAAAGGGGAAAAAAACCAAACCAAACAAAACAAAACAACACACACACACACACACAAAACACCACAAAGTGTCCCAAGTTCAAATGCAATACAGTTTCAGTAAGTTTTTCAGCATGCAGGTGTAGTTCAGTTGTCTCATCAAAGGAATAAAGGAAAAAAAAAAGAGTCTGGAGACAGTTCTGTGAATGGCTATCTGAGGCTGTGGCTCACCTGCCCACTGCTGTCAGCCTGCTGTTGCTGGAGGCTTTATTTATGCAGGTCTCAGGGGTGAGCTTAACACTTACCTGGCCCTGCAGGCTTTGCTTACTTAGAGTTCTCCTGGGCGCTACCGCCACTGCATCAAGATTTCCCCTTTCCAAGCACATGAGAATGCAGGTGGTGCTACACCTGCATTCTCCAGGCAGCTTGTTTATTTACAGCTCATGTGGGAAGTTGGTCTTCCCCCTTCTCCTGTGGAGTTTTCCTCCCACCACCACTTTTACAAGCTTTCCCACTCCTGGGTGCTGGGCAGGTGCTGCTGCTCCTGCCTTCTCCAGCTGGCTTGTTTATTTACAGTTCCATAAGGGATTGCCCCTCCCCACCTCTTAGGAGCTCAGGGTGCCCCGCCCTCTTTGCTATGTGTCTTTTTTGTTGTTATTGCTTATTACTCAGTTTTTTTTCTTTTTTCCCTGGGTGGGGGTCGGTCTGTCCAGGGGGCTATGCTGATCTGGCCCAGGATTGTCTGTGGGAGTACCACATACCACTTAGCTCACCTTGTAGTCTTTGTCTTCCCAAGCCATCTGGACACTGGGGTCTGGCGGCAGCGCGGGAGCCCTCCTGGTTTCTCCATTTAACGTGGAGTGGAGATGCTATGCGTGGGCTGGAGGTGTGGAGATACACGCTGTAAGGTGTATCTCCAGCGTCTCTCCAAGATTTTACTTTAGGAGGCACACTTTCTGCTTCCTCACTCTAGCCGCCATCTTGGAATCCCAGGAGGCATCAGGCCAGGGCAGAGCCACACTTTGCAACTTCTATGGAGTCTTGCACCCTCCCTCACCTAGTTTTTTCTCTTCACACAACTGGTGATGGTAAATTTGAGGGTAGATGCCACAGGCCACACTATGTTTTGCTTGCTATGTACGCTGGTACTCTTCAGTGCCTGGCTTGCCCAAGAAATTCTACTGAAAATATACTCTGGCTTGCTTAGAGCTGCATGGCCAGTGCAATTGAGTGAGCTATGTATTGTTTATTGATCTGCTTCCTAGTGCTCAGTGGCCTTCTAAGCTCAAGCAGGGAGAATGAAACAGCTGGACAAAGGAGCAGACCCACCAGACCCACCAGCAGACCCACTTTCTACAGCAACCAATCCTGAGAATGGTATGTGTTGCCAGGGTTCCTTTTCTAGACCAGAAAGCCTTTATGAACTCACTCTGAATGTGTGATCAAGTACACAGGGAGAGATTCTAATAGATTTACCATTATCCCCACAAGGGACTCTTCCTATACTTTTGATTGCTCTACTACAACTATAGTGATAATTTTGAGAGCAATTTTCAAGGCAGGGAGGAAAGAAATTGACATGGTAGATTCAGAACCTTCCCCATCCCACAACGCTTTGTGTAATACTTAGAACTGTGTAGCTTATTCAGATTAAAAATACCACTACAAAAGTAGATTTTTTACAATACTATCATGCATTCATTATAATCTATTAGTCCCTCTTCTTAGAATATTGAGATTTGTATTAAAACCTAATTGGATTTAGAGTTTTTCAATAACACTTTTAATAAGTATTTTCAGAAATAGGGAAAACAAGTGACTCAGAAGATCCAGAAAACAAGTAGACAACTTTGGGATAAACCACAGGCTGCAGATGGAGGAGAAGAAGCAGTCATACTACTGTTATCATGTCTTATATCTACATATTATCACCTATCTCATCTAATGTTAGCCACAGCCCTACAAGAAAGCTAACACATTTGCACTTTGCACAAGGAAACGTTTTCAGATAGTGATATGAAGTTCACTACAGTGATAGAATAGGGCTTCAAGCCAGCTCTTCTGGCTTTAAATCTAGCATTATTTCTACTCCTCATGAGAGCCCATGGCAAGCCTAGCTGTCAAAGTGACCTTTCACATTCACACCTGTCATTCTTATCACCCATCTGCCACCTGGTTTCTGCCCTTTTCCTCTTCTAGGCCTCTCCAGAATCCTGAGGCTTCTACTGCAAGAGCTAAGTCTCTTCTACAGCCGAGATGTGAACGGAGTGTGTCTCTTATATGACCTCCTTCATTCCCCATGGCTGCAGGCTCTGCTAAAGGTGAGCGCTCCCTGGCTTGGAAGCCTCCTGCTCACTGTGGCTGGCAGAAACTACTGTCAGTCCATCCAGGCTGCTGTAACAACATGCCATAAACTGGGAAGGTTATAAACAACAGGCATTTGTTTCTCATGAGTCTGGAGGCTGGCAGATGTGGTGTTGGGTGAGAGCCCATTTCCTCAGCCTTAAGAAAACTGTCATTTTGCTGTGACTGCACATGGCAGAAGGGACCAAAGACTCTCTCTCTCAGGCTTGTTTTACAAGGGCATTAATTTCATTTCTATCAACTGACCTAATTCCTCCCAGAGATTCTGCCTCCTATGAAGTGAGGGTTTCAACATATGAATTTTTCAGGGACATAAATATTCAAATCTTAGAAACTACTTACCCAGTGGTGTCACTTGATCCTTAGCAGGAAATTTCAACATGCAAATATTTTCAGAAGACAATCTTCAGATAAGAGCTACATTCATCTCTTAGCTTAGGAAGAATTAACTTGATTTCTACCAGACCTTCCCTTCTGGAATCAGCCAAAATGGAAGTTTTCATTTTTTTAAAGTAATTAATTCATTTACTTTTATTTATTTTTGGTGAGACTGGAGTTTGAACTCAGGGCTTTGTGCTTGCAATGCAGGCACTTTATTGCTTGAGTCCATTTTGCTCTGGTTATTTTGGATATGGTGTCTCACAAACTATTTGTTCAGGCTGGCCTTGAGCCACAATCCTCCTGGTCTCAACCTCCCAAGTAGCTAGGATTACAGGTGTGAGCCACTGGTGCCTGACTGGAAGTTTTAATTTCATTATAAGTGTTGCCCTTTGTCACTCGTAGGCTGTTCATGCTTTGTGCTCCTGTATCAATCAGTCAGCCTTGATGACTTCCAGGTACACTTGAGTCCTAGCCCTAAGGAAGAGCAGGGAAGCTATGTCATCACAGATGTGGATAGAATAGGCTGGGCTGAGCTGGCTCCTGGACCCACTTTTTCCATCTGTCAGAGAAACTTGATTCCCAAAATAAGATAAAGGGCTTTGGTGTACTCAGCTCAACCCTAGATACAGTATAGAAAAAGAATTCCTAAGAATCAGTAGAAAAGAAGTTGAATTTGTACATATGAAGCTGTACTGGAGAATGAAGGGAGGAATGAGAAACAAACAGCCCACAAGATCAGAGCAGAGTTCAGATAAGCAAACACAGCAAGCTGTCTCTTATTTGGGACTCTTGGTGGGGTCACACAGATCATGCCCTGCACAGTTATCCAGTGCAGAAGTCTTCATGGGTCTCTGGCCCCACAGAACCCTTCCCTGGAGATATCCTGCATGCGTCTTCTGCAAATCCCTGATGGTATCAGTCCTGGGAATCTTATCCTTCCTCAGTTTAACAACAGAAGTTTGCATTTCTCTTTATCAATGAACTTGCTGAGGGAAGATCAGTTTCCTAGTGACAGGCAATACCTAAGCCTCTGAAGCATTGGAGCCACAAAACTTGACTTCATTTCTCTTTGGCAGTTAAAAACATACACTTTATTAAGTAATAGTCATGCTATTCAGCTGTTTGCACAGCTGTCCAGGCTGCTTCTTCCCCTTGAGAGCCTGAACTCCAAAATGGTACTAGTCATGTTATCTATGTCAGTTCTCCCACTCTCGCCCTTCTGCAGGTGTATGACTGCCTCCAGGAATTTAAAGAAAAGAAACCAGTTCCTGCCACAACACATGCACAGAAGTTATCCCAGGAGGTAAGGGAGGAGTAAAGCACTGATTCCATGCTATCTGTGGTGCCTGTTTAAATGAATTGAAAGCTCTGTTGAAAAAGTTTCATTGATGATTATGCTTTTTATGAATTCAGGGCCTTGTGCATACTAGGCAAGCATTCTATCCCTCGAGCCATGCCCCCAGCCCAATTTTGCCTCTTAATAAATGTATTTAAGTGAATTTCAATATAAGGAAGAAAATTGGCTAGCCATCTCCCCACACTGGCTGGCAATGTCCTCAAACTAAAAAACCCCCCAACACACACATGTTTTTAGTATGTGCCCATTTTCCTTTAGACTCAGTTGACTGTGTTAAACAGGGCAATGCCGTAATAATGATTCTCCAGTTTATATCTGCAACCCGGACTCTGCATCTAAATTCTAGTCTCATCTGTCAACTGTCTTCTCCCACCTTACTTATACTCCTTGATCTTAACTCAAACTGAGCCCCTGTCTTCCCCTCAGTCCACACTCTTCTTGCAGCCTTTTCTATTTCAATTAATGACATCTCTGTTCTCTGCTCAGGCCAAAACCTTTGGGGACAACTTTGCTCTCTCTTTCTTTCATATCTCACACCCAATTTGATGGCAAATCCTACCAGCTCCACTTTCAGATATACCCCAAATCTTACCAGCCCTATGCCATCTAATACAAGCCATCATCACCTCTTACACAGGTCATTGCAATATAGCCTCCTACATGGTCTCCTGGTTCTACCCTTGCCCCCCTATAATTTAGTCCCAACACAGCAGCCAATGAAATCCTCTTTAAAACTAAGTCAAATCATGTCAGTTTTCTGTTGAAATACTTCTTACAACTTCCCATCTCTGAGTAAACACCAAAATTCTTACATAGCCAACTATAATTGAGCTGCCATGATGATTTTGATTTTTCACTTAGTATTCTCGCCTGCTCACTTTGCTCCAGCTATATTGTTCCCTTAGGATGGTTTGAATTTACCAGATATGCTCCTGCCACGGGTCCTTTGCACTTGCCACTCTCTGTATCAGTCAGGTTCTTCCTCATGTATCCACATGGTTTGCTCTCTCTTCTCCACTCAAATGTCATCTCTTCAATGAGGCTTTCCCTGATCACACATCTAAAATGGCATCCCCTCCTGGCACATCTTAGCCAACTTCCCTGATTTCCTTTTCTTCTTAACTCTTCTCACCATCAAAAAAATTGTTTAAGGGCTGGTGGAGTGGTTCAAGTGGTAGAGCCTTGCAAGGGTGAGGCCCTGAGTTCAAACTCCCATACCAAATAAATAAATAAATAAATATTGTTTATTATCTTTTATTTATTATCTGTATCTCCTCATTGGAATGTTAACTCTGGGAGAATGAGAATTTTTATCTTCTAGTTTACTGCTGTTTCTATATCACCTAAAACAGTCCCTAACACATAAAAGGTTAAATAAATACTTATTGAGTGAATAATTAAATGCAATCAATTTTATTAGTATTTATTGACTAGACCATAAAATCAAAAAAGAAAGAAGGAAAAACTCTATTCTCAATGCCAATAATTAACAACTCAAGGTGTTCTCAGTGGTCTATAGAATCATGCACACATGGCATTTTATTCAGTGTAGTCCTAGTGGATGGAGGTGAAGCTTTGCAATCTATTACTTTCATTTGACTGTATGTAATGATGCCTAGCTGCTGAGGATTCATGGGTCCAACAAGGTATTGAAAGGCTTTACATCCTCTAAAACAGGTTTACACGTAAACCACAGCAAGAGATCAAGGTTTATTCTGCTTATTATTTCTATAGAACAGCAAACGTTAAAGTGATTAATCAAACAATATACCCTGAAATAGAAATTATTATTCCCATTTTCCATTTGAAGAGTGGAACATCCTATGGGACTAAGCTACCTGAGTTCTCCAGCTTACCTTAAACCCAGCTTCATCTGCCTATGAAGCCTTGACATTAACAAACTGCTACTTCAGCCTTGGTACACATTATCACAAGTTGTGCCAGGGCTGGGAACTGGGATTTGGACCTACCACCAATCATGGATTCTGCTCGCTGTAGTGAAATTTAATGGCTAAGAAAAGCTACTAGGCCCTGACTTGAAAGATGAAAAAGAAGGCTTCAATAACAACTTTTCTTAGGTCAATATTATGTTAGTCAGTATATCTGCTATTCAGTCTGGCTGAGGTTGACCAGGTGATAAAGATTTAAAAAAAATTTTTATAATGTATGTTTATCCTTGAGTCAGGTCATGGAGCTGTTACGTGAAACTCCTAATTCCTCTGAGATCCAAGAGCTGAGACAAATCCTCCAGTCTCCACACTACAAGGCAAGTGCTTGCTAACATGGACAGAAACAGCCATCTGGCACATATACAAAGTTGAGAAGAATAAATAAATGTGATAGAAAATGTGCTCTCTCAATAGATGTTCTATTTCTATACACAGGTGACCAACAGAGTGTACTTGAAAATGTAAGTCTCATGTGTGACTAGCTCAGTGTTGTCAATCACAGAGCTAAACCTATCTTATTTATGAGGAAGCATCCAGAACTTTCCATGGTGTCTTGTTTCCCCCAAAAATACATTGTCCCTCTAAAATTCTGGGAAGGGAGGCATCAGGGAAGCTTCTAGTTATAGAGAAATAATCTCCATACTTTCTTTCCAATCTGGGAATGTTTTTAATTTTGGATACAGTGTGTGAAGGTATTTGAAATATACAGTAAAGTGATGATTATTAACTCCTGTGAATGGATGTATGAAAAACATTTAATTAAACAACAGAAATCTCCTCTTAAGACTTACAAATGTGGTGCACACCTACAATCCTAGCACTTGGGAGGCTGAGGCAGGAGGATTGTGAGTTCCAGACTAGCATGAGCTACACAGTGGGATCCTGTCTCAAAAACAAACAAACAAACAAAAAAACACTTCAAAAACAAACCTTACAGATTCAGAGATCAATTTGTCAACAAATTAGAATTTTTTAAGAGAAGGACTGAATTTGGAGCAATGGAATTTATTGGTCAAAATTGTTAGTTCCCAAGATAACCAATGGTTATCAAATGCCCTCAACAGTATCCCCTACGTAGAGAATTTTCTCTTAAGTTCCAACTAAATCTTGTCCACCAATCTTAGACAGGGTTGTAGAACAGCAATACCCTTCTCATCCAGGGAAATGAAGATTTAACAGCACGACCTTCAGAAGGAATTAAACCAGGGAACTACTCTTTTTCATTTTGTTCCAAAGAACCCTCAAGTGTTACTGACAAAATAACCAGTGAGATGTTTCGATCACTGCCCCTCATTCTGCCTCAAAGAAAACATTATAAAAATACTTTTGTAGTTCAAACTCTGTAAGAGCACCTTGGATTACATGGGCTTCTAGGAAATAAGAATATCATGAAATAATATATGAAAGAGAGTATGCACTGTGGAAGAGGTTAGTGTCATTCTGCCTTGTTTCCTTATGTATAAATGGGAGACAATAGATTCAGAATTGCTGTGAAGGTGGAACTTGCTTAGAACCAGGCTTGGCATGTACATGTTGGTATTTGTTGATGTTGTGTGTCTTACAGATTATTGAGTCACCATCTTCTAGATGCACATGTCCCGTGTGTGACATTTCCTTTCCTATTCCCAGGCCTTGCTCAGTGCTTATGACACGGTTGCTCAGAAAGACTTTGAACCCCTTCTCCCCCCACTGCCAGACAATATCCCAGAGAGTGAGGAAGCAATGAGGATTGTCTGTTTAGTGAAAAACCAACAACCCCTGGTAAGGAGAACATTTTATCTTTTTGTTTAGGATTATACAATTAATTAATAATCAGGAACTAAATTATTATCTGTGGTCATACATAAAACAATAAGAATAGAAAGTAAACCATATGATTTTGCCTGTGGTTTCAAACACATTATATGCCATACATTTTCACTTTGGAAAGATTTCTGCTAGTATTTTTCTTTTGTGAAAGTAAGATAAGATTTCTAAGACTTATTTTTGTGAGAAATAAGGCACATATATTTTTATATTATTATCTGGCTTTCTGATAGTGCATATATTTCACTCAATTCCACTTGCCTCAATTTTTCTCCTCTACAGTGGGAAACTACGTAAGACATTAATTTGATTTTCTAAGAGTAAACAAAGTTAGGTTGTAATCACAGGAGTTTGCTTTATCTTTGGGAGCATCTAAATATTCTTTTATGTCTATGTGGTTGTTTGGGCCTTTCCTTTTTGATGGCATGACATGATTGAGAGACCACTGTGTGGCACCTCTCTCCCGGGTTGGTATGAATGTTCTTATCTGAAAGACCAGACCAGCATTGATTGAGAGAAGCCACTGGAAAAATGGTCACATTAGATAAAGAGGGGCCCCATTGTATTCTCTCTCCAGGGAGCTACCATCAAGCGTCATGAGATGACAGGGGACATCCTGGTGGCCAGGGTCATTCATGGTGGGCTGGTGGAAAGGAGTGGTAAGTTGGAGCAGCATGGTGCAGGTGTGATCAGACAAATAGGACACGCTCAATGGTGTGGTTTTCTTTTCAGAGGACCCCCTTTCCTAACAGTGCAGGGCTTCTGGAAGTTCCATTGCTTGGTTAAAACAGTAAGAAAGATGAAGCAAATATTCCAGGGAAATTTTGCTTCCTTCCTTCATTGAGTCCCTCCCATTCTGGGCACAATATTGATGTACTCTTGGTTGACATTCTCAGGGCAACTTAACCAGATAGGCACTGTTGTGCTATTTTGTACATGAGAAACCTGACGTTCACAGAGATGAGGTAACTAACTCCATCAAGACTGCACAGTTTGAGTCAGGATTCGAGTGCCTGGTTCTCCATTCCCAGCCTTTTGACCCTTTTGCTTTCAAATACAGTTCTTCCCACCTTGAAATGCCTCTTGCTTGCTCATTCCACCAGTTAAGCAAATTTTCCTCCTTTCACCTTGTGCTTTTGAAACCAGTGTTTCTACACCTAGCACCTCATGTCCTTGCTACAAACTGCCCCTAAGCCTGTGTATGGCAGATACCCCAACACTCTTCTGGAAAATACCAAGGAATTCCTACTTGCTAAGTCCCTTGGCCCTTCCTTCATCCTCAGGTTCACTTTTCCTTCTCAACCATATTTATTGCTGTTGACACCTTTTTCGATTTTTTTTTTTTGGCAGTACTGGGGTTGAACTCAGGGCCTCACTGTTGCTAAGCAGGTGCTCCACTAGCCCTCTTGATATTTTCATCATCTCCTATTTCATCATCATCTATCATACAACATCACCCTGCTTTTTATCTCATCTCTCTTAATACCTCCCTGTCTTACCTCATATTTCTCAAGACTCAATCTTTAAAAAAAAAACAGACCCATAATGATTACACATATTAATTCATTTATATGATGTGTAATGATTGGATCAGATAGAAATTAGTATTTCCTTCTCCTTAAACATTTATTATTTCTTTGTGCTGAGAAACTTTGAATTCCTTTCTTGTATTTTTTTAAATTAAAAAATAGAACAGATTGTTGTGAAGTAGTTCTACTGTGCTATAGAACATTAGAGCTAATTCCTCCGATGGAACTGTATTTTCATACTTGTTTCCCCACTCCCATCCCCACCCCCCCACTCCGAACCGCTAGTGTTAAGGCTTCATCTTGACCCCCAAATTTCTCCACATATTCTGTTTTCAAGAATACACCCCATAACTTTTTCCTTTTCATTTATCATTTACTCACAAACCTGACATCTTTATTTTTAGTGCTATCTTCTTACCAGTATTCTGATTCCACTTTACATTAGATTAGCAAAAATAAAAATATCACCATTAGTGTGGGTAAAAAGGAAGAAAAATGGAATGCTCACAGGTTTCTGTGGTAATATGAGTTGGAATAACTACTCTGCTTTTTTAGTTAGAAATTTTAGCACATGTTTGGGTTAGTAAGTGTCATAAGTAGCCATTGGGATACTTATACTCTGGTCTATTTCTTTGGACCCTTCCTTCCTTTGTGCTTCTATTTACTTAGGGTTGCTGTATGCTGGAGACAAACTGGTGGAAGTGAATGGAGTTTCAGTGGAGGGACTGGATCCTGAGCAAGTGATCCATATTCTGGTAACTGTCTTCTCTTTGCTTTTTTGTTCATGACTTAGCAAAATGCCAAGCCCCATGGTGTGTGCAGTATGTGATGGCCATGTGGGTCCCTCTCAGTGACTTCCTGTCCCAAGGTCCCCACACCTTGTCAGTTGTCATGTAGCTCATTGACCTTCCTCCTTTACTCTCCCCCCACCCACCAGAAGTTCTGGCCCTGGCTGGGAAACATCACTTCCCAAGCTTCTCCTTCAGAGGATCATCAGCTCCCCTGCCCTGTTTCAGCTCGGGTCCCTCATCGTCTGGTGTGCCATTGGAAACTGAGCCTGAGTAGGCAGAGTGGGACTATGGAGGAGAGTCAAGTCACGCTTTGCTCCCCCAGCATTTTTTATACAGCTCAGATCTGTTTGCCAACTTCCTCCACATAGCTCTGAGGGAAGAAAGTAGTCACTAGATGGCAGTACATTGGAAGGAGGACATCCTTGCTCGCCCTGTCTCTGTGTTCCTTGGCTGGATCTGGAGATTCTTAACCTGCTTCCATGGAGCCTTTGATCTCTCTTAAATTCCTTTTCACCCTCTCAGCCCATTCCCTGGATGACAGTTCAGCTGTTGCTAGCCATAGCTAGCAACATAGCTTCTCTTCTATGCACCCTTTAAAGGTGGGGCCTGAGTTAGAATGCTGTATCATATGTATGAGTGGTTCTCAATCTGGGTGTCTGGGGGAACTCTAAGCTTTCACAGTAATGGCTTAGAGACTGAGGTGAGAAGTGACATGATAAGGAATATAGTGGGTACCTAAGAATTTTTTGCAAGTTACTACTGCAAGATTCTATATGGTATATAAGGTGCTGCAAATGAAGCTGGAAGTATTGTAAATCACAGACATGCATGCATCAACCTCAGCTCTCCTGGTGTCAGCTGTGGGTGTTGCTAGGACAGTGGGATTATGAATCCTAAGGGTAAGAATGATCTTTGATGTCTGTCACAGTGTATGTAATAGTGGCACCCTTACCTCCTGCATCAGGCTAGGAGGTTTTCTTCTGTTCTATCAAATTGAGGGCCTCCCCACTTCCACCACTAGTTTAAAAACTTTTCAGTTCTCTCAGAACACTTGGGAGCCACTCATCTTCCCCATCGGACTGGGGCATCTGGTTCAGAAACAGGTGTTCATAAAAAGCTTACCAAGTGAGGGGGTGAGGAGGAAAATGAAGGCAGAGGTCTCCTTTCTTCCCCTGGGCCTGTGAGAAGGTTGTCTTCCTGAGAGGAGTGTTTCTGTTGGCAGTGAGATGAAGGGGCCTGGGAAGAGGCCACCCCAGTATAGGTTTTAGCAACCAGTGACTTTGGAGCCCTATATTAAAGCAGGCACAGAGCTATATTTCCTAATTTCCATTCCTCAGTGGTGACGGCTATTAAGCCCAGAGGAAGTCACTGTGGGGGCTGTCATTATTAGACCTGGACACATCCAGTTGTAACTCCATTTACCAAACCCCAGTAACCCTGCTAACTCCCCCTTGGTCATTTTCTAGGCTATGTCTCGTGGCACAATCATGTTCAAGGTGGTTCCAGTGTCTGACCCTCCTTTGAATAGTCAGAAGATGGTAAGAATTTACCGAGTTGCACATACCGTGAACTGCTGAATTACAATAGCAGTGACTAAATCTGGCATAGAATGTCCTATTTTATATACTGTTTTGGATATGTGTTTAAGACTGCTGACCTGAGAGGCAAAATGAGTAAAGGAACACCATAAAAGGTGAGGGGATACCACAAAGTCCAGAAGCAACATCAAAAATGGAGAAGATTTGATTTGTTTTTCTTGTGGGTTTTTCTTAGGTGGTAATGGGTAATCACATGGGCAGAGTGATTCTTAAGATGTACAGTAGTTTTTTTCACAACTTTCATGTTAATCCCTCCCTGCAGGCTAATCCTGAGGAGGAACATGATGTTCCAAGCCCTTTAAATTTCAATGAAAGCCTGTGCCGGCGTGTACATAAGGGTCTCTCTTTCTGAGACAACCCACTTTCAACTCTGAAAGTGTCTTTTCTATTCTAGTAAACTATAGTTTCACTACCAAAAAAATGGTGAGACTTTAAGCAAAAGCATTTCAGAGCTAAAAGAGTATATTCCCCAATACACTTTTCTTTTATGATATTTAGTTCAGGAGGCAAGTTTTCTTTTGTGGTGATGGTGAGGAAGACAAATAGGAACATCAGGTGGAGGAATGGGAGAAGTGGTTTCAAGACATGACAACCCACGGGCAAGTATTCTTCTGATGGCACCATTATGCACCTGCCATCAGGTTCACGTTCGTGCCATGACAGATTATTGGCCCCAAGAGGATCCTGGCATTCCCTGTGTGGATGCTGGATTGCCTTTCCAGAAAGGGGACATCCTCCAGATTGTGGACCAGAATGATGCCCTCTGGTGGCAGGCCCGGAAAATCTCAGACCTTGCTACCTGTGCTGGGCTAATCCCTTCTAACCACCTTCTGAAGAGGTAAGTGAGGTCCTTACTCCTGGCTTCAGGCTGTGCCATCAGAAAATACTTGGTGTTCTATCAGTGAAGTTAACATGAGATAAAGAGAAGCTAGCAGATGCAAGAACACATACTATGGTTTATAAATCCAAATATCGATCTTTTTATATACCCTAAACATCTTAAATAGTATGGGTATCAGAATAATCGTATCAGCTAGAAAAGAGAGAAAATTGCTTGAGGAACTAAATTAAACTTAAAAAGAACCATGGTCTGAATGTTTTGACCCAATTTCCCATTCATGCATTAAAGTTTTATCCCCAAAGCGATAGCATTAAGAGGTGGGACTTTTAGGAGGAGCTTAGTTGATGAGGACAGAACCCTTGTGAATGGGATCAGTGACCTTATAAAAGAACCCCAGAGAAGAGGCTGGTTTGCCTCTTTGCCATGTGAGGACACAGCTGGAAAGTGGCATTCCTGAAGCAGAGAGCCCTCATCCTATTCCACATTTGCTGATACTTGATCTTGGACTACCCAGTCTCTGAAATTGTGAGAAATAAATAGCTATTTCTAAGCTGTTCCATTTATAGTATTTTATTAGGACAGCCTAATAGACTAAAATAAAGAGTTTCATCTTTCAAGGCTGAGCTGAGACCTCAGCTACTGAGTCTCAACCCACTACCCTCACCTTGTGCACCGAGGTTAGTTATAATCATCAAAGGACTGAGTGAAGGTAGAAGAGAGAAGAGGTCTAAGGCTTTACCAATGTTAGAGATCAAAAAAAAAAAAAAAAAGAAAAGGAACTAGTGATGGACAAGGAGGAGTAACCAGTGAGGCAGGGTGAAAATTAAGACTGTATTGTGTCCGAATCAACTATCAATTGCTGCCAAGAGAGCTGAGAATTTATCAGAAAATTTAGCAATATGGGTGGAGGTCATGGGTGATCCTGACAAGAAAGTTTCAGTGGAGGATGGGGCCGAAATCCTTATTAGAGCAGTATTTGAAGAAACTGGTTACAAGCATGGAAAACTCTTTCAGATCTTTTGGTATAAAGCAGAGCAGAACAGAGCAGTGAGAAAGTGGTATGGGTATGAAAGATTTTTTTTTTAAAGATGGGGTAAATAATGCTTGTAGGAATGATGCAGTAAGCAGGATTTTTTTTTTCTTCAGGAGAAAGAACAGAAGTACTGGTGATGTCCTTGAGCACAAGGAGGTCTGTTCAGAATTAGCCTGACAGAGGATCACAGACAGTTCATCCACAGGAATAGTTACAGGAAGAAAGAGTATATGGGCACAGGCGAGGATGGAGGATATGGTGGGAACTTGCGGGTTCCCTTCTAGCTGCTCTTATTTTCTAAGTGAAATGAGTAGCAATGTCATAAGCTTGTAGGGAGGGCAAAAAAGTGTTGGGAAGGAGAAAGCTTGAAAGTTTTCATAAGATCTGGAGAGCAAGGGGATTAGGTCTATACAGAATGATCTACAGTGAGGGCCTGACTAAGGTTCAAGGTTAAAAAGCTGAAGTGCATTTGCTCAGCTTCCTGGACTGCAGGTCCATACAAAACAGAGCTAAATTTAACAGCAAATCAAGAAAGGATCAGTGGAGTGGGAGACCATAGCATTTAAGCTGTTAAGGAGAGATATGAGGAAATGAAGCAGGTGAGGATCAGTGAAAAAGAAGTAAATGAATAGATTATTGGTCCTATAGGGTCAACAGACTATTGAGATTATGAAGAAAGGAGCTGTTGGTAGGAAAAGGGGATGCTAGGAGTTGCAATTATGAAGAGCTTGCAGATACTGGCCCTACACAGGTCTAGGGTATTACAGCAGAGGCAGTGGCTAAGGTAGGATGAGAGGAAGGCCACTGGAAACAAAGGAGATCAAGGACCCCAAAGGCCAGGGGGTTAGAAGGAATATTTACATGCTTAATAAAATCATTGAGAATTATAACCAAATAGTGTTGAAAGCATGGGAGAAACCAGGAGAGATGGGGGATGATATTCAAAGTGAAGGCTCTTAGGGAGAGAGAGAATGATCTGGAGATGGCAGGTGAGGAACCAGGACATGCCAGTGCAATGGGGCCATGACAGTGGTGTGCGGGAGCCAGCTAACATAGGCCTGCTATGGCATCTCCTTACATCCAAGTTCAGTGCAATCAGGGTGGTGGCCCGAAATCAGCTCCAATGAGTGCTGACCCTACAGAAGTCAGCAAATCACTGCTTTTCTTTTTTTTTTTTTTTTGCCTAGGAAGCAGCGGGAATTCTGGTGGTCTCAGCCAAACAAGCTTCACACCTGCCTCAAATCTACCATATGTGAGTGTGCTTGTGGAAACCTCAAACCTGGCGTGTGCATCAGGGAAGCTGCTGTCTCTCTCCAGGGCTGGCTTCCTGTTCAAGAGAGGATCTGTAACGGTCTGACGTGCCCCCAAATAATCTTAGCAGCCAGCCAGTCCAAATCTACCTCACATATTTGTTCATTTGGATTTTGAAGAGTTTTCACATTATGCAAATGCAAACGTTCTTGTGTTGGTGACAGCTTAAGTCATCCCTCCCCAGCTTCAAGCCCTCCAGAATTTTTTTGTTGCTCATATCTGTATTATACCTAGCTGACTGACATGCAAGGTTGCACACAAGCTTTTCTTTGGTTTTGTTGACTTAGGTTAATTTTCACGCTAATCAGAGGTCTGGTCAACATTCACGTGCCTTTGATAACTAAATGGCACTGAATTGCTGCTTAATGAATGCAGTTTTATGGACAGACAATATTATTTCAATGGCAGGAAGGGACTTACTTATAAGTTAAGAGATTCATGGTAGCGAACGTTCGTGAACTACTTACTGTCTTAATAAGGCAAAGGGCGCTGTGACAGTGGGAGACAGTGGCTGAGGTATGACCATGACAGAAGCCAGCTGGAGTCTGCTGAGAAATGGTCCTCAGGCAGGCCCTGGACAGGAGTTAAGGCAGGAGGAGAACTGGTGCTATTCCAAATGCTGCGTCCTCCTCAGAGGAAGCTCGTGGACTTTATTCAGAAAGCCTGTCTACATTCATATAGGAAACCAGAGCATGCTTGGTTTAAGGTCAGAGCTCAAGAAGGAAAGATGGTAGACACATTCCTGGGTGTGCTTATGTAGCTCAAGGTCATGGAGTATGTGTTTGCAAGGTTAGAATGGCACACAGAAACACTTTTGGGCACACTTAGCTAGCCTCATAAAGTTATTGGACAGGAATATTTGCCGGCATATTTAGCTTCTTTTTCTCAGAAAGGCTTTAGCTGAAACCAAAAGAAAGGACACTTTGAAGGTGTGTTACTATGGGAGTTTCCCTCAAGGGCATCTGTCTCACTCAGGTATCAACAGAGGGCACTAATGGCTCAGATTTGCCTTGGCATCCCCTCACTCATTTTATTATTTCTTACTTCTTTTAGTAAAAAATTATCTTTTCCTTTATTTTTGTATTGAAAAGTTATAATGACAATCACAGACTTTTTGGGGGGTGGCAGTACTGGAGTTTGAACGCAGGGCCTTGCCTTCACCAGTAGAGCCACTCCTCCAGCCCTTTTTGCTGTATTTTGTTTTTCAGATAGGGTCTTAAGATTGTCCCCAAGCTGGCCTTAGATGGAGAGCCTTCTGCCTCTGCCTTCCAAGTAGCCAGGATTATAGCTGTACACCACTATGCCTGGCCCCCAAAAAGACACTTTTGAAAGAAGAAAACATTCTTGTTTGATGGGGGATTTTTATTTTTGCTTTTTGAGATGGACTCACTATTGTAACCCAAGCTGGCCTTCAACTTGCAATCCCCCGCCTTCTAAGTACTGGGACATGCCTTACCACACCTGGTTCGAAAAATCTTTCTAATGATTCCTTCTCCCTAACAATATTTTCATATATCTTTTAGTTATGGAAACATGTTATACATGATTACAGAAGTATCTATACTGCCACTTTTTTCTCTTTTTAAAACTCAATATCTTATCAGAAACATTTTTGTGACATAATCTTCATAGTGATATTTTAGCTATTTCATTCATGTTTTTAAAAGATTTTTTAAAAACCCACCAAAACAGATTGAAAGAATTCTTTAATTTACTTTCCTCTTTCACTTATCAAAGGCCATGGAGATGCTAATTAGCTTTTCTAGTTAGTATCTGATAACTAGTTAACCCTAGTTGACATGTAATTTAGTCATGTAACCTAAGTATGATTTTTTTTTTTTGAGACAGGGTATCACTATGTACCTCTTGACTGACCTGGAACTCGCTCTATAGCCCAGGGAAGCTTCAAATTCACAATGTTCCTTCCTCTCCCTCTGGAGTGCTGGGGTTAAAGATGTATGCCGCCACACCTCACTCTCCTAAGAGTGATTTTAGACTTTTTTGGAAAGTCCATACTGAAAGTAGTTTGCATCACCCTGTTGTTATCCTTACATGTACCTGAGTCTGGGGACCACAGGGCTGGAGTCACCAATGAAGGGAATGTTTCTGATGAAGTGTGATTATTTTCAAAAACCACTAGAACATTTCTTTTTAACTGTTGTAGATGATGTTGCAATACATATTATTTTGCACATTTCTGCTCTGCTTAAAGCTTAGAGTAGGAGAAACAAATCTTAGGGACAAGCTACTGAGTTAGGAGCAAAAGGCAATTTTATTAATCGAGAGTTTTTGAAAAATTCCAGGCTATGTTACTGTGCAGATTATTAGTAAAAAGTTGTGGTTTTGTTGTTGTTGTTGTCATTCCTACTTCTCTTTTCCTTCCTTCCTTCTTCCCTCTCTCTTAAAGTTCCTCCCTCCTTCCTTCCCTTCCTTTCTTCCTTCCTACCTTCCCTCCATTCAAGATTTGAATTCCTAAAGAATGCTGAACTAAGCCCACTAACTCAGAAATGAGTAGCACACAGCCCTAATAGAGCTTGCTGGGATGGAAGGTGATGGATTGTCCAGAAGCAAGTAGATCCCTGTATCCAAACAGCCTCACAAATGTATTGGTTTCTATAGGGCAGTCATTAAGCATTTTGTTACCAAATCTCCTCTGGATTTCTAGAGTATTAATTATAATTATGTTATCACTTTGCTTTTCTTATTGTAAATTAATGTAAAAAAATCAGGAGATTAAGCCATTATGTTTGTTTTTTCCCTGCTTCAATCTGTATCAAGCGATTTCTATGGAAGAAGGTAAGAAATAGAACTCAGAACCTGGTCAGGTATCTTATTTCAACTGCTTTATACACACTTTATAAAAATAAAACTATAAGGAAATTGTTATTATTACTCCCATCTTATAGATGCAAAGATTAAGGTTCAGGAAAAGTAAAAACAGTTGTCAGAAGTTATAGATAATGTGGCCTGGATTTACACCTCCCTCAGGCTGAAGATCCCTAAATCAGGGAGTAAATGTGGCCTTAGATTATTACCCCTTCCATGTCTCCTTTTCCAGCTAGCTGTTTGATGCATGATGTAACACACACACACACATACACACACACAGACACACACACACACACACACACACACACACACACACACACACAAGCACGATGTTGTCTGCAGAGATAAAAGAGAAAAACAGCCTCCTTAGCTACCACTCACAGTTCACCCTTCAACTTGGAAAGGGAGACCTGAGGACTGCAAGAGAGTGACTTTGTAAAGCTGCTCTGTCAGTACAGGTTCCAGCCGGTGTCCCCCAAGGACAGGAGCAGTGTGACACCAATAGATGATGGCAGACATGGGACCAGAAGGAGATGGAGAGGGGCAAGTCCAGGGTGACTCCTGGATTTGTCTAGCCAGGGCCGCGTCACAGACCACACTATTGAACATTACAAAGGACAGCCTGGGAGTGGCCCTGAGGCAATCTTTGGGCTCGGCGTGTAGGAAAACCACTGTCTTAGCCTAGGTTTCCCTAACAAGATACCACAACAGACATTTTCTCAGAGTTCTGGAGGTTAGAAGTCCAAGGTCATGGTTCCAGCAGAGTTGGCTTCTGGTGAAGGCTCTTCTTAGCTTGCAGATAGTCCCTTTCTCACTAGGTGCTCGTGTAGCCTTTCCAAAGTGAATGGTTGCAGGAAGAATGACTAGTGTCTCTTTTTCTTATAAAGGCACTACTCCTGTGGGATTAGGGCCCAATTTTATGACCTCACTTAACCTTACTTATCTCTTCAAGGTCCTATGTTCAAATATAGTCATATTGGGGGTGAGAGCCTCATTATATGGATATTCAGTCCATAAACACCTACCCTAGCTGATAATGTGAAGCAGTTGATTTGGGGAGAAAAAAGTCAGTAGCCCTGTCCTTGACCCAAAAGTCACATGTCAGAAGAGTCAGGGCTCCTGTGCTGTTATTCTCCAAAAGGTTCAGATCCCTGAACCTTCACTTGCAAAACAGGATGACAATTACAGTTTTGTTAGCCTTATAAAACCTTCTAGTTGTACCCTGGGAACAAATGAACTTATTGTTATAAATGGCTAATCTGGAAAATAATCTCTAAATGAATATAAGGATTGAATGATACAGATAGAAACATGAGCTATCACTTTTTTGGTTTTGTTTATGTCACTTGTTTATCTGTGCCCTACCTCCATGAAACTGTTATTTTATAATTTTTTACTATTCCTTTTAAAATATCAATGACTGATGTGCTTCTAAGGGGGTGGTGATAAACATTACTTTATGATATTATAACTCATTAAACAAAATAGACTATGCTTTGGAACATGTATAAGACTCATTTATTAAACCACTATTTGTGGAGCCCCTGAGAAGTGCTGGGCACTTCTAGGCACAGTATTCACAGTGCTGAAAGAAAAAAATTCAGAACATATATTCAAATAAACTATTCTGATATTCAAAGGAAGAGTCAATGAAATAAATAATTTATCATATACCTACTATGTGCAAAGCCCTGGATTAAGCCCTGTAGAAAATGTAAAACTCATAAGGAGCAGACTATGAGAGTGAATAAGGCAAACACCCAAATGATTATATTACAAAGTAGAGAAGCACAGCAGTGGAGAGTTGGACAGTGGGGAGAAAAGGCTATGTCGTTCAGAGCAAGGACATTCATTTACCAGTGGCAGGGAACAGCATAAGTTAAGGTGCAAAGGAAGAAACAGGAGGCAGGCTCTAAGGTAGTATGAGAGATGTGAAGGAGAAAAGTGGACCTTCCAAGTGGGGTTCAGGTCACATTATGGAAGGTTTTGAGTGTTAGGATAAGTGGGTTTTTTTTTTTGAAGTTAAATTCTTTTATTCTCATTTATATACCTCAGCTACAGGTAAAAGTAGTTACCATTTATTGATTACTTGCCCTGTGCCTGAGTTTTTCATGCATTATCTCAGTGAATCCTATCCTATGTGGTAGGTATTATTGCTATTCATAGAGATTGAACAGAGGCTTAGTAATAAGTAATTTGTCCAGCATTAAAAATGCCAATGCTCCTCCCCCCATCCCTATTGCCCAAGCTGGCATCCAACTTTCAATCCTTCTGCTCAGCCTCCTGAGTGCTGGGATTACAGGTACACACCACCATGCTTGGCTGCCAATACTTCTTAAGTTTTAACCAGTTTAATGTTATATTTCCTCCCATATCGTATATTTTCATCTAAAACAGTAGGGCCCATTTTATCTCAAGTTCTAAGAGGAACATTGTAAGATTGGCTGAGTTTTATTGACATAACCTCTGCATAGCAAACATGTTTTTAATGCTAACACATTGTAAGTTCTAACTATCCCTTTCTATGCTCTTTTTAGATGATATGAAGATTGATGAGAAATGTGTAGAAGCAGGTAACTCTCTTGTTGGTTGACTTATCACCAGAACTAGGAAGCACCTCAGCTACAGATGATCTGAAGCAGAGGTGGCCAAAGGGGCCACAGGCCCTTTCTTTGGAGAAATGTGTAAAATGGTCCCCACCTTTTACTGTGGGTCTGCACTTGGAAATTGAAGTACGGCTGTGAGAATGTCTCCAGGCTCCACCAACCTTCTGGAAAGTGTCTAAAAAGCAGGACTTTGGAAATTATCTCAGGAATACTTAATGATAGTGTTTTAGATGATGGATCACCTGGAAATGTCTATGCTGTTTGTGGAGTAGCATAAAATAATGTGTTACTAAACGTTTAAAAAGCAAAATATATATTTTTTTACAAGTTTGATACCATCTTCTGGTGATAGATAGTAGTAAGGTCTAAAATTTTGAGAACTGTATGAAAGCATTTTACATTTCTATATTTAAGGTTTCTTTGTAAATTGGAAAAAGATGATTTCTTTCTTCAAATCTAGTGGTGGTACTAAGATTGGTACTAGTGAGAGGCTTTGCGTTGGTGGCATATGCCTGTAATCCCAGCTACTCAGAAGGAATAGGTAGGAGGATCACAGTTTGAAGTCTCCTGGGCAAAAGTGAGAGACTCTATTTGAAAAACAAACTAAAAGCAAAAAGACGGGGAGTGTGGCTAAAGTGGTAGAACACCTGCCTGGCAAGTCAAAGCCCTGAGTTCAAACCCCGGTACCTCACCCCACAAAAAAAAATCACTAGGGTTTTATTGGGAAACTAGTTGCAGAGCCCCTAACCTGATGGATAAATTTGTCTTGGCTTTATGTGCTATTCTAGTTTTCAGAAGTGAAGGAATTATTTGAAAGATTCATTTATATTTCCCTGAAAAACTGCAGAAAAAAGCTGATACTATGCTTATTTTACCAACTACACATTCTGGGTTTTTTAACTCACAGTAATATTTATTGCCCTTTTACAATTTTAATTAAAAATTTTATTAAAGTATTACGTTCACATAGTTCAAAATTCAAAAATTACAAAAGCAGATTCAATAAGAAGTTCTCCTCTTTCCATGTTTCCCTGTTCAGTTTTTGTTTGTTTGTTTGTGAGGCCCTGGGATTAGAGAACTTATTGTATACAATCACTTATTTGTAAACGTTTGAAATATGTTTTTCTATTGTAAGTAGTGTTACAATGAATAGCTTTAAAAATATATCATTTAACATATGAGTAACCCGTAGATACAGCGTTGCTTGACCTAAGGGGACATGCATTAGTAATGTTACTATATATTTCAAATTTCCCCCTATATAAATTCTAGTTTCTTAATCCTTAAGATGTTTTTTAAATGCTAACAAGAATTGTTTCAACTAATGAAGGAGTTGACTTATGTCTTTCTCAGTTACCTGAACAAGCTTATTCAGTCAAGCCATTCATGTCCTCATTCTCCTTGCCACACTTGCCATGCTTGTGGGCCTCCAACTCTGCAGGCCAGGCCTGTCCCTCCCCTGCCTACAAGCCCTCCAGCAGCAAGGCTATGCGGTGCCCAACAAACTGCAGCAGTTTCCCTGCAACATTCCATTTTGCCCTTCCAAACCTTTTAAAGGTCTGTTTATTTATTCCTTTCTCTGCTATTACTTTATTTATTTTAAGTTCCTGCTGCATCCCCAATTGTCATAACAGCCTAACTATTGTGTATCTCACTTAAGACATATATGTGCTATAGAGGTACTGCTGACTTCACCTCAACCTAGGAAAAATATTTTAAAGGTAGTGAATGGGCAGAAGCACAGACTTGGCAATTAAACTGCTAAAATATAGGCTCAGTGTGGATAGTAATGAAATAACATTTTTGCTTTTGCCTCTCTGGAAAACCACAGATGAAGAAACATTCGAGTCTGGTAAGTAAAAATCAGTATGTTGTACTGATTTTATATGTATATTTCAGATTTTGGTATAACTTAAACACATATTTAGGGATATGATAAAATAATTGCTTAAATGCAACAATTAAAATAAAACCATGTAAGATGAAGACATGTTAATTTGCTTCACTACAGCAGCCATTTTACTATCTATATGTATCTCATAGCTTTGCAAACTTCAAATATACATAATAAAATTTATTTTAAAAATAAGCCAACAGTGTAGTTGTGAGATATTGTAGATTTCACTTAACCAGTCCCCACAGGGTATTTTGGAACCCCATGGGGTGGCAGTTTTTGTTGTCAAATAGATTGGGGTCACTACCAGCCTTTAACTGGTAGGATAAGGAATGCCAGACATCCTGAGTGTGTGTGACCATCCTGCACAACGAAAAGCTGTCTCTAAAGTCACTTATCTATCTTCCTGTTGGGTAAAATTCTTTACAGATTAGTAAAGTAGTAGCTCTTTTATACACCATAGTGACATGAGTTTTCACAAGACATAACAGAAAACATCCAGTGGTTTAGAAAGCAGTCATTCTGGAGATATGCAAACAGAATAAAGATATTAGCTTGCAGCTTTTGAATACTTTATTCCACACATTCTGTCTACTCTACATTCATACTGAATAAATTAGAAAATACAGTATCTATACTCAATTTGTTTTCTTTTTTTAATATTTATTATTATTGATGGCCCTTCATTAATTATCAAGTGTCTATCTCTCAAAATAATACTGACATCACTACTAACAAAGTAAGTCCCACAGAATGATTTTTTTAAAAACTGGCAACCTGTTGTGGTGTGTTAACATTACTTATCTGATTCTAGTACATTATGCTTCTCTGTTTCATCCATGTCTAATTTCTTTGGCATAGCATCCCTACTTCAATTAAGGCAATTTCCCTCTATTATCAGATACAAGAAAATTTGGCCTGTTATTACTTATCAGACACTTTTTATTATAGTGTTTCCCTGTTCCTTTGCTCTTTTGTTTTCCTGTAAGGAATATTTTCTAACTTCATTTCTTTTAAATCCGTGGCTTTTTCATGTTAAGTAAATATAAGCAAATAGTAATTTTTTAATGTTTTCTTAAAAAAAAGTCATGGCCAATGATTTATATTTTGGCATATATTCTTTTAAAATATAAATTACTTCCTTTTTATTTTCCTTTATGTTGCAGCTAAAACATTGTATTGAATTTTTTAAGTTACATTCATGGTGTATTGTATCACCTATGAATTCATTTTATAAGAATAGAGAGATTGTTACATATATTAGTCATTTAAAAAGACTGTATTGAGACACATGGAGTTGGGGGCTACTTACTCACTTACCAAGTATGCTGTTTCTAAATTCCTATTTTCCATGAGATGCTTGCCCTCTTAGGGGTAATTTAATTATCTGTACTTAGCTCAGTGTTTGCAAGTTGCCTTTGGTTTTAATTCCTCTAGATCACACTCATCCTTCTTTATTTGTTTAATGCATCATTTTGCTAGAAAATGCTTCACACTCTGAAGCTGTGCCTGAGGCTCAAGGCTGTTGAAGGTTAAAGGGGGACAGTGTGGTACAGTGAGTAAGGCCATGAACTTGAGCCACATCATCCACTTAGGAATCCTGGTCCGGCTCACTAACTGTAGGCCTGCTGTACTTAACTCCATCTCCAAAACAGAAGCAATAATTTACAAAATAACAGAGCCCAGCACACAGTAAGTGGTACGCAAGTGTGTTAGCCGGTGGTATTCGTATGAAATCGTGCTCCTGGAAAGGGATGGCCAGCAGCTGGTTCTCCTAAGACCAGTTCTGCAGAGGAAAACAGCAGCCCTTACCTACTATAAATCACCTCCTTCTGACACCTCTCGGTTAACAAAGAACTCTCAAGAACATTCTGACGCTGGCTCTCTCTCTTTGGGACTCAATTAAGGAACAATTAGCACCCAGCTGGCATGTTTTCTAAGTAGATAACGCTTGGCAGTCACTCCTATGCTTTCTCCTGTTACTTAGACCACTTAGTGGGCAGTTAAGGATCTTCAGTTTCTCTCTCTCCTCTGAATGAAGTATAATGTGACCATTATACACTATCTCCAGAAGGTGATAGTGTAGTCTATTTAATCAGAAAGAACATTAAAGAAAAAAACAGAAAATACATCGGCTTCAAAATGTCTAGACAACAAATGAACACAAAAATTCCAAGTAGTGTGCTTTGTGTTCACACTTCCAGAGATGGAAGTGTGTGCATTGGACCCATCAAGGGTTAAGGAATGAAGATGCTCAGGCCCTGGACTGCAGCACCTGTCCACCTGCCTAGCATCTTTTCCATTTACTTCTCCTCCCCTTCACTGGGCAGCAGCAATGCCCTCTCTGGGAGAGGATACAGAAGGCTCAAATCCATTGCCTTCCTATAATTGCTCTCTTTCAAGTCCTGTTTTGTGCTGACCAATACCAATGTTCATGTATTAAAAAAAGAAAACCTCCAGGGAGATCTTGAAGGGCAACTCAGAGAAAAACATACTCTCCACAAGCAGCAGAGTTGGTTCAAATAGTTCCCAGCTCCCTGCTGTGTGCTGTTCATTTGCCTTGACAGACCTGACTCCAACTACAGTTTTTGCTAATGGTGACATGAATGCCTCCCTATGTCATTTACCTTTATTTAATGGCTAAATTGATCTTCTCAAAGGCTTAACTTTCTCATGTCTCTTTCTGTACTTGACCAAATATCCAGAGGAGCTTTCAGAAGGTAATTGTTCAGTTTTATTTCCTGGGAATGCCACATAGAACCATGTTTAAGGTCTTGCAGTGCTGCAAAGTGCATACTTGACAGGATAACTTTTAAGATGAAGAGATGATACTTTAAGGGTGAAACCAATGATTATTCAATTCCATGGGCCAGGCGTGGTGGTACATGCCTGCAATCTCAGCTTCTTGGCAGGTGGAAGCAGGAGTATTGCTGTCTGAGGTCAGCCTAGGCAAAAGATCCTATCTGAAAAATAAACTAAAAGCCAAAGAACTGGGGTGTAGCTCAAGATGTAGAGCACTTGTCTCATTAAACTTGAGGCCCTGGGTTCAATCCCCAGTATAATTAAAAAAAATTCATGGAAAATGTTTTTAATGAATAAAATAATTACACTTTATGAATCTATACTTCCATATACACTTCCTTTTAAATTTATTGACATGCCTCAGGTAGAAAATGTGCTTACTTTCCAGAAGATAAAACTGGTATTGGTATGTTTTCCTTATATTTTAAAATATATGCTTAAAAAATAAGGTTAAGAAAAGAAGCTTGTGTATGTCCAGTCAGTCTATGAACTGATGCTTTTTATATACTGTATCAATGGCCAGAAGAGAGTTGTAAAAATGACCAGGCACTTAAGCACAAAATAATCTGAAAATGCGAGCTGGCAGAATGGCTTAAGTAGCCAGCAAGCATGAGGTCCTGAGTTCAAACCTCAGAACCACCAAAAAAGATTTGAAAGTGATATTTTATATCATTTATTTTCTGGGATTTATAACAGTTTTCCTGAGGCCCCAGTGGAAATTGGAGTCTGAACTCACTCTAGATGCTGCAGGGGCCAGGCACAATTCTGCTCTTTGTCTCTCAGGTTCATGGCCATTCACAAACAATTGACTGCCATTGAGCAAGTACCAATTTCATATAGAATGAATAGGTGTGTGAGGGAGAAAGTAAAACTCTCTAGCAAAGAGATTAATTACAGGGCCTGCAAGAGTACTATATCTGCAAGTTAAAGCAAAAGCCAGTTTGTTTCTTTTTTAAAAAAAATCAGTTTTCTTAAGAGTATTTTTAAAATGTACACCCAGGTTTTATGTTTTTACTATGACTCAGTATCTTTCTTATGACTTTTTTTTGTAGTCCAGACTGGCTTTGAACTTGAAAGTCTGGGATTACAGAGATGTACTACCATGCCCTTTTCCTTCCTTCCTTTTTTCCTTCCTTCCTTTCTTCCTTCCTTCCTTCCACCCTTCCTTTCTTCCTTCCTTCTTTCTTTCCTTCCTTCTAGGACTGGGGTTTGAACTCAGGGCTTCACACTTGCAAAGTAGATGCTCTACTGCTTGAGTTACACCTTCAGTCCATTTTGCTCTGGTTGTTTTAGAGATGGGGTCTTGAGAACTATTTGTTCAGGCTGGCCTTGAACTCTCAGCCTCCCAATCTCAGCCTCCCAAGTAGCTAGGATTACAGGTATGAGCCACCAGCACCAGCTCTTGCTTCTTTCTTACAACTTTAAATAAACCTAAAATAGCTTTTTGTTTCCAATCATGCTAGCCAGAATGCATTCAGTGTAATGCTAAAGTTCAGAAGAATCTCTCTACAGTTTGTGCTTGAGAAGAATAGAATAAAGGGCTGAGAATAATCTTAAACCACTCAAGGATAAAGCAACTGTGCTGCCACCTACTGAAAGTGTCACTTGAAGATATGCAGAAGATTTCATGTATTTGTTCTAAGTAAACTTGTCTTTACTCTCACATATTCTGTTTCTGCCGCTCTCCATGTTCCAGACAAGGAGGAATTTGTTGGCTATGGGCAGAAGTTCTTTCTCGGTAAGAAAAAGAGATGGGTCTTTGTCACTTTTAAATAACATTCAGCTAGCTTGATGCCCCACTGAAAACTTCTTTTGCTGGTGAACATTTCTAAATTTGTTCCTGGTCCTGGTTTCTGTCTGCTTTTTTCTTGTTAATAGTCTGATCTGTTAATTATTCATAGTTATTCATCTAATTTCACTGGGTGTCTCAGTTATTTATTAAGCATAAATCATTTCAATTTTTGCTAGACTGTTCCATAACCTGTTTATGTCACTCTAAGGAGTCAATTCCCTGACTATTAAACTCACCTTTTATGGCCACACTTCCACAGTCTGTTGGTTGGGTAGAGCTTTCTAAAGGATTAGGTACCTAGAATTTAAAACCACTCTGGGCTTCCTTCTTCAAGAGATGGAACAGCTAAGCAGCAGACTGGAAAACTAGAGTGCTGGCTCCCAAGCTTGCAGGCCCTGTAGGGCAACTGGGGGGATCACCCAGTTATAACCCAGGGGTCACCTTCTGCATTGCTACCAGAAACTCACCCCAAAAGCCAGAATGGCAGAGGGAGCTGCACAAAGGCTGGGAATAGGGAGCCTGAGCAGGGTAAGGAGGGCATATGTGCAGGGGAGGATGCTGGCTTTGGCAAGTGGTCAGAGCCTGAGGAAAGTAGTGGTGGCAGCTTCTATCTCTTGGCCTCTGACACCTCACAGCCTCCACAAAGATGCCCTCCTTGTCTCATGTGGGCTCTGATACTTTGTGCCAAACTGTCAATACCATTGGTCCCCTTTGGCATAGGGGTTCTTGCAGGGACACGCAGACGTGACTATCTTAATTAACAATAGGGTCACAAGCACTACATTTCATCAGACTTGAAGTGAGAAGTGTCCGTCCCGTCCTGGATCTTACGCTCTGTGTGTGTCCACCTTCCCCAGCTGGTTTCCGCCGCAGCTTGCGCCTCTGTCGCAGGAAATGTCACCTCCGCCAGCCTCGCGCCAGCGTGTACTGCCCCGACAGCTGCTGCAGTGCGGTGGGTGCCCCTTACGAGGAGGTGACCAGGTACCAGCGGCAACCGTCGGACAAGCACCGTCTCATCGTGCTCCTCGGTACGTCCCAGCCAGCACTGCTGCTTCTCCTTGGGAACTGTCCTAGATGTGGTTGTCTTGAGTTGGCAATAGTAAACACAGGAGTCTTCATGGATTTCCACATGAATACCTTTAAAGAGCTTGTGTTACATAGGTGTTTCTAAGTAAAACTCTGCTATACCAAGCTTTCTTTGTTTCTCCTCCTGTTCCTACAATTGACTGTGGCATGTCATGGTGTATATGAACTTGTGAAATAACAAGATATAGTATGATGAAGTTATAGCGAGATTTTTTTTTTTTTTAGAATTCGTTCTAGAAGCACAGACATTGTGTCCCAGACTGGATCATTAGTCTATATTAGGCAAATAAATCCTTAAAATCCATTTCCCTCAGAAACTGTAGCTACCTCCTTTAGAAAAGTGTTTAAATCTTTGGTGCTAGAGAACAGAGTAACTATTGAGCTGAGGTGACCTGGTTTTGTGACCAAGATATCTGCAAAGTCAGTGCCTGAGCAGTGGAAACTTACACCTATTACCATCCTCTTGGTTCCTTTCTGGAGCAGGGCAAAATGACATGCTTGACAGCCGACACCAGCTGGTCCTCTGCAGGTCCTACTGCAAAATAAAAGTGCAAATTTCCAGATAGAACAGCAGAGCATTCATCCAAGTATGGTGTCTCATGGGACCTGTGGAATTGCATAAGTTCTGTGCCCAGGCAGTCAGACCTGCCTCCAGTCAGACATGGGGCTGTTGACATAACCACCTGTCAAAAATGTGCCCTTGAATTCTGTAAGTCACATCAAATGGTAGTCAAGGCTGATTTCTGATTGTGTTTCCATAGCAACTTCCTTTGAAGATGAAAGGCAAGAGGTCTCAGATTATCTGAAAGGAGACCAGCAAATTCTCATAGCATCCAACATTGGGTCACATCTTCTGGGGTGACAGATTCCTGCCATTTCCTACCTCCCTTCTGAATGTGGGTTTCTCCATGGTCACCAGGAAAATTCCCAAGAGTTTTCTGGAGTTGTTCCAATTTGTTCTCAAGTTTCTGCAGTAGAATAACTGAAACAATTTCATCACAGAATTGTATTTATCCACATCTAATGATTTCTGCATGTGACTTTTGTGTTCAGGACCTTCTGGTGTTGGAGTCAATGAACTGAGAAGACAACTTATTGAATTTAATCCCAGGCATTTTCAAAGTGCTGTGCCACGTATGTTAGTTTTTCTTTCATAGCAGTCCATGTTTTGGTAAAACTTTATTTACATCTTCAACTGAACTATTCTCACTTAACTATGTCATATCACCTTTGTTGTAAAAGTGTAAGGCACAAGGGCTTGTCCTTAAGTACTTCTAACTATATTTATTTTTATAAAGAGGATTGATTTACTGACATGTAGCTAGCCTTGGGCTGGTGGAGTATCTCAGGTGTTGGAAACCTGCCTAGCAAACGTAGGCCCTGAGTTCAAGCCCCAGTACTGAAGAATAAAAAAATCAAATCAAGTGAGGCTTTTAAAAAGGTGACTCTTCCATTTTTCTATTTTTTAATAATCATACATATGACCTTTTAGGAATATTAACATTGGTTAACATTCATTTAGTACTTACTATCTTTCTGGTATTTATCTTTTCTGTGCTTGGCTCATGTGTTACTTATTTTTAATCTAAATTTTAAAATATTTGCATATACAATTTCTTTTTTTTTAATTATTTTATTATTTATATGAAAATACAAGGCTTGGGTCATTTCTCCCCGCTACCCCCACCACCTCCCTTACCACCCACTCTGTCCCCTCCATTTACCCCCAAACACCCAATACCCAGCAAAAACTATTTTGCCCTTATCTCTAATTTTGTTGTAGAGAGAGTATAAGCAATAATAGGAAGGACCAAGGGTTTTTGCTGGTTGAGATAAGGATAGCTATACAGGGAGTTGACTCACATTAATTTCCTGTGTGTGTGTGTTACCTTCTAGGTTAATTCTTTTTCATCTAACCTTTTCTCTAGTTCCTGGTCCCCTTCTCCTATTGGCCTCAGTTGCTTTTCAGGTATCTGCTTTAGTTTCTCTGTATTGAGGACAACAAATGCTAGCTAATTTTTTAGGTGTCTTACCTATCCTCACACCTCCCTTGTGTGCTCTTGCTTTTATCATGTGCTCAAAGTCCAATCCCATTGTTGTGTTTGCCCTTGATCTAATGTCCACATATGAGGGAGAACATACGATTTTTGGCTTTTGGGCCAGGCTAACCTCACTCAGAATGATGTTCTACAATTCCATCCATTTTCCAGCAAATGATAACATTTCGTTCTTCTTCATGGCTACATAAAATTCCATTGTGTATAGGTACCACATTTTCTTAATCCATTCGTCAGTAGTGGGGCATCTTGGCTATTTCCATAACTTGCCTATTGTGAATAGTGCTGCAATAAACATGGGTGTGCAGATGCCTCTGGAGTAACCTGTGTCACAGTCTTTTGGGTATATCCCCAAGAGTGGTATTGCTGGATCAAATGGTAAATCAATGTCTAGCTTTTTAAGTAGCCTCCAAATTTTTTTCCAGAGTGGTTGTACTAGTTCACATTCCCACCAACAGTGTAAGAGGGTTCCTTTTTCCCCGCATCCTCACCAACACCTGTTGTTGGTGGTGGTGCTAATGATGGCTATTCTAACAGGGGTGAGGTGGAATCTTAGTGTTGTTTTAATTTGCATTTCCTTTATTGCTAGAGATGTGAGCATTTTTTCATGTGTTTTTTGGCCATTTGAATTTCTTCTTTTGAGAAAGTTCTGTTTAGTTCACTTGCCCATTTCTTTATTGGTTCATTAGTTTTGGGAGAATTTAGTTTTTTAAGTTCCCTATATATTCTGGTTATCAGTCCTTTGTCTGATGTATAATTGGCAAATATTTTCTCCCACTCTGTGTGTGTTCTCTTCAGTTTAGAGACTATTTCTTTTGATGAACAGAAGCTTTTTAATTTTATGAGATCCCATTTATCTATGCTATCTCTTAGTTGCTGTGCTGCTGGGGTTTTGTTGAGAAAGTTCTTACCTATACCTACTAACTCCAGAGTATTTCCTACTCTTTCCTATATCAACTTTAGAGTTTGTGGTCTGATATTAAGATCCTTGATCCATTTTGAGTTAATATTGGTATAGGGTGATATACATGGATCTAGTTTCAGTTTTTTGCAGACTGCTAACCAGTTTTCCCAGCAGTTTTTGTTGAAGAGGCTGTCTTTTCTCCATCGTATATTTTTAGCGCCTTTGTCAAAGACAAGTTGGTTATAGTTGTGTGGCTTCATATCTGGGTCCTCTATTCTGTTCCACTGGTCTTCATGTCTGTTTTTGTGCCAGTACCATGCTGTTTTTATTGTTATTGCTTTGTAATATAGTTTGAAGTCAGGTATTGTGATACCTCCAGCATTGTTCTTTTGAGTGAGTACTGCCTTGGCTATTCGTGGCCTCTTGTGTTTCCATATAAATTTAACGGTAGTTTTTTCAATCTCTTTAATGAATGTCATTGGAATTTTGATGGGAATTGCATTAAACATGTAGATTACTTTTGGGAGTAGAGACATTTTTACTATGTTGATTCTACCAATCCATGAGCATGGGAGATCTCTCCACTTTCTATAGTCTTCCTCAATCTCTTTCTTCAGAAGTTTATAGTTTTCCTTGTAGAGGTCATTCACATCTTTTGTTAGGTTTACACCTAGGTATTTGATTTTTTTGAGGCTATTGTAAGTGGAATTGTTTTCATACATTCTTTTTCAGTTTGCTCATTGTTAGTGTATAGAAATGCTAATGATTTTTCTATGTTGATTTTATATCCTGCTACCTTGCTATAGCTATTGATGATGTCTAGAAGCTTCTGAGTAGAGTTTTTGGGTCTTTAAGATATAGGATCATGTCATCTGCAAATAAAGATATTTTGACAGTTTCTTTACCTATTTGTATTCCTTTTATTCCTTCTTCTTGCCTAATTGCTCTGGCTAGGAATTCCAGTACTATGTTGAATAGGAGTGGAGATAGTGGGCATCCTTGTCTGGTTCCTGATTTTAGAGGGAATGGTTTCAGTTTTTCTCCATTAAGTATAATGCTGGCTGTAGGTTTGTCATATATAGCTTTTATAATGTTGAGGTACTTTCCTTCTATTCCTAGTTTTCTTAGAGCTTTTATCATGAAATGGTGTTGGATCTTATCAAAGGCTTTTTCTGCCTCTATTGAGATGATCATGTGGTTTTTGTCTTTGCTTCTGTTAATGTGGTTTATTACATTTATTGATTTTCGTATGTTGAACCACCCCTGCGTCCCTGGGATGAAACCTACTTGGTTGTGGTGAATAATCTTTCTGATGTGTTGTTAAATTCGGTTTGCCATTATTTTGTTGAGGATTTTTGCATCAATGTTCATTAAGGACATTGGCCTATAGCTCTCCTTTTTGGAGGTGTCTTTGCCTGGTTTTGGGATAAGTGTAATACTGGCTTCATAAAATGTATTTGGCAGTTTTCCTTCCCTTTCTATTTCGTGGAACAGTTGGAGGTTTGGTATCAGTTCTTCTTTAAAGGTCTGATAGAATTCAGCAGAGAATCCATCAGGTCCTAGACTTTTCTTTTTGGGGAGACTCTTGATTGCTGCTTCAATTTCATTTTGTGTTATAGATCTATTTAGTTCATTAATATTCTCTTGGTTCAGATTTGGATGATCATATGTATCTAGAGATCTGTCTATTTCTTTAAGATTTTTGAAGTTATTTGAATATAGGTTCTCAAGGTAGTCTCTGATGATTTCCTGGACTTCCATGGTGTTTGTTGTTATCTCCCCTTTTGCATTCCTGATTCTACTAATTTGGGTTTTTTCTCTCCTCATTTTAGTCAGGTTTGCCAGGGGTCTGTCGATCTTGTTTATTTTTTCAAAGAACCAACTTTTTGTTTCATTGATTCTTTGTATGGTTTTTTTGGTTTCTATTTCATTGATTTCAGCTTTTATTTTTATTATTTCTCTCCTATTTGTTTTGGGATTTTCTTGTTCTTGTTTTTCTAGGAGTTTGAGATGTATCATTAGGTCATTGATTTGGGATATTTCAGTCTTTTTCATACATGCAGTCATGGCTATAAACTTTCTTCTCAGGATTGCCTTTGTGTGTCCCATAGGTTCCAGTAGGTTGTGTTTTCATTTTCATTGACTTCCAGGAACTTTTTAATTTCCTCTTTTATTGTATTGATGATCCATTGTTCATTGAGTAATGAGTTATTTAGTTTCCAGCTGTTTGCATGTTTTTTGTCTTTACTTTTGTTGTTGAGTTCTACTTTTACTGCATTGTGATCAGATAGTATGCATGGTATAATTTCTATTTTCTTATATTTGCTGAGGCTTGCTTTGTGCCCTAGGATATGATCTATTTTGGAGAAGGTTCCATGGGCTGCTGAGAAGAATGTATATTGTGTAGAAGTTGAATGAAATGTTCTGTAGACATCAACTAGGTCCATTTGATCTATTGCATATTTTAGATCTTGGATTTCTTTATTGATTTTTTGTTTGCATATTTTAAATCTTGGATTTCTTTATTGATTTTTTGTTTGTTTTTATCATCTATTGATGATAATGGGGTGTTAAAGTCTCCCACAACCACTGTGTTGGCGTTTATATATGCTTTTAGGTCTTTCAGGGTATGTTTGATGAAATTGGGTGCATTGACATTGGGTGCATACAGGTTGATGATTATTATTTCCTTTTGGTCTATTTCCCCTTTTATTAGTATGAAATGTCCTTCTTTATCTTGTTTGATCAATGTAGGTTTGAAGTCTACTTTGTCAGAGATAAGTATTGCTATTCCTGCCTGTTTTCGGGGGCCATTGGCCTGGTAAATCTTCTTCCAGCCTTTCATCCTAAGCCTATGCTTATTTCTGTCAGTGAGATGGGTCTCCTGTAAGCAATAAAGTGTTGGATTTTCCCTTTTAATCCATTTCATCATGCAGTGCCTGTTAATGGGTGAATTAAGTCTGTTAACATTAAGCGTTAATACTGATAGGTATGTGGTGATTCCTGTCATTTAGTTGTCTTAGTTGTTTGAAGGTTTGATTGTGTGTATCTAAGTTGATGTTACTCTCTTCTTGTTTTTTCTTTTCCTGTGGTTTGGTGCTGCCTGTCTTTTCATGGTTAAGTTGTGTTTCACTTTCTATGTGCAGAATCCCTTGAAGAATCTTTTGTAGTTGTTGCTTTGTGGTCACATATTGTTTTAGTTTCTGCTTGTCATGGAAGACTTTTATTGCTCCATCTATTTTGAATGATAGCTTTGCTGGGTAGAGTATCCTGGGGTTGAAGTTATTTCATTCAGTGCCCGGAAGATCTCACCCCATGCTCTTCTTGCTTTTAATGTTTCTGTTGAGAAGTCTGCTGTGATTTTGATGGGTTTACCTTTGTATGTTACTTGTGTTTTCTTTCTTACAGCCTTCAATATTCTTTCCCTAGTTTCTGAACTTGTTGTTTTAATGATGATATGTCGTGGGGTAGTTCTATTTTGATCTGGTCTGTTTGGTGTGCTGGAGTCCTCTTGCATCTGTATGGGAATATCTTTCTCTAGATTTGGGAAATTTTCCGTTATTATTTTGTTGAATAGATTACACATTCCCTTCGCTTGCACCTCTTCTCCTTCTTCGATGCCCATGATTCTCAAGTTTGGTCTTTTGATGGAGTCGGTGAGTTCTTGCATTTTCTTTTCACAGGTCTTGAGTTGTTTAATTAATAGTTCTTCGGTTTTTCCTTTAATTACCATTTCATCTTCAAGTTCTGAGATTCTGTCTTCTGTTTGTTCTATTCTGCTGGATTGGCCTTCCGTTTTGTTTTGCAGTTCTGTTTTGTTCTTTTTTCTGAGGTTTCCCATATCCTGGCTGGTTTCCTCTTTAATGTTGTCTATTTTTGTCCTGAGTTCATTTATCTGTTTATTCATCGTGTTCTCTGTTTCACTTTGGTGTTTATACAGTGCTTCTATGGTTTCCTTTATTTCTTCTTTTGCTTTTTAAAATTCTCTATTTTTGTTGTCTTGGAATTTCTTGAGTGTCTCCTGTACATTTTGGTTGACCCTATCCAGTATCATCTCTGTAAAATTCTCATTGAGTACTTGTAGTATGTCTTCTTTTAAATTATTCTTGTGGGCTTCATTGGGTTCTTTGGCATAGTTTATCTTCATTTTGTTGGAGTCTGGATCTGAGTATCTGTTTTCTTCATTCCCCTCTGGTTCCTGTACTAATTTTTTGCTGTGGGGAAACTGGTTTCCCTGTTTTTTCTGTCTTCCTGTCATTGCCTTTGGTGTTGTTACTGTCCCTGTACTGTGTGCAATTAAGTATTTTCTAGCTTGTAATAATAACAATGGTAATATTTAAAATGGAAGGGTGAGCGGAGATGGAAAGCAAGAAGTTAAAGAAAAGGGAAAAACAAATATACAGAGAAGAGGAAGAAAGCAGAACAAGGTTTCAGACAAGAAAGTTTCAAAGGTATAAACAGGGAGTGTTAGTGTACTAATCGACAGTAAGCTGAACAGACATTAGAGAGAGAGAGAGAGGATTGAAAATAAAAAATAAAAAAAGTAAAGATAAGAATAAAAATAAAAAATAAGTAAATGAAAGAAATATCTATATATAAAAATAAAATAAAATGAAATGAAAAATAGAAAATTTTTAAAAAACCCAAAAAAACAAAAAAACAAAAAACCTCCAAGTTCAAATGCAATGAAGTTTCAGTCTTAATAATTTGGGTGTCTGTCTCAGTCTCCAATCCTGGAGATGGTGCCTCAGATGTTGTTCTGTAGTTGTCTCATCAAAGGGGACTCATAAAGTAGAACAAAACTACACACACACACACACACACACACACACACACACACACACACACACACACAAAACCCACCAAGTGTCCCAAGTTCAAATGCAATACAGTTTCAGTAAGTTTTTCATCATGCAGGTGTAATTCGGTTGTTCTCTCATCAAAGGTAGGGAGAAAAGGAGAAAAAAAAAAAAGAGTCTGTAGACAGTTCTGAGAATGGTATCTGCGGCTGTGGCTTGCCTGCTCGCTGCCGTCAGCCTGCTGTTGTTGGAGATGTTATTTATGCAGATCTCTGGGGTGAGCTTAACACTCACCTGGCCCTGCAGACTTTGTTTGCTCAGAGTTCTCCTGTGCATAAGCCTCTGCTACAAGCTTTCCCCTTTCCAACCACACTGGGGAAGGTGACACTGCACCCGTGTTCTCAGGCCTGCATGTTTATTTACATTTCATGTGGAAAGTGGGTTTTCCCCCCTCTCCTGTGCAGTTTTCCTCCCACTGCCACTTTTACAAGCTTTCCTGCTCCTGATTACTGGGTGGTGCTGCTGCTCCTGCCAGCTGCCATGTTTGTTTACAGCTCACGTGGGAAGTGGGTCTTTCCTCCTCTCCTGTGTAGTTTTCCGCCCTTCGCCACTCTCACAAGCTTTCCCGCTCCTGGTGCTGGGCACGCACCCCTGCTCCCTCCGGAGCCTCTCCTGCCCGCCCGGCTTGTTTATTTACAGTTCCGGGAAGGATTCCCTTCCCCCAATCTTTGGCACTCAGTGGGCCCCACCCTCTTTCCCGCATGTCTTTATTTTTCTTATTGCTTATTACTCAGTTTCTCTTTTTTCCCCGGGTGGAGGTCAGTCTGTCCAGGGGGCTATGCTGCTCTGGTTCAGGGTTGTCTGTGGGAATACTGCGGTACTGTGAAGCTCACCTGGTCCGCGTCTTCCCAAGCTGTCTGGGCACGGGCGACTGGCGGCCCGGGGGCCCTCCTTGTTTCTCTGTTTAACGTGAAGGGGAGATTCTCTGCGCCAGCTGGAGGTGTGGCGGGGTCAAAGTTTTGCCTCTTCTCAGTGATTTTGCCTGCAAAGTGTGTCTCCAGCATCTCTCCAAGATTTCACCATAGGAGGCTCTCTTTCTGCTTCCTCCTTCTAGCCGCCATCTTGGAATCCCCTTGCATATACAATTTCATATAAACTTTTGTGGGCCTTCTTTATTTTGAGTACTGGTGTTTGAACGCAGGGCCTTGTCCTTCCCAGGCAGGGGCTCTACTACTTTAGCTCTTTTTTGCTTTAGTTGTTTTTCAGTTAGGGTCTCAAGTTTTCTGCTAGGCTGGACTGGATCACAATCCTCCTATCTATGGGTTCCCACATAGGTGGGATTATAGAGCCTTGCCTCCTAGCTCTCCCTGATGATTTTTATAGTAAAATTTTCTTTTTGTCACTATACTGTGGTTTGAACTCAGGGCCTTGCACTTGCTAAACAGGTGCTCTCCCACTTGAGCCATGCCGCCAGTCCTAAAATCCTATTTTCTTATGTCCCTTTACCCATGGCCCCTTTATCGCCCTACTCCATGCTCACCACTACCAACTCCTAAAACATAATCTTCCAAACTTGCCTCTATGTTCACTTTACCCATTTAGAGGTGTGTGTGTGTGTGTGTGTGTGTTTAAACTCTAAGACATTGGAGATTAGCAACTCTAAAAATATATTATTATTTATTTTATACTGGAACTCATCCTTCAAAAAAAAAACCCTTTAAAATCACTCTAAAAAAAACTTGCTTTATTGTTAAAAAAGAAAAGGAGGAAGGAAATTAAGGTGGCGGCTAGAGGTAGGAAGCAGAAAGCGACCCTCCTATAGTGAAATCTTGGAGAGACGCTGGAGACACACTTTGCAGGCATAATCACCGAGAAAAGGCATAACTTTGACTCCTCCACATCTCCAGCCGGCGCAGAGAATCTCCACTTCACGTTAAACGGAGAACAGAGGAGGGCCCCTGGGGCCGCCAGTGGCCGGCGCCCATACGGCTTGGGAAGACACGGACCAGGTGAGCTTCACGGTACCACAGTAGCCCCACATACAAGCCTGGGCCAGAGCAGCATAGCCCCCTGGACAGACTGACCTGCACTTGGGAAAAAAAGAGAAACTGAGTAATAAGCAATAAGAACAGTTAAGACACGCTGGAAAGAGGGTGGGGCGCCCTGAGCGCTGAAGATTGGGGGAAGGGAATCCTTCCCGGGACTGTAAATAAACAAGCCGGGCGGGCCAGAGAGGCTCTGGCGGGAGCGGGGCACGCCCAGCAACCAGGAGCGGGGACGCTTGTGAGAGGAGGGAAGACCCACTTCCCACGTGAACTGTAAATAAACACGCAGGCCTGACAACACGGGGCAGTGTCACCTTTCCCAGTGCTTGGAAAGGGGAAAGCCTGTAGCAGAGGCCCCCGCACAGGAGAACTCTGAGCAAATAAAGCCTGTGGGACCAGGTGAGTGCTAGCACACCCCAGAGATCTGCATAAATAACGCCGCCAGCTACAGGCTGAGAGCAGCAGGCAGGCAAGCCACAGTTGCAGATACCACTCTCAGAACTGTCTCTAGACTCTTTTTTTTTCTTTTTCTCCCTACCTTTGATGAGAGAACAACCGAATTACACCTGCAAGCCGAAAAACTTACTGAAACTGTATTGCATTTGAACTGGGGACTTGGTGGGGCTTTTTTTTATTTATTTATTTATTTTTTCTTCTGTGTGTGTGTGTGAGTGTAGTTTTGTTCTACTTTATGCATCCCCTTTGATGAGACAACTACAGAACAACATCTGAGGCACCAACTCCAGGACTGGAGATTGAGACGGACATCCAAATTATTAAGACTGAAATTGCATTGCATATAAACTTGGAAGTTTTTTGGTTTATTTTTTTTTAATTTTCTATTTTCCATTTTATTTTAATTCATTTTTATATATAGATATTACTTTCATATACTTATTTTTTATTTTTTTTATCTTTGATTTTCAATCCTCTCTCTGTCTCTCTATTGTCTGTTCAGCTTACTGTCGATTAGTACACTAACACTCCCTGTTTATACTTTGAACTCTCTTGTCTGATACCTTGTTCTGCTTTCTCCCTCTTGTCTGTATATTTGTTTTCCCCTTTTCTTTAACTTCTTGCTTTCCATCTCAGCTCACTCTTCCATTCTCAATATTACCATTGTTATTATTACAAGCTAGAAAATACTTAATTACACACAGTACAGGGACAGTAACAACACCAAGGACAATGACAGGAAGACAGAAAAAACAAGGAAACCAGTTTCCCCGCAGCAAAAAATTAGTACAGGAACCAGAGGGGAATGAAGAGAACAGAAACTCAGATCCAGACTCCAACAAAATGAAGATAAACTATGCCAAAGGACCCAATGAAGCCCACAAGAATAATTTAAAAGAAGACATACTACAAGTACTCAATGAGAATTTTATAGAGATGATACTGGATAGGGTCAACAAAAATGTACAGGAGACACTCAAGAAATTCCAAGACAATAAAAATAGAGAATTTGAAAAAGCAAAAGAAGAAATAAAGGAAACCATAGAAGCACTGTATAAACACCAAAGTGAAAGAGAGAACACAATGAATAAATGGATAAATGAACTCAGGACGAAAATAGACAACAATAAAGAAGAAAACTGCCAGGATATGGAAAACCTCAGAAAAAAGAACGAAACAGAACTGCAAAACAAAATGAAAGGCCAATCCAGCAGAATAGAACAAACAGAAGACAGAATCTCAGAACTTGAAGATGAAATGGTAATTAAAGGAAAAACTGAAGAACTATTAATTAAACAACTCAAGACCTGTGAAAAGAAAATGCAAGAACTCACTGACTCCATCAAAAGACCAAACTTGAGAATCATGGGCATTGAAGAAGGAGAAGAGGTGCAAGCGAAGGGAATGCGTAATCTATTCAACAAAATAATAACGGAAAATTTCCCAAATCTAGAGAAAGATATTCCCATACAAATGCAAGAGGCCTCCAGGACACCAAACAGACCAGATCAAAATAGAACTACTCCACGACATATCATCATTAAAACAACAAGTTCAGAAACTAAGGAAAGAATATTGAAGGCTGTAAGAGAGAAAAAACAAGTAACATACAAAGGTAAACCCATCAAAATCACAGCAGACTTCTCAACAGAAACATTAAAAGCAAGAAGAGCGTGGGGTGAGATCTTCCGGGCACTGAATGAAAATAACTTCAACCCCAGGATACTCTACCCAGCAAAGCTATCATTCAAAATAGATGGAGCAATAAAAGTCTTCCATGATAAGCAGAAACTAAAACAATATGTGACCACAAAGCCACCATTACAAAAGATTCTGCAAGGGATCCTGCACACAGAAAGTGACACCCAACTTAACCATGAAAAGGCAGGCAGCACCAAACCACAGGATAAGAAAAAGCAAGACAGTAGAGAGTAACATCAAGTTAGGTACACACAATCAAACCTTCAAACAACTAAGATAACTAAATGGCAGGAATCACCACATACCTATCAGTACTAACACTTAATGTTAATGGACTTAATTCACCCATCAAAAGACACCATTTGACAAAATGGATTAAAAAAAAGATCCAACAATTTGTTGCTTACAGGAGACTCATCTCACTGACAGAAATAAGCATATGCTTAGGATGAAAGGCTGGAAGAAGATTTACCAAGCCAATGGCCCCCGAAAACAAGCAGGAGTAGCAATACTTATCTCTGACAAAGTAGACTTCAAAGCTACATTGATCAAACGAGATAAAGAAGGACATTCCATACTAATAAAAGGGGAAATAGACCAAAAGGAAATAATAATCATCAACCTGTACGCACCCAATGTCAACACACCCAATTTCATCAAACATACCCTGAAAGACCTAAAAGCATACATAAACGCCAACACAGTGGTTGTGGGAGACTTTAACACTCCATTATCATCAATAGATAGGTCATCCAAACAAAAACTCAATAAAGAAATCCAAGATCTAAAATATGCAATAGATCAAATGGACCTAGTAGATGTCTACAGAACATTTCATCCAACCTCTACACAATATACATTCTTCTCAGCAGCCCATGGAACCTTCTCCAAAATAGATCATATCCTAGGGCACAAAGCAAGCCTCAGCAAATATAAGAAAATAGAAATTATACCATGCATACTATCTGACCACAATGCAGTAAAAGTAGAACTCAACAACAAAAGTAAAGACAAAAAACATGCAAACAGCTGGAAACTAAATAACTCATTACTTAATGAAGAATGGATCATCGATGCAATAAAAGAGGAAATTAAAAAGTTCCTGGAAGTCAATGAAAATGAAAACACAACCTACCGGAACCTATGGGACACAGCTAAGGCAGTCTTGAGAGGAAAGTTTATAGCCATGAGTGCATATATTAAAAAGATTGAAAGATCCCAAATCAATGACCTAATGATACATCTCAAACTCCTAGAAAAACAAGAACAAGAAAATCCCAAAACAAATAGAAGGAGAGAAATAATAAAAATAAGAGCTGAAATCAACGAAATAGAAACCAAAAAAACCATACAAAGAATTAATGAAACAAAAAGTTGGTTCTTTGAAAAAATAAACAAGATCGACAGACCCCTGGCAAACCTGACTAAAATGAGGAGAGAAAAAACCCAAATTAGTAGAATCAGGAATGCAAAAGGGGAGATAACAACAAACACCATGGAAGTCCAGGAAATCATCAGAGACTACTTTGAGAACCTATATTCAAATAAATTTGAAAATCTAAAAGAAATGGACAGATTTCTAGATACATATGATCATCCAAAAGTGAACCAAGAGGAAATTAATCACCTGAATAGACCTATAACACAAAATGAAATTGAAGCAGCAATCAAGAGTCTCCCCAAAAAGAAAAGTCCAGGACCTGATGGATTCTCTGCTGAATTCTATCAGACCTTTAAAGAAGAACTGATACCAACCCTCCTTAAACTGTTCCACGAAATAGAAAGGGAAGGAAAACTGCCAAATACATTTTATGAAGCCAGTATTACACTTATCCCAAAACCAGGCAAAGACACCTCCAAAAAGGAGAGCTATAGGCCAATGTCCTTAATGAACATTGATGCAAAAATCCTCAACAAAATAATGGCAAATCGAATTCAGCAACACATCAAAAAGATTATTCACTACGACCAGGTAGGCTTCATCCCAGGGATGCAGGGGTGGTTCAACATACGAAAATCAATAAACGTAATAAACCACATTAACAGAAGCAAAGACAAAAACCACTTGATCATCTCAATAGATGCAGAAAAAGCCTTTGATAAGATCCAACATCATTTCATGATAAAAGCTCTAAGAAAACTAGGAATAGAAGGAAAGTTCCTCAACCTTATAAAAGCTATATATGACAAACCTACAGCCAGCATTATACTTAATGGAGAAAAATTAAAACCATTCCCTCTAAAATCAGGAACCAGACAAGGATGCCCACTATCTCCACTCCTATTCAACATAGTACTGGAATTCCTAGCCAGAGCAATTAGGCAAGAAGAAGGAATAAAAGGAATACAAATAGGTAAAGAAACTGTCAAAATATCCCTATTTGCAGACGACATGATCCTATACCTTAAAGACCCAAAAAACTCTACTCAGAAGCTTCTAGACATCATCAATAGCTATAGCAAGGTAGCAGGATATAAAATCAACATAGAAAAATCATTAGCATTTCTATACACTGACAATGAGCAAACGGAAAAAGAATGTATGAAAACAATTCCATTTACAATAGCCTCAAACAAAATCAAATACCTAGGTGTAAATCTAACAAAAGATGTGAAAGACCTCTACAAGGAAAACTATACACTTCTGAAGAAAGAGATTGAGGAAGACTATAGAAAGTGGAGAGATCTCCCATGCTCATGGATTGGTAGAATCAACATAGTAAAAATGTCGATACTCCCCAAAGTAATCTACATGTTTAATGCAATTCCCATCAAAATTCCAATGACATTCATTAAAGAGATTGAAAAATCTACTGTGAAATTTATATGGAAACACAAGAGGCCACGAATAGCCAAGGCAATACTTAGTCAAAAGAACAATGCAGGAGGTATCACAATACCTGACTTCAAACTATATTACAAAGCAATAACAATAAAAACAGCATGGTACTGGCACAAAAACAGACATGAAGACCAGTGGAACAGAATAGAGGATCCAGATATGAAGCCACACAACTATGAGCAACTTATCTTTGACAAAGGAGCTAAAAATATACAATGGAGAAATAGCAGCCTCTTCAACAAAAACTACTGGGAAAACTGGTTGGCAGTCTGCAAAAAACTGAAACTAGATCCATGTATATCACCCTATACCAAGATTAACTCAAAATGGATCAAGGAGATAATATCAGGCCCCAAACTCTTAAGTTGATACAAGAAAGAGTAGGAAATACTCTGGAGTTAGTAGGTATAGGTAAGAACTTTCTCAACAAAACCCCAGCAGCACAGCAACTAAGAGATAGCATAGATAAATGGGACCTCATAAAACTAAAAAGCTTCTGTTCATCAAAAGAAATGGTCTCTAAACTGAAGAGAACACCCACAGAGTGGGAGAAAATATTTGCCAATTATACATCAGACAAAGGACTGATAACTAGAATATACAGGGAACTTAAAAAACTAAATTCTCCCAAAACTAATGAACCAATAAAGAAATGGGCATGTGAACTAAACAGAACTTTCTCAAAAGAAGAAATTCAAATGGCCAGAAAACTCATGAAAAAATGCTCACCATCTCTAGCAATAAAGGAAATGCAAATTAAAACCACACTAAGATTCCACCTCACCCCTGTTAGAATAGCCATCATCAGCAACACCACCAACAACAGGTGTTGGCGAGGATGCGGGGAAAAAGGAACCCTCTTACACTGTTGGTGGGAATGTAGACTAGTACAACTACTCTGGAAAAAAATTTGGAGGCTACTTAAAAAGATGGACATCGATCTACCATTTGATCCAGCAATACCACTCTTGGGGATATACCCAAAAGACTGTTACTCCAGAGGCACCTGCACATCCATGTTTATTGCGGCACTATTCACAATAGCCAAGTTATGGAAACAGCCAAGATGCCCCAGCACTGACGAATGGATTAAGAAAATGTGGTATCTATACACAATGGAATTTTATGCAGCCATGAAGAATGAAATGTTATCATTCGCTGGTAAATGGATGGAATTGGAGAACATCATTCTGAGTGAGGTTAGCCTGGCCCAAAAGACCAAAAGTCGTATGTTCTCCCTCATATGTGGACATTAGATCAAGGGCAAACACAACAAGGGGATTGGACTATGAGCACATGATAAAAGCGAGAGCACACAAGGGAGGGGTGAGGATAGGTAAGACACCAAAAAAACTAGCTAGTATTTGTTGCCCTTAATGCAGAGAAACTAAAGCAGATACCTTAAAGCAACTGAGGCCAATAGGAAAAGGGGACCAGGAACTAGAGAAAAGGTTAGATCAAAAAGAATTAACCTAGAAGGTAACACCCACGCACAGGAAATCAATGTGAGTCAATGCCCTGTATAGCTATCCTTATCTCAACCAGCAAAAACCCTTGTTCCTTCCTATTATTGCTTATACTCTCTCTACAACAAAATTAGAGATAAGGGCAAAATAGTTTCTGCTGGGTATTGAGGGGGGGGGGAGCGGGAGGGCGTGGAGTGGGTGGTAAGGGAGGGGGTGGGGGCATGGGGGAGAAATGAACCAAGCCTTGTATGCACATATGAATAATAAAAGAAAAATGAAAAAAAAAAAGAAAGAAAAGGAGATAAGGACTTAAGATAGAATTCTTGATTTCAAGAAGATGGAAGGTTTATAATAAAGCATAGTCTCTAAGAATGTGTAAAAAGGGTTCAAGTTTTGAATGAGGCACTAAGATAAAAATATTTAAATGAAGAAAATTCGGGAACCAGTTAAGGTCCTCTCTCACATCAGGGGTATGAAAGTGAGATTAAAAGAGGATTTTCAAGGAGGTTTTTATTGGAGGAAGCCATGCTGTGGGATGACTTCTGAGCCAATGGGGTGGGAAGAGCATGTGGGCATGGGTGCTTTGCCGTCTCTTCAAGGCAAGACGGAGCAACTTTGAGAAACTAGAGAGCTTCATGTGTGCTCCCTGCATTTGGGGGACACAGAAGACTGATGTCAACATTATACCAGAAAAATTTAGAGAGCAAGAGTTTCTGTGAAGTTTGGAAAGTAGCTGCTCTTGTGGAGTCTGTCACAGCAAGCAATTTCCATGTCTCCCCAGGACCAAATCTGGGCAGATTGTGTGGGAGAAAGTCAGCCTGGGGTTATTTTAGCACCTGCCCAAGATGAAGCCTCAGTAGAAAGAGACCAAAGTGGACCCCAAAGTACATCTGGGTATGGAAGGAATCATAAAGGTCTACCGGAATAGAGACTGGATTAGAGAGAACCAGTTGGTGGTGGTGGTGGTTCAGTACTTGCAAATGGTTCAGTGTTTGCAAAATAACCCAATGTAGGCCAGGCACAGTGGCTCAAGCCTGTAATCCTAGCTACTTGGGAGGCAAAAATCAGGAAAGTCACAGGTCTAGGCCAACTGAGGCAAAAAAAACTTCATGAAATCCCATCTCAACAAATGGCTGGGCATGGAGGTGTGTGATTATCATCTTAACTATTGGGAGAAGCACAAAATCTCAAAAATAACCAAGGAGGCCCAGAGGTATTGCTCAATTGGTAGAGTGCCTGCTTTTCAAGTGCCTACTTTGCAAGCATGAAGCTGTGAGTTCAAACTCCAGTCATACCAAAAACAAAACAACACACACACACACACACACACACACACACACACACACACACACAAAGCACACAAAGCACACAGATGCACAAAGGACTAGGATGTGGCTCAAGTGGTAGAGTGCCTACCTAACAAACTCAAGGCCCTGAGTTCAACCCCCAGTACCACCTAAAACAGATAAATAACAACAACAAAACCAAAAACCTATCATTTAGGAGAGAAAGCCAGATTTGAACATCTCTTAAATCTAAAGAAGGCAACAGTCTCCTAGGTATCGACCAAGTCAGAACTTTTCTGCCCTGCTTTCTTCTTTCCCCTGTACTCTAGCCTTGGGGAGACAAAACTGATAAAGGAGCAGTAGGAATGGATGAAAGGAACAAGAAGTGAATTATATTCCCTCTCCCAACCTCTAGCTTCTCTAATTGTAGGCTTCCCTGTGTACAGCAAGTCTGAGCACCTGTAGAAGAGAAGCCCAAAATATAAAGGCAGTTCATAATTCTGATTATTACATGGGAATAGAATTTTAATTACTTACTTAAGTCTGAATGATGGTAGATTTTACAAAGTTAAATCTAAAAATGATCAAAGATTCATGGAAATTGCTAGATTTTTATCTAAGGGCAAGAGGAGGCCTTGTCTTTTTTTTTTTAATTTTATTTCATTCATATATGCATACAATGTTTGGGTCATTTCTGCCCCCTTCCCCCCCACCCCCTTCCTTTCCCCCCTGCCCCCTCCCTTACCCCCCTTACCCCCTCACTAGCTGGCAGAAACTATTTTGCCCTTATCTCTAATTTTGTTGAAGAGAGAGTATAAGCAATAATAGGAAGGACCAAGGGTTTTTGCTAGTTGAGATAAGGATAGCTATACAGGGAGTTGACTCACATTGATTTCCTGTGCATGTGTGTTACCTTCTAAGTTAATTCAAGAAAGCCATGTCTTAAAGAAGCCAATGGGAGTCCAACAGTGTGGCTTTATCACCCCATCCCACGGGCTGTACTTTCCAAAGTGCTGATTACATATGGAAGAATGGGTGTTAATTTCAAAGATAAAAACTATATAAGAAATAATCATTTTTCAGTAGTCTTGATGTAAGTAAATACCTACAGAACATAGAACAATTTTAAGGGGCACAGATAGCCATCATTCAAACAGAGAAAAAATTGTCCAGTTTTGCTTTTCAAATCAAGTAGTCTGTTTTGTGGTGCGGGGGATTTTGAATCCAGGGACTTGTGCATGCTAGACAAGTGCCTGCCACAGAGCTACCTTCCCCACCCTTGGTTTTTTGAGACAAGATTGCTCTATGTAACTCAGGGAGGCCTTGAACTCATGATTCTCCTGCCTTGGCCTCCCCAGTGCTGGGTTTAAAGGCCTGAATCACCTCACCCAGGGTTTAAAAATGCAGGTTTTGCTTCAGTCAGTTAAGATTTTGCTTTTTTTTTTTTTGGTTCTGGGGAAGTGAAGAATTTTAAGCTTAACATGGATACTTTGGGTTATGCACCAATTTTCAGACTTTAACCTACCTTATAAAATATCAGTCCAACAGAAGTAAAGGAGAAGGGATCATTTCAGGTTTATGTTAACATAATTCACTATCATTTGGGAGCTTTAGGCTGTTTTTACTAGGTACACCCCCACCTCTTTTAAGAGAAGGGACAAAACTGTAGGAACTCTTAGGATATGAATAGAGGCTTTAATAAAGAAAAAATAAAAATGACCCTAAGATGACATTTGCTATTTGAGCCCCATGAAGACTCTTTGATCATTTGGGGCCCATTTTAGGCTCCTACTTAGTCATTTCCATTTGTTGGTATCATCAGGTGTTGATCTATTTCATACTTAAATTTTGTGAAAAACAAAAAAAGAATTTTTTTAAATGAATAAGGGTAGTTTGTTGTAGCAGAGAATAAGGGACTAGCTTTGCAGCATGTAGAGTACAGAGTTAGAACTGTATATTATTATTCTTTGAGTTCTAAGAAACTAACATGATCCCTGGAACAAAGAAGGCACTCAGTATGTGTTAGTTGAAAAAATAGATGACCAGACTAAACCACTTTCAGGTATTTGATGAACTTGTATATTCTCAGGTAATATTTAAGTAATCTTTAATCAAGATGGCCACATTAAAGAAACAGATTAAATTCAGACTTGGACAATGGTCTGAATTGGCCAAATTTTAATAGTCTCCAAAACTAATTGCCACACCCACTTGGATGTTAATGCTGGTGGGCAAGACTGCAGAATATCATGGGCTTTCTCTGGTTCAATCAGATTTGGTGTAGTGGGAAATATTAGTCTAGAAGGAGGCAGAACTCCTAGGTTCCAGTTTCAGCTTCACTTTTCATTAGTCTTATGAATGTGAGCAAGTTAGTTACTCTCCAAAAGCTTCAGTTACTTATCAGTAAACTATAGCTAACATTATTTCACCTAGCTAGGAATGTGGGGGATGAGATGAAATCATCTGAGATGCACTATCAAACAAAAGATATTGTAGGCATTGCTACAAGTGAGCATATAGGCATGTTAGGGTTCACATATAACTCATTGTTGCCTGTTTTGAAGTAATAGCAAGTATTCCTTTAGGGGTTTCACATCCTGGTGTAATACCTGACACGTTCTTTTCCACACTATGAGAAATTAATAAAGGTTTATAGGTGGGTTGATTTTGATCTGAGAACTTCTACTTATTGTTAATTCAGGGTTCCTCCCTTTTGGTTCTAGCATTTTATTTACCTGTTTGTGTATTCATTTATTTGTTTTGATAGGAAGTCTTTATCCAAATGTGTATTGGTAACAAATCAAAGTATCTTGAAGATTCTGAATCTTTCACTCCCTTTTTTGATAGATACTACTCGTTCCCCAAAGAGTTATGAAATGAATGGGCGTGAGTATCACTATGTGTCGAAGGAAACATTTGAAAGCCTCATACATAGTCACAGGTAAGGTTTAGAAGACAATTTTTGTCTCTGGTTGACATTCAAAATAGAATCTCCATTTTTATGCATTATCCGAAGCTCCTAGGGTAAATTCCTCGTTTCTGAAGAGTTAAGTAAGAAAAGGTATGTCAGTGTATTAGTACACCAACTCATTGGGTTTGCAAAGTTGCAGAACTGAGTTGCAAGTTTAAGAGGATTTGAAGAAGTAGAAAAGTCTTAGGTCTCTGAATATTTTTTTTTCTCTTGCTGAATAATCACTAGTTCTTTTTGTACTAGCAAAGTCTACATACTTATATTCAATTCTATTGGAGTTTATCTTCATGTTACTACAACTAATATTTTTCTTGTAGAAAGAGTTCTCACTTCCTTTGCCCTACCCATGCAGGATGCTGGAATATGGTGAGTATAAAGGCCATCTGTACGGCACTAGTGTGGATGCTGTTCATGCAGTCCTTGATGAAGGAAAGATCTGCATCATGGACTTGGAGCCCCAGGTAGGTCCAGGGTGGAATATTTCTCATCTCTCCAAAGTCTTGAATGCATGCCATCCTATGTTGTCACATGCTGCAGGCTATAGCTTAAGACATTCTATTCTGTTAGCTTTTAAAGAATAAGACCCCTTCTCATATCTAAGGGCCAGGTTGTGACTTGAAGTGTCAATTGCTAGCATCTTGTTTTCAGTTATTTTGCAGATACAAAAACAGAACTAGGGGGTGGCCATAAAGAAAAGTTAGAATCTTTCCTCTTGACCTTGATTGCAAACATGTCAAGGTAACTTCTTGTGGAGGGAATACTACATTGTTTTCCACAAGAAGATGAAGTTCCCATGTTATGTCTGTGTTACTTACCTGAGACCATATGTAGAACCAAGCAGGGGTGAACAAGTTAAAGTAAGGTCAAGAACATGCAATGTGTAGACCTGGTTTTTATTATCTATCTATCTATCTATCTATCTATCTATCTATCTATCTATCTATCATCTATCTATCTACCTACCTATCATCAATTATCTATCTATCTGTCTATCATCTATCTATCTATCTATCATCTATCTATTTCGTTTTTGCAGTACTGGGGTTTGAGCTCAGGGCTTTGCACTTGTCAGATGGACACTCTACCTCTTGAGACACTCCACCTGCCCTGTTTTATATTATTTTCAAGATATGGCCTCAAAAACTATTTGCCTGATCTCTGCCTCCTGAGTAGCTAGGATTACAGGTATAAGCCACTGGTACTGAGCCTTGTATTTTCTTTATTCACTTAAAAATATAGTTTGTGTGATAAAGAGAATTAGGAGAAGAGAGATTTGTTTTTCCTTGGTCAAAGCTGATGTGAAAATGGCAGAGGTACCCAATGTGAGGTGATGGCAGAAGGAAAGGGAAGTGAGAGTGCAACAGAGTCTGTCCATCTTGAGTTTCTATCTTTGCTTTTGTCATATGAAATCATGTATAGGATTGTACTCTCAGTAAGTAAGATTCTATCATGTATAGAACTCACTCAACTAGTAAGATTTTAATAGCTAGTCATAGCTAGAAAGAGGAAGAGCCAGGATTTGACCTTAGTTTTTATTCAAGAACCTACTTTTTTATTATTAAAAGGTTTATTCTTTCAGAATTGAGGACTGTGGGGGGCGGTGGGGGAGCACACATGAGGCCTATACTCTAGCTAAACATAATTACTTATTTTGGTCTTAGAAATTTTGAGAATATTCATGGTGACTCTAGGAAGTTACTACTTCTGTTTTTAAATGTGCATTCAATTTTTCTGTGTAGGATATTCAGGTGGTCCGAACTCATGAACTGAAGCCCTATGTCATATTTATAAAGCCATCTAACATGAGTTGTATGAAACAATCTCGGAAAAATGCCAAGATTCTCACTGAATACTTTGTGGACATGAAGTTCAAGGTAGATCAAGTAAAAAAAAAAATCATTGTAGTACTTTCAGGGATGCCCAGCTGGGGAAACTGAGGTCAGGTGGGGTTGGGCTGAGAACCTTAGATCTCACTGTCCTTCTCATCACTTCTTTGACCCTCTCACCAGGAGTCCCTCAATACAGTGGTTTGATTAAAGAAACCAAAATTCACTGTACTATTTTCACACGATCCTTAGAGAATGCAATTTTTCTTTATGATGAGTAATCTGCTCATAATTTATTATTTTTTGCTGGTCATCACTTATATACATTTAAAAAGCTTAATAGATGTTATGATGTTTAATTTTTTCTTTTTTTGGGGGTGAGGGGTCTATTTTAAAAATAAAAATCCTCAAGTCAAGTTTGCAAAGCCAAACAAAAATTGGTTGTATGAACCTATTTGTATTTTAAAGATTCCTTATTTTTACTTGAACATTTAAAATACTCTAGTGAATATATCTCACTTGTAATATAAGATATCTCACAAAAATGTTTATTACTGATAATGATAACAATAGAGGAGCCAAGCTAGAATGGGTAAGTGAATTCATTCTAGGAGATTTTTTTTCCTGTGTGTGTGTTTACATTAAATTCACTTTAGGTATTTTGAATCATAACATGACTCTGTAAGGCATATAAATCTTAAGTGTACAGCTCAGTGAATTTTTATATGTATGTGCCAAGATAATCATCACCCAGACCCAGATATTACAGCCACTTTTTTGTGCATGTGGGGGTGTGTGTGTAGAAGAACATAATGTAAAACCTACCATCTTAATCATTTTTAAGTGCACAGGTCAATAATGTTGAGTATATTTACATTGTTGTGAAACCAATAACCAGATTTCATGTTGCAAATTGAAATTTTGCTTCACAAATTTGCATGCCATCCTTGCACAGGGTCCACTGTTAACCTCCACACTGTTCCAATATTATCATGTGTTGCCAAAGCAAGAATGAGATGTCTTTATATTATCCTTTATCTCTTGCTACCTTTATCTTCATGTTTATTCAGTAACTATGAAAGTCTGCTTCTCCTGTTTGCCTTTTGGATAGTGGGTTCCATGGATGTATTCTCTGAGTCTCTGGGGTATTTAAAATTGTGTTCTTACTTTTGTGGAAGTCTAAGCAAATTAATAATTTCTGGATCATGTATATGGTCACCCTGTAAAGGAGTATTGTCACAAGTTTTCAATGCTTGAATTTATATGTGTTTAAGATTGCATTGGAAACAAGTACTTATAATCATCATGGACAAATAAGACAATAGCAATGATTTAATGCACTAGTGACAAGTGAAGGCCACATGACCTTCTCTGAATGTACAATTCACAGCAGTAGAGCAGATGTTATAGGTAAAGTCATCATAAAGCCAAGGATAATTTCGGTATGCCTAGATCAATAGAACTAGGTCATACCATCCTCATGTTAAAGGTGACCATTTTGTGTCTGCAAAATAATGTCATTCTTAATCAGAATAATGCTCATTTGAAATTTATGTTTAAGTTTTATTTAAAATGGTAATTTTTCTTTGATTTTATGCTGTATATCGTTGAGAGCCTCAAGTGTATAGATTATGGAGTACAATCCTGGGAAGTAGAGGGGAGTAATCTATCTACAAATTATTACTAAACTTTACAAAATTGACCAGAGAGACATTGAGAAAAAGACTAAAGGCTGAAATATAAGTTTTGTAGTTTAAAATAGATGCCAGTTACCTGGGCTTTGTGGTACACACCTGTAACCCCAGCAGTCAGAGGCTGAGGCAGGAGGAATCACAAATTCCAGCTTGGGCTACATAGAGAAACTGTCTCAAAACAACAACAACAACAACACACACACACACACACACACAAACCTGAAAAACAAAAAAAGGGGGACATTTATTTTACCTAATATTTTTTATAAATAGCTTCACAACTGGATATGACCGCACAACAAACTGCGTGTCATTTCTTTGTCTCATTAAGTTTGTGCAACCCATACATTTTCTTTCTCATGAAGGATGAAGACCTTCAAGAAATGGAAGATTTAGCTCAAAAAATGGAGACTCAGTTTGGCCAATTTTTTGATCACGTGATTGTGAATGACCACTTGCAAGATGCATGTGCCCGCTTGTTGTCTGCCATACAAAATGCTCAAGAAGAGCCACAGTGGGTACCAGCAACATGGATTTCTTCTGATTCCATGTCTTAATCAGTCCTCTTGCATAAAATCAACATTTTTAAATATTGTACCCTGATTACAGACATCTGGAATAACAGCTGCAATTTAAAAACATTATTTGTTTGACACATTATACTGTGTGCAACTTGTAAAGTGCTGTTGTGTTATTATTTGAAAAATATTCTTTTGAAAATTGTATGGTTATAAAGGATATTGCAGTTACATAGAGTTACCTATTTGACTTTTAGGCAAGATTTTTTTCCTTTACCTTGTATGAATCAGTGGTAGGAATATGAACGCTAAGTCACTGAATTTGAGAACGTTTCAGAGCTTTCCTAAATAAAGCAGTACTGCATTTCTGAAACCGTGTTTTACTTTATAAAACGTGTTTTCTGTTTTTCATTTTTTTAAACAAAATATGCCTTGTTAACCAATTCGGGTTATAATACATACATACATGGAAATGTCACAAGGAAACTCCCTGTGTAGCTTTCTTAAACAAACGTCATTTTTTTTTTTCAACATCAGCTGACCCTGCGGGGGGTTGGGAGGTTGGTGTTTGTGGGATGGGGAGAAGAAGTAGGGAAAGAGTGTGGGAGGGTGAATGTAGTACAAATACTGTGTACACATGTAAGTAAATGGAATAATGATACCAGTTGAAACTATTCCAGGAATGGGGGAGGGGAGATAAAGGAGAATGATGGAGATGGTGAATTCAAATATGATATTTGATATATAGTAAGAACTTCTGTAAATGCCACAATGTACCCCCACCCAGCACAACAATAAAAACAAAAAATGTGCCTTTTTGTCCAACTCAGTAAAAAAGGTTAACATACATGTTCCATATTTAACGTCAAAACAGACAGAAACGACACTGTCATTTACAGATTAGGCTACAAGCAAAAAATTATTCTTCTGATCGCAGGTGTAGCAATCAGTTTTTCTAAAAGTATCTATACGTATGTCAGTGTCGGGAAAGGACAATGGACTAGTCCTGGACACCTGCACATGGGCAAACTCCGAGATGATTTACCCCCTCGCGTTTCTCTTTCCCTAGACCTGAGCCTCGCAGGTGCTCTCCCTGCCCTGCACACCTGTTCATCTTCTGCATCACTATCTCTATAGCCACATCTTCCCTCCATCCTCCCCATCTTAATTATAAAACGGAAAGCATGATTCAAAATATTTGTAGTTCTTTCTCAAATTGAACAAATCATCTTTCTTAAGAAAACACACACACAAAGAAAATTAAGAGGTTTTTGATACTTAGGTGAACTTGGGTTAGGTTCTTTGTGAAAAAGGAAACCCGAACTTGCTTTGCAGTTTCAGAATGGACAGTAAGCAGTCGGAGAAAATGTGACAATTGCCTGTACCAATACACACCCAGGCCCGCACGGAACCTGGACCTGGGACTGGCGAGTGAATGCGCCTGGAAATGCCGGGCGCGCGCGGGAGTGCACGGACGGGCGGGCGGGGACCCGGCCCGGGGCGGCGGCCTCGCAACCCCCGCCTCCTGCAGGCCCCGGAGGCCGCGGCGTCGCGGGCAGTGGGGCTCGGGCCCGCGGCGGTTGCGCCGAGGAAGCCGGTAGGGCCAGCACCATGCGGACGGACTCGGGGCCTGGTCTGGAGGAGAGCCACCCGGTGAGCGGCGAGGGGCGCGTCGGCCCCAGGGGTGGCGGGTCAGGGGGAAGGGGATGGATGCCCTTTGCAGCAGCTGCAGCCGGAGTGGGGCCGACGCCATCGGCGGGGGGGCATTAGTGGGGGACCGCCCAGCTCGTGGGATGCACGAAAGCGCCGGTAGGGTACCCTTTGCCCGGAGCCAGCCAGGAACCAGGCAGGAATTGCCCCGCGCCCGGGACCGCGTTGCCACGACGACGCCTCTCCTCGCCGTGCCCCGCCCCACTCGGCGGCCTCGGGGGCTGCCAGCGAAGCCCCTCGTTCCGACGGCTCCGCTAGTAGAGGGCTTTTAGCCGCCCAGAAAAGGGCACTGTTTGCCTGTCAGTTTTTATCAAGGTCTCTCTAACGCCTCCCCGACCCAAGCCAATCATTGCAGTCACTGAGGAAGCCATGGGAGGGGGAACCACAGTTGCAGCCTACGCCCATTGGAGTCTGTGCTTCTCAGCACGTCCGCCGGATCCCGAGGCCCTACATTGCAGGCCTAAAGAGGTCATACCAGGTCCCGGAGCCCCCCTTGACCCAGTTCCTTCCCGGGGACTTCCGGCGCGAGCTTCTGACCGGCGCAGCCAGATGACGCATTGCGCCTGCGCGCGCGGCGGGGCAGATAGGCGGGCGGGGGCGCCCCCCAGCGCCTGGAGTCGCGGATGCCAGGCGGGCTGGAAGCGGAATGGGAAAGAAGCAGGTGGTAAGCGAGCGGTAGTTAGTTCGGAGCTCGTAGGACCTTTGCTTTCAGTTGAGCCGTCCTGCTTTGAGGGGCTTAGAGGTTGTCAGAAATTGGGCTTCTGGGTGGGTGAAAAGTCATTTTTGCGGGACTTTTGAAATGCGGACTGACCGAGTGGGCGGGATCCGTGGATGGAACGCACTTCACTGCATCTGTAGAACAATAGCGCTTGCTGGGACCATCATTCTTTTCCAGTTATAAATTTGACATCTATAGTGTCCTGTAGCGTTAATAATCGACTGCTTGAATGAATGGATTGCTGAATGGAACCAGGGATTGCTAAGTGGTAAAAACTACAAGAGTTTCTAAAATTTAATCTTTTTGAATCAGCGCCTTCTATAAGCAGCATGAGACACTTGAAATATTAAATTGACTTCTAGGCATTTGTTGGTATTTAATTTTGTTTTGGCGGTATCTGAGTTTGAACTCAGGGCTTCGCTCTTGTAAGGCAGGCGCTCTACCGCTTGAGTCATGCCTGCAGTCCTGGTATTTTATTTTGGAAGGTTCCAGAATGCTTATTAATCAACTGTAAAGCTCTTTGAACTTGGAAAACATGATTTTTCTTATTCATGTAGAGCAGTATATGTAAGGGTCCCAACCCCCTCAGCCCTAAAATACATTCTTCACTCTGTATTCAGAGTGGTTTTTTGTTTTGTTTTGTTTTTAAATTGGTGGTTCTGGGGTTAGAACTCAAGGCCTTGCGCTTGCTAGGCAGGCACCCTTCCATTTTAGCCAAGTCCCCAGTCTTCTGCTTTCGTTCTCCATCCCTATACCTGCATTTCTTGCATAGCTGGAGTTAAGGTGTTCGCCTGTTAAGATGGGGGTGTTGCTGACTGTTTTGCCGGGGCTGGCCTGGAAACCTCACCCTCCTGAACTCTTCTTCCTGAGGAGCTGTGATTGCCGGTGTGAGCCACTGCTCCCAGCCACCGGAATCAATTTTTTTTTTTTAAGTATGTTACTCTGTGGCTTAAAACCTCCATGGACTTCCCATTTAATTAAAACAAAATCCATAGTCTTGGTCTTCAAGGCCCTAAATGCTGCCTGTGTTGTAACCTTGCTGTCCTTTTTCCAGGAATCCTCCAACCCCAGCCTTCCCTCAGGCCTTAGCATTTGGTCCCAATTGCCTGAGATATTGACTGCTTTCTCATTCAAGTCTATCTCAGATATCTGAGAGACTTTCCCTAAGTAATGAAGCACTCCACATTCTTTACCGTGGACATTTATTTATCACATGTAAATACGTATTTTATCATATATAACATGTATTTTATGATATATGTAACATTATCTTCCAATACTTAACCACTAGAATGTAAGTTCCATCAAAGCAGTGATCTCTGTTTTGTTCCTATCCCTTATGCTTACACCAGTGCCTGATATAGATAGAAGGGAATGTAGAGATGGTGGAACAAATCTAAACTCACCCATCTGATTTAGATCAGTACCTACAGGTTTCACTGATGAACACGGTTATCAAAAGATAACTGATCCATTACATTTTTTTCTGTCAGCTTTTAAAAGAATATACATTTTGAGATATATAAAGATAAGATGTTGTGGGCTTTTACTTACAGTTTTCTTCTTCTCCCACCCCTAATAGCGTCCTCCACGAGCTCTTCCACCTGTGCCAAGGTAAAAATAATTTACAGTAATTTTATTATTGAGTGCTAAAGATGTAAAATGAATAAAGTGGAAAAATTGACTAATACCACTGAAAAATTATAATGCTTCAGAAAAACTTCCTGAAAATTTTAGGAAAGGCTTCCTAAAAATTTAGACAAAAATGTTCCTTGAGTCATAAGGACACTAGTTGTATGAAATGCTCTACTTAAAAGCCTGAATGTTAACCTGATAAATTAATGGGTCCATTCAGGATGTTCTCATGTTTTGTTTATCAGAATTCTGATCCTCTTTTGTTTGCTAGAATAGTTTCCTCAGAGTCTAAGCTGATTTTAATCGGTAACAAAGAGTTCTAATCTGCTCAATCTACTTTATTAATAGGCAGTAGGGGATACATGTATATAGGTTCAGAAAAAAATGGAGTTATTTTATTAGTGATGCTAACAGTTTACCATTTATAAATAGTAAACTAGTTTGTAAACCAGCTGACATTGTGTAAAAACTAGTTTTATTTTAGATTTGTGGTGAGTTAAGTATGTTTTCCATCATACAATAAAATAGATTTCTTGTTAATAATTTCTTTTTTTGTCTTCATCCTGCTGATTAAATTTGTTTGGTGTCATACGAAGTGCTGCTATTCAAGGTAAGTTAGTTTCCTGTTAGTGTAAAATTTTTTTAAATGTGGTATGTGGTGTTCAAAAATCAGCTTGAAAGCTGGGTGCAGTGGCACACACCTTTCAATTACAGTGTCAATTGAGAAAAAGAAAAGTACAGTCTCTATTACAGAACTAAAAACTAGTCAACAGCTATAGTCTGGTGACTCCATTCAGGGATAAACTGCTTTTATAAAGGTAAGGCAATCTAGTGTTATATATCATCCATAATTTTGAAATGACAGTCATGAAATTATATACTCAGATTTCCAATTACAGTGTTGGGGAGGCTGAGGCAGGAGGATTGTTTGTGCTCAGGAGCTCAAGGCTAAGGCTGGGTAACATAGTGAGACCCTGCCTAAAAAACCCCCAAACCAAATATACCTCCAAAAGAAAGCAACAACAATAAAAAATAAATACATACCTCCAAAACAAAAAGAGTGTCATTCAATCACTTTTTTTCTTTTACCATAAAATCTGAGTGTAGGGCTGGGCATGGTGGCACAAGCCTATAATCCCAGCTACTTGGGAGGCAGAGATCAGGAGGCCAGACCAGACATAAAGTTGATGAGATCCCATCTCATCTGATAAGTTGAGGGTGGTTATAACTGCCTGTGGTCCCATGTAAACAAAAGGCATAAGTAAAAGGGTTGCAATCCAATCCAGCCAGGCAAAAACACAAGACTATCTGCAAAATAACTAAAAGCAAAAAAGGACTGAGGGTATGGCTCAAGAGCTAGACCACCTACCTAGCAAGAGCCAGGCCCTGAATTCAAACTCTAGTACCAAAAAAAAAAAAAAGAAATCTGAGTATATAATTTCATGACTGTCATTTCAAAATTATGGATGATATATAACACTAGATTGCCTTACCTTTATAAAAGCAATTTATCCCTGAATGGAGTCACCAGACTATAGCTGTTGACTAGTTTTTAGTTCTGTAATAGAGACTGCACTTTTCTTTTTCTCATTTAGTCAGATAGGCAAGGTTATTCAACACTAACCACCCCAAATCTCAGTGACTTAATATCATACAGTGTTATTAGAAATAATATTAGGTTAATTGCCTTGTCCACTGCAGCAACAAATCAGGGCAGTTATCTTTTACTACCCTCTTCATCAATGATGTAGTAAGACCCAGGTTACTCCTGTCTTGTGATTCTGCAGTCTGAACATGCAGCTGCTTCAGAATTACCACAGTGGCTGGCTTTTTCATTATGTTCATTCTCACAATAGATCATAGATCATTTCTCCCATGCAAATACTAATCAGGCCCCCCCTTGCTTAGCTTCTGAGGTCAGCAACATCAGGTGCCTTCTGGTGGCCATAGATAGACCCAATCACTTCTGCTTACAGCCTATTGGCCAGAACCAGTCATAGACCACGCCTAAGTGCAAGGGGCTGGAAAGTGTAGGGTATCATTTAAACATTTGTTGAGCCTATTTTCTACATCACAGTTATGAACATTACTGACCAATAGTGCCCTAGTGGTATCACACAATATGGGGTTCTCTTTCTTTGGCAGTACTAGGGGTTGAACTCAAGACCTTGTGCTTGCTAGGCACAAGTGCTGTACCACTTGAGCCACACTCCCAACCTACGGATTCTCTTTGACCATGTCAATTTATTGCCATATTCTCCTAATGTGTAGAAATTTACTGAATCCAAGGAAGGGTGGGAAAAGTTTTTACTACTGAAAGTTCTTTTCTGACTGTTCTCTGCATTGAATTTTAGGAAGCCTTTTCTGTTGATGTTATTTCTATTTTATATAGATGAAATTCCACTTAGTCGACCTAAGAAAAAGAAGTCCAGAACAAAAGACTCACTAGGTAAGAAGTTCTTTGTTTTGTGGGGTCACAACAGAATTTCAGGCATAATCATCACAGATCAGATAGAGACAAGACCCCAACAGCCTTGAGTCAGAGCTATGTTGAAGGCAGAATTTTAAGACCAGTTAAGCAGAGTAGAGTGGTAGTGAGGGACAAGGAAGTGGACACCCTGGGAGTATTTGGAAGCATTCATGGAGTAGAGTACTGTGCCATCTAAGCTCTTCCTCAGTATTCTTGGACTCTTTCAAGTCTTTTATTCCCAGAAAATGTAAATTATTTTAAGCTATGTGTGGTTCTGAATCCTCGAACTAAATGCTGGATTTAGAGATACAAGAGTTCTGAAACCCTCATTTCAGTTGAGAATCTCTGCATTAGAGCAGAAGTTTGAAGGCAGGGCCACATCATCCCCGTATTAAAACGTCAATAATGAGCAAGTCCATGAACTCCTTTCTGGCTTAGTTACCCACTGATAATCTTGGATGGTCTATGAGTAATTCATACACAGCACATCCAGAATCCATCGTCACTTCCAACAGCCAATTTTTATTTCTCATTTACAATTTTCTATTAATGAAATCCACCATTTTCCTAGCACTCAGTCTTGAAACCACGAAGACATCTTTTTTTTTGGTGGTACTGGGCTTGAACTCAGGGCCTTGTACTTGCTAGGCGTGCACTGTACCACTTGAGCCACTTCACCAGCCCTAGCTGATCCTTTAACTTCACTGTTTACTTGTACCCTCTCATACTCTGACAATCCTAAAATGTTTCTATAGCTATGTGCTGTTTTTTTTCTTTCATAAAAGCTATGATTCTATATTACTGCCTTGGTTCCCTTGTGCAAAATTCTAGGTTTCCCTGAACAGTGACTTCATAGTAGTATAACAGTGTACCATGTATCTTTTGTTCATTCAAGTTACTTCAAAGCATTTAGTCCAAACAATGTTGCAGTTCTTCTACATAAAGTAGTGAGTGGTGGGGAAGAGCAGGTAATTCTGTTGGACAGATTGCTAGTAGCAGAATTGCTAGGCATAGGGCATGTGTATTATTGATATGACAGATTCTACTAAATTGCCTTCAAGGATGTTTTAGTAAATTTCTTGCCATCAAGAGAGTTTGAGAGTGTCTCATTTTCTAAATCCTTAATAATGGATGATGTCAGTCTTTAAAAAGTTTGTATTAATTTAGTTGATGAAAAGTAGCTTTAGTTTGCATTTCTCAACAATGTTTATTTTTTTTCCAGTGCTAGGGATCGAACCTATGGCCTTGCACATAGTAGGCAAGCACTTTACCACTGATCTACATCTCCCGCTTGAGTTTGCATTCTCTAAATAGTAGTGATGTTAAGCATATTTTCAATTGTTGATATTTTTCTTTCTTCTTTTTTAAGGAAGATAACCAAGGTAGTATATAGTCAAGTAAAATTCAAATCTGCCAAAATGTGTTGAAATTCTGTTAAAAGATGTCATGAGAGGACAGGTTGAAGTCAGTGACCAAATGAGATTTATAAAGTACCTGTTAACTCTGATTAATTATCCATGATGACCTTATTATGTGTTAATTTATTAGTAAAGGACTGACTGATAAAAATTCTTAAGGCAGGAGATAAGCAAGTTTAAGCCAGCTCTCTATAGTGTCTATTTTTGTTATGTTTGTACCTTTTTTGAAAGTTCCGTTTTGAAGCAATTTTCCTCCTCCTTTTCTGTTGCTGTTCTTTCTAACCCCTTCTCCTCTTTTCTTCTTCAGTCGTCTTGTTAGTCCCACATTTGTTTCTTTTCTTAAACTAAGGCCCAAAGCTACAAGTGAGGAGGAGAAATTCAAGACTGAGACACAAATCTGAAAAAGAGATATTATTATGTAGGAAACATTCTAGTTGTCTTTTCCCCCACAAGTTTCCCACGTTTGACTACTTTGTTTTCTTGTAGCCAGTGCTTCTTTAGAAGGCCTTGTTGAGCCTGTTGTTCCCAGGCCATCTGGACACAGTGAGCCCCCAACTAAAGAACTCAAAGAGCATCCAGAGGCTCCTGTTCAGAGGAGACAGAAGACGACGAGGTTACCTCCTGGTATGTGAGGACACCAAGGTTAGGTTGTGATAGCAGTTGTGATTTTGGGGGTATGATAAAGACCTGTTTGCTCTCATTTTTTTCCCCTATCTACTTCCTATAGTTGTTTTTTACTTTCCTAATGTTTTTATCACTACACTACCAATGACTTCAGTCAAGAATACTTCACAGATCTTTTTTGATTATATATGTACAGATTATGAGGGAAGAGGTACAAATTCAGTACTAAAACAATTTAGTAAATGATGAACATTTCAGATTAGTGGGAAAAGGGTGAATTTTATATTAAATAATACAACTAAACAGTAACCAACATTTATTGAGTCCCTCTGTGTATTTTTGTTTTGTCTATCAAATTGGCAATGTTTCTTTTCAAATTAGAAAATCCAGTGTTGATGGGAATAATATACTCATACACTGATAGGAGTGTAAATTGATACTGCCTGAAGTGGGATGCCACTGCTCCTGGGGCACTGTGTATGAGGAAAAGGCAAAAGAAACAGTAATAATTTTCAAAGCCGCTTTACCTCAGTGAAACAATGTATTTCATCACTGGCACTAAATAAACCTTAGTGATTTAGTTAGGGTACAAATGTGAAAATTGAGGTTGGTACTAATACCTGGTTTTATAATTTGTAAAAAAATGATTTGACCATTTTTAGAAAATTCAGCATCCAAGTTAATTTTGATCTAATAAAGACCTGTACTGCCATTCTGTTATGCACTCAGCCTTGCAGGTCTAGCTTTCTAGATTTTCAGGATTTTAAAAATTGATTTTTGTTTTGTCTGTTCAAAGTTACCATGGTAGGCTGCAAGTATTTTATTAAAATGGAATTTGAAGGGGTGGAGAGCATTCCAGGGAGCCAGTATTAGGAAGAGTGGCTAGCAGGGTAGAAGACTGTTGACTCATTTAAAATTAATGCCTACACTGTGCGCAGAAAAGACTTAACAGAGCTGAGATTGCTATCCTTAGAAAGGCCTGCTTGTGAGATTAGCATTTAGCTAGCATTTGGAAACTTGGATGGTAAATTGTTTCTCCTCTGATAGAAAACTTCCTCTAAATTATAAGGGTTGCTCACAGTGGGTTTGTGATGTAATATAATTATGCTGAACAGTTCTTCCTTCTGGAAACCTAGACTTTTGGTGTGCGCTTAGCCTGTGTGATTGAGTCTGATAGAGAATGTGGCCCATGTGTTTTCACAACTCATTGCAAGAGGAATTAGGGCCTCCTGCTTGACTCCACTGATGGCGGACTATTGGAATTGGGTACCTGATCTCATCTGGAATTTGCTCCATCTGCTTTTTCCTTTTGCTGATTATACTTTATATCCTTTTTCTGTAACAAACTGTAATTGTGATTATAATGTCTTCTGAGTGCTGTGAGTCCTGCTAGCAAATCACCAGACACAGAGTCATTCAGCCCTGGGTATAAGTTTACTTCATTTTTTTCCATATTGTTTGTCTTTGCAATTTCAAATTATATGTTGAGTGAATAAGGGTATAAAATTTTAAAAATTTAAAACCCCTAAGATAGTGAAAAAATTTTGGCTCAATTAAAAACTCTTAAAGTGCTTTTCTCTTACAAAAGTCTTATACATTTTTTACTTTTACCTTATAGTTAATTCCAAATCATAATTTATTTTATTTTCAGAGTTGGAGACTTCCTTCACACAAAAGAAGAGCTCTAGTCCGTCTTTATTGCGAAATGAGAATGGTATTGATGTGGAGCCAGCTGAAGAGGCAGTTGTTCAAAAACCTCGAAGGAAGGCAAAGTAATACTTTATCCTTCTGAGTTTTCTAAGAGTTACTCTACTGCTTGACTTAAAACTCCCAAATTGTAGCTTCTCGTTAGGTCTTCTCAAACACTGTATCTGTGTATCTCTAGGATAAGTAGTATTACAAAATATCAGTTAAGCCAGTGTAATGATAGATTTGAAAAGAGTGAAACACAGAGAAAAGAAAAAAATTAATATTGTCTGTAAATTAAAAACCTAAGGAGCCATCTCTGTAAAAAAGAGTAATATAAAGATTTTATATAAGTAGCAAAAACTAGATATTAAAGATATTAATAATTAAAGCTAATAAGAAAGGCCACTGTGATTTATTTCCCCATGGTAATGGAATTTTAATTATTGATTATTTCAACAGTAAGTATTGTATTTAGCGTTGGAAATTAAGTCTCAGAAAAAATTGAAGAAAAATACCTTGGAAATTATATAACATTATTATTTGTATTTGAAAATGACCATAAAGCAATAATCAGTTTATGTATAGAATCCTATAATTTTAAGTCTGAGAAATGTAGTTCAGTCACTGCCTTTTCCAGATAAGGAAACTGAGGCCCATAGAAATATAGGCTGCTCGGTGTCTTAAGAGTTAATAAATCCATTTGTGTTAAAAACCATATTTTTTTACTTTACATTCAGGGCTCTTCCCACTACATTCATTGGTGGTTTCTGATGTGGGTCTGCAAAAATTCAAGAATAAATCTGTCTTTTTTACATTTTCCCTGATTACAGGAAGACCCGGCCAGCAGAGGTACAGTATGCCAATGAGCTTGGGGTAGAAGATGAAGACATAATTACTGATGGGCAAAGCACACCAGAGCAGCAGTTTAGGTTCACTGTGCCCACTGGAGTTAGCCAGCCTGTAGGCAAAGTATTTGTGGAAAAAAGCCGTAAGTCATTTCTTTTTGGATATGATTGCTTTAAAATTAATTGTACAAGAATATCATTTGTGTGATGATACTTCTGGCAGTCCTAATTAAGGATAGAATAAAATTGTGGGCAAAAATTTACACACAAAGCTAGTAATCACCCTATTATTATTCATGAGAGGGAAAAACTGGAAATAACCTAAATGTACAGTAGTAGGGGAATAATTTCAGAAAGTTATGGTTTTATCTACGTAATAAAATAATTCGTACTATTACATATTTAGAAAGAATTTTGCATTTAGTAGAAATAGCCTAAATAATGGCAAATGAACATACACGCATACAGTTTGATCTCAACTGTAGAAAAATGCTTAGTACTTGAAAGAAAAATACCAAAATGTTAATGCTATTTGATTCCAGATTATAGGATTATGGGTAACTTTTAGAATCTCCTCCTATCTCTATCCATTTGTTTGTAGTTTGTTGTATTTACCAGTGTTTTGCAGTTGGTAGTGGTTGTGGTGATAGGGCAGTAATGATATAAATTCTAAAAATAAAAGTAAAAGAGAAGGACGGCACAAAGGTTCATGCCTTTAATCCCAGCTATTTGGGAGGCAGAGACTGGAAAGATTGCAGGTCAAGGCCAGCCTGGGGAAAAGGTTAGTGAGACCTCACTCAATCAATAGCTGGGCATGGTAGTACAGAACTCCTCTGAAATAAAAAGTTGGTCCTTAAAACTTGCAATTTAGATTTCATATAAATCATTTTAGAACTCTGATTCAATAAGATCCCTAAGGGATCTTGGAGTTTTGACCAATGAGAAACCTGTGGTTTGGAGAGGCTAATGACTTACCAGAATCTCACCGTTGGTTGGTATAGAACTGGGACTTGCACCTGGGTTTTGTGACTTCTAGTCAGCTGCTTTTACTGGTATACCAATAAAAAAAGGAAAGGAAAGGTAGTGAATCAGGGAGAAATTTTAGATAGAAAAATAGCAAAATTCAGTCTTGGTTTTATTTATTTATTTATTTGGCAGTAGTGTGGGTTTGAACTCAGGGCCTTGCACTTGCTAGGCAGGTGCTCTACCACTTGAGTCATGTCCCCACACCCAGTCTTAGTTCTCTCTTGCTAGTCATTGGTAATTGTGTTATTTATTTTCAGGGCGATTCCAGGCTGCTGATCGTTCGGAGTTGATAAAGACCACAGAAAACATACATGTGTCAATGGACATGAAGTCTTCCTGGACCACCAGAGATGTGGCAATTTCAGTGCATCGAGCTTTCAGGTGGCTGTTTTCATTGGACTTTTCTTAAGACAAATGTTAACTGGATTTATAATTAAAAAAAATGTTTTGGCTGTTCAATACTTTAAACAAAATTGACAACTTAAAGTGGTGTGTAGGCACATACATATTTTAAACATTACATTGGAATTAGGTAAGTGTAAGTAAAAAGAAAAGGATGAAGGTGTCGCTTAATGGTAGGTCTCTTGCCTAGCATGCATGAGTTTAAAAAAAAAAAAAGAAGAAGCCTGTTTTTACTTTTTATAGCAAGTTGTATTTTATTCTTAATATGTGAAGAGATTTAAAATATATTTTAAATTTTAATTTTAAAATATATTTTAGTCTTTTATTTTAGTAATCCATGTATAACTAAACCCCTTTCCATGTAGGATGATTGGTCTATTTTCTCACGGCTTCTTGGCTGGCTGTGCTGTGTGGAATATTGTTGTGATATATGGTCTAGCAGGAGATCAACTGTCTAATCTGTCCAACCTTCTGCAGCAATACAAGACTTTGGCATATCCATTCCAGAGTCTTCTCTACTTGCTTTTGGCTTTAAGTACAGTTTCAGCTTTTGACAGGTAAGGTAAGACTGTTGTGATGACAGATCCTTCTAATATTTCTACAGGAAGAAATGTCAAGCAAAATGTTACTGACTGACAATTTTCAAAATAAAATTATAGGATTTTAACATTACTTTAACTTTTTTAAAGCCAGTCATTGAATTAGGGTGACCTTATCTTAGCTTTATTACATCTGTAAATATTCTGATACCAAAATAGGTCATGTTCACAAGTACCAGAGGTTAGGCATTCATATTTTTGGGAGAACACAATTCAACCCATTAAAACACCTACCTGTTTATAACCTAATGATATAGTAATAGAAAAAAGTAGAAGCTAATGACTTTTGCAGAGTAAATTAATTTCTTCTGGATGTCTTAGCTCCAAAAGAATGTTGCCTAAAAGTCATCTTCTAGTTAGAGGATTATGTAGCTTTTGTAAGTAAGATATTCTTTCATGTGCAAGTTTAAACTTTAGCTACTTAAAGTCTTGTAATAGACAGTGTATGTGGTAGCAGTAGAATAGAGAAGAAAAAACTATAGTCAAGAAAGTACAGTTTTGGGGCTGAGTTGTAGATCAAGTAATAAAGTGCCTAGCAACCATGAAGCCCTTCAAACACCAATACCACAAAACAAAACACAAAAGGAAGATATAAAAGAAAGTATAGTTTTTTTAAGAAGTTTACAACTGCACTGCAGTAAGAAGTTTTGTATTTTCTAGGATTGACTTTGCTAAAACATCAGTAGCAATCCGAAATTTTTTTGCCCTGGATCCAACAGCTTTAGCATCTTTCCGTGAGTAATAGTTCAACTTGATAACTGTGTAATACTTGAATCATACTGTAATTTTGAACCAGGGAAAATATAACTTTATTTTTAAAGTTTTGTGTTACTGCTTCTTATAAATCATTACCTATAGATATTTAGTGGATTTATAATTAAAAACCTGCAGGCATAATTTTGAAAGAATTATTTTTCATTAGAGGTTCATGTAAATAACTTTTGAAAGTTTAATTTGTACAAGAGGCACTGGATTCAATCTCCAGCACTAAAAATATGTAAATAATTGAGTACAAGAGGCACTGGATTCAATCTCCAGCACTAAAAATATGTAAATAATTGAATAAAAGCTTAATTTGTTGTTCTGTAGTACTTAATTTTTAGTTTTTGTATTTTCTTCTTGATATTAAACAGATTCAGCTACTACAGCTTTTCAGTAATAAGTACTATTTTATATCTTTTTATAATTTAGAACACATTTTGTTCTAAGTTATGAAAATATTAATAAAATTAATTTTGGGACCTTGGTAAATTCTTGTCGGTTCTAATAATATCATATTGATCATCTAAATGATACTTTGTACCTATGTTCTTGAAAAGTAAAATAAGGCTATCTACTGAAATTGGTCAAATGAGTTTTTTTTCTACATCATTTACCAAAGTACAAATTATTTTTTACCTTAATTTATCAATTCAAGATAAACCAGGTTGTTAAAATTTATTAATTTTATTTGTCTTTTTCTCAGTGTACTTTACTGCTCTTATACTATCTCTGAGTCAGCAAATGACAAGTGACAGAATCCACCTTTACACACCATCTTCTGCTAATGGTAGCCTCTGGTAAGAATTCACAGTAACATTAGCAGTTGTTAGTGGTAATGAAAGCAACAGTGAGAGTAACTTTTCTTTTTCTTCCATGTTTTCACCTATAAATAATAATGGCCATTTTCCCCCAAAAAACTGTGGAAAGAGGATATGTATTCCTTTAGTTAGTGTTATATAAGCCTGCATTTTTAATGAAATGTCTTCCTTTAAAAATATATTTTAAATCTCTAAAATGAATCATCATGAGGTGGATTGGAGGAGCTTTAGCCCTTTATCCTCAGTCAGAGAGCCTACTGCCTTAGAACAGAGATGGGAGAGGGTACCTGGAGTAGAGTCAGAATACCAAGCAATGGTAGAAGGAAAATATGGAGCTAACATGTGCATATCAGTAGCAACCACGAAGCCGACAGGACAGCTGAGATGCTGATCTGCAGCCCAGAGGGACAGGATTTTTTTTTTAATTTTTTTTGTTTGTTAGAGAGCGTGGGTAGGGACATGGGGTTTAGAGAGAAAGGAAAGATGCTTAATTGAAGAATATTGCCATTGGTAGTTGGAAGGGAAATTTTGGGGGAAACATTAACTTTCCATTAATTTTAATGAATTTAGAGTTCAAATATCCTTTGAACCCCTGTTCTTCTGATATATGATATATTTTGCAGGGAAATTGCATTTTATTTCATGCTTTACTTGTTATTTCTCTAGGAGAGGACTGCTGTTTTCTTAAATTCATAAAATAGCTTCATTTGAGCCAAAATGAAGATACTTCTAATAAGTATTTCTGTATCTCTAGGGCAACAGGCATTGAGAAACAAATTCTCCAGCCATGGATTGTGGTGAATCTGGTGGTGGCCCTTCTGGTTGGATTATCCTGGCTTTTCTTATCTTACAGGCCAGACGTGGATCTTAGTGAAGGTATTAAAGAATATCCTGAAATTTCTCTAATGATTTTATAAATCTTCCTATAATAGTCCAAATCCAAAGATATATTTAAAATAAAACAATACAAGAAAAGAGATAATAAATTGGTGCACAGGATGACAGGAAAAGCAAGGAGGAGGGCCTAGAGAGCTGGAGTCTAGAAGCACTTTAATGAGGGTGTTTCTGGAACCCTGCAGGTATTTCATAGGAACTCTTTGCTCTTCATTACTCTTAGTCTCCTTAATTTGAAATAAATCATGCTTCATCTATCTAGCCTCTGTGTCAGACACATATTCCAGTGAATTATTCTGACCTCTTCTTGACACAAATTTTTAACCCTTCATTGTTCAATGTGTTTAGTTATCTTCCTTTTAACGAGCCCAGTGAAATTCACTCATCTGTAGATGCAGACCGTATTTGGAACACCCAAAGAAGATGAATCATGTTAACAAACCTCTGGCCATGAGCAAATGCTTTAGGAACTGCTTAGTGTTTGTATTGTGCATTGTTTCTTCTTGCCATGTATTTCACATTTTCACCCTGAATCTTTCTTGTGAGTATTTTCTAAACTTTGGTTATTATTTTATTTTTGATTTTATCAACTAATTATAACCTGTATGTCTCAGAAGTCTTAGAATGGGGAATCTTCCCAACATTTCCATTTATAAAAACCAAGATAGTCAAATGTGGTACATGCCTGTGAACTTGAGAGGTGGAGGCAAGAAGATCATGAGTTCATGGCCAGCCTGGGACACGCTGGGAGACAAAAACAAACAGAAACAAGACAAAGAGTGTAATTTCCTTGTGTATTTAAATTCATTAAATGTTCTTTTCTGCATTATAATTCTCATGTTTGTTTTTTTAAATATTAGACTTTACGTATTTTGCTGTTTTTCTCAGTATAGTGTTAGGTTATTCAAAGAATTTTTTCCATCTAATTATTTACATCAGAGGACTTTATGTTGTTAGATTTTTTTGGGGGAAAAAAACTAGGCTTTCAACTTAGGGTCTCATAGTTGTTAGGCAGGCACTCGACCACTTGAGCCATGTCCTCAGCACTTTTTTCTTTTTTGATTTATTTTTAGATAGGGTTTGTGCTTTTGGTCTGGAGCTGGCTGTGGACCCAAATCCTCCTACATACACCTCTCATATAGCTAAAATTTTGGGCACCTACCACCACACTTAGCTTGTTTGTTGAAATAGGGGTCTCACTAACTTTTTGCTTGGATTGGCCTTGAATCACAATTATCCCCACCTCCCTTTCTCCTGAATAGCTGGGATTGCAGGTATGTACCACCATGACAGCAAAACTTTTTTTTTTTTTTCAGTACTGGGTATCAAATTTTTGGCTTTGTTCTTGGAGGCAAGTACTCTACTTCTTGAGCCATGCCCCTAGACCTTTACTAGAATCTTAAGGTTTGCTTTATACACACACACACACATTTTAATAAATTATGTCTGTGCTAAGTAATAATTACAAAAATGTCAACTAATACTTTGTGCTGTGGTGGGGTGAGGCTGCATCTTGCTGATGTGTCTAAATTGCAAAGTGTTTATTGCATATAGTGAAGATTTCCAGAAACTCACTCTTTTTTAGGGATATGTGAGAAATGCAACATTTTATCTACATATGGATAAATAAAGTAAATACAAAATGAGGACAGTGCTTAACTTGTTGGGTTGCTGTAATGGTTAAATGGAATAACACTTTTAAGATATCTTAGTACACACCTAATGTTAGCTCCAAGTCCTGTATGTGTCCCCTACATTTTTGATTATTTGATCACTATAAAATTAGACTTTATAGCCATTTAATGATCTAGGTTCTCCAAGTGACTTACATTTCCTGGTAAGACTTATTACATTGTCTTCATTATATATGTTTTATTTTTCAGGGATTTATAAAAAATTTAAAATGAACATTTAATATTGTAAAAAACATACAACTTTGTTATTAGCTTATCTTTCAAATCAGATTTCATTGCCAAGAATTCTTTTGTGTTGGTACTGGGTTTGAACTCAAGGGCCTTGTGCTTACTAGGCAGGTGCTCTACCACTTGAGCCATGCCCCTCAGTCCAGAGTTCTTGTGCTTGAGGGCTATCTGTTACTGTGTATTATGTCAATATTTCAAGAGACTGTTCATAACTAATCATTAGAACTTTTTGAGACATTGGGAAAACATTTTAAATATGATCTGTTCATTTTTTTCTTGCAGAGTTGTTCTCTGATATGGAAGAATATCCTGATAAAGGAATTCAAGTCTCTTCGTAGTGTCAGTTGACCTCCAGAGGAATTTCTCCCAGTATTTTTTCCATTTTTATTTTTAAATGTATTTTTATAAGATATGAGTATGTATATTTGTAATTCATTTTTATTACATAATACTGAAAAGTTTCTCAAAATTATGGATAATGTTTAAATTGTATGTGCTATTCATACCCAAATATTAATTTCTATAGCATTATGATTTTAATGATAAAAGATGAGACAGGTAAAAGTTTTTATTTCTTGTTCTCTTAAATTAGTTTTATTCATAATCATTATCTTAAAAAGCCCTAATTCACAAAAAGCCATAACTATAGCTAATGTTAGCTACAGGTCCTCCTTCTGTATGTGTCCCCTACATTTTCGATTATTTGATAAAATACATACCAAGTTTATATATAAATTTAGAGGATAGGGTAGAAGGGAAAAAAGGCCTTCATTATTTATGTTTGTTGTTTCTTTACTGAACAAATTGAAATACTAAATTTGTCTTTTCTGAATCTTAGTGTTTGTGTGTCATGTAATAATTATGTAATTCAGCTTGAAAGATGCTTTACTTTTTGACTAATAAACCTGAAATACATGGTTTTGTTTGAAATACTTTATTAAAAAAAGTTTGTTTCCCTTTAAAACCTTTATCAGTGATTCCCATATTGGATGGCACATCAGAATGATTTTGGGAGCTTTAAAAATCATATGTAGCAAAAGAATAGCAGAAACCAGGTACCTGTAATCCCAGCCTAGATCTAGGGATGCTAAGATAAGGAGGATTGCAGTTCAAGACCAACAGGGGCAAAAAGTTAGCAAGACCTCAGTACCACCAAAAATAAATAAATAGTAGCTGAGCCAGTCAAGAGCTCAGGAGATCTGTGAGCTTATTAGGCTAACATTCCCAATTGGTTGGTTTTCCTTTCTTTTTATTTTTGCAGTGTTGGGGATCAAACCCAGAGTCTCATGGCAAGTGCTCTGCCACTGAACCACATCCCACCCCTTCTGTTTCTTTTTGGAGTGACAAGAAATATGATTAGAAATTCACCTTACCTATTCTTGGACTCTTTGTTAGAGATCTTTGGCTTTCCTAGAAATCCCAGTCCTGAGGCAGGTCCTGGGCTAGAAAAGGTGTCTTCAGCGCTGTATCCAGTGATCTCTCAGCTGCCATCTGTGAGACCCCACAACTCAAGACAACAGTAACACTTGCTGTAGGAAGAAGTATCTTGAAGGCTGCTGAACACATCAATACAACTATTGGGCCTGCCCTGATTAGTAAGCAACTGAATATTGTGGAACAGAAGATTGGCATATAGATGGGTGGCTCAGAGAACTGGTCTACATTTAGTGCAAGCACCACACTAGGAATATCTTTTGCTGTCCAAAAGACCGGAGCAGCTGAACAGGAGTTCCATCTGCTGTCACAGAATTATGAATCCATTGGCAATTCTGAAGTCATCCTGCTGGTTGCAGCTTTCACTATTACTGGTCATGGTTCTCATGCTAGTTAACTATCAGTGTAGGAGTTCATGATCCTCCCTGTCAGCAAATGACAGGGAAGCCATGCTTGTCCTAGAGCCAAGGCTTATCACACCTGAAGTGTCATCAAGGAGAAATATGGGAAAACTGCTGCCAATGTCAGAGACTGCAGTAGCCTGAATAATGTCTCTTGAAGATGTCATGTCCTAATTTCTGGAGCCTGTGAATATATTACTTTACATAGCAAAAAGGATTTTGCAGATGGGTTCAAGAGTATGAAACTTGAAATGAGAATATCCTGTATTATCCAGCTGGACCAGTGTAATCTTATGATTCCTTAAAAACACAGAGCCTTTCATGTCTGTGGCCAAAAAGAGCTGCTAGAGAGTTGTGATGTTGCTGGCTTTAAGGATGGAGGAGAGGGCCATGAGCCAAGGAATGCAGATGACCTTAGGGACTGAGAATGACTTTTGACCAACAGCTGGCAAGAAAATGGGTATCAGTCCATAGCTGGAAGGAACTGAATTCTGCCAACATCCCAGATGAGCAAGAGACCTGGTCTTTCCTGAGAGCCTCCAGGAAGGATTGTAACTCTGTGGTACCTTGATTTTAGCCTAGTGATATCCTTGTCAGACTTTATATATAGAAATTTAAGATAGCACATACATGTTGTCTAGGTTGCTAAGTTTTCTAATAGCCTAGAGAACAAAGAAGCCTTGTGCTGCTGCAGATTGCAGTTGGGAAAGCTGGCTATGTCAGTGGTATCATAACCGGCACTGGCACTATTGCCTTTGAATTCTTTCTGCTCTGGGAAATACTATGCTTCAAATCTCCTGAAGACTCCAGCAGGTATATAAACCCTGAGCAGCTGGTAGACAGGTACACAGCCTTCATCACCAGAAAACCCAACAGTGTGGTTGAAGATTCCTCTGATCATGATTAGAAAACTTAAATTCACTGCAAATGAATATCTCCAGGAAGCAGGGAATGGTGTCAGTGAGAAACTGGCAAATTGCTAAGGCCAGAGCTGCTGAACAGGAATTCCCCTGCTGTCTCAGAATTATGAATCCATTGACCATTCTGAAGTCATCCTGTGAGCTTCATTGAATCTGTAAGGATGTGGTCTTTGTTTATGGCGGGGGAGCAGGAGAGAATAAATAGAACATGGTATCTGTTCTAGAAGCTTACAGTCTCGTTAGACATAGATAGGGGTAGGAGTGGAAGAATTTAGGAAAGAATTGTGAATCAGTCTGGGTGTGATGTGAGCAGGTGCTTTATAGAATGAATGGATTTTCAAATGATAGAGATGGGAAACGAGAATAAGACCATAAAGATGAGTTAACTCTGAGGGTTTTCAACTTGGCAATTATCAAAGAAAAACGTTGAAAGACAGTATAATTGTAACTAGTCTAGGCCAACCTAAATGTAATCATTGTTAAGTGTTTGCCTTGTTTGCTTTTTCATTGTACATCCTTTTTCTCTTTCAAACTTTTGGAAAGTAAGTTGCTAACGCCATGACATTTCACCTGAGTATTTCAGCATGCATGTCCAAAAAATTACATTTGTCTATGTAAGCACAGTATCATTAAAACAATGGAAAACAGTTAATTCCATGATATCTAATACTCAGCCCATTCTCAAATTTTCATACTTGTTCCTCTAGTCAGTGTAATGAAGGTTTACACATTCCATTTGGTTGTTTCTTGTCTCTCAATTGAAATTTGTTTCCCTACCTCTTTTCCATCCATGTCTTTTTTTTTGTTTTGGTGCTGAAGATTGAACCCCAGGCCTCATACATGCTAGATACCTGCTCTATTACGAGTTATTCCCCCAGTCCTCCATTTCATTTTTAATGAAAAGTTATTTTAAGAAATAATATAGAGCGATCATTTGTACACAGTGTCAGTATTTTGCAAAATATAATTTTATAACTAGGATTTAAAATTTATCATTTATTCATTATTTTTTGGATTTTTTGAGACAGGTCTCAGCGTGTGGCCCAGGCTGCCCTGGAACTTGTGATCCTGCCTCAACCTCCCAAGTGACAGGATCACAGCTGTGTACCACCTCGCTTGACCCACAACCAGGACATGGACATTGATACAACCCACCCAGATTATTTAGATTTTTCTCAGTTGTACTTGTCTGTGTGTGTTTTAAGTTTTATTTAATTTTACCATGAGCGTACTTAGTCTGTGTATCTGCCACCACAACCAAAATACTGAACAGTTAAAAAAACTTCAAGAATCTTCCATATTACTCTTTTTTAACCACACTCATTCCTTCCTTCGCCCCTCTCCTATGCTCCTAATCTAACCCTTGATAACCATTTATCTGTTTTCTACCCATAGTTTTTTGTCATTTGAATAATACTATAAATTGAATCATACAGTATATAATCTTTTGGGATTAGCCTTTTTACTGCCTCACTATGTAGCCTAGCCAGGTCCTCACATTCACTACGTAGCCTCAAATTCCTGATCCTCTACTTCCCTCTCCCAATTCCCGGGATTACTGGTGTGTGCTGCCACACCCAACAGTTCCTTCCTTTTTATTGCTGAGTAGTATTCCAAGGTACTATGTCCTGCAATTTGTTTACCAGTTGAGGGACATCTAGACTGACTTCAAGTTTCTGGCTGTTACAAATAAAACTCCTATGAACATTTGTGTACAGGATTTTGCATGAACATTAGTTTTCCTTTCCCTGGGATGGGTTGTATGGTAGTTACATGTTTAGTTTTTGCAGAATTTTCTAGAGTTGGCTGTATACGTTTCCATGACAATTGTTTTGAAGAGTCCAAGCCAGTTTTGTTTTACATTTTAGACTGTCATAGTGTCATTTGTTTCTTAATCTGGATTTTCTGTAGACTGGAGCATAGGTTTCAAAGTTTGATTAAATTTAGGTTAGATTTTTAAAAATTATTAACCTCATCTGTGCTGCTATATACTTTATGTTGAACACGAACCCTAAGGAAGTTAGAGTGAACTGATAGATGGTAAGTCTCATTGATGCAGTGATTAAATACCACCCAGCATAAGGCCGGCAGAGTGGCTCAAGTGGTAGGGCTCCTGCCCAGCAAGCACGAGGCCCCGAGTTCAACCTCCGCACAGCAAAAAACAAACAGAAAAATTGCCATGCAGCATAGGCCCCCAAATGACAACATATATGTATTAAGGTATTTTGGGATATTGTACCATGTACCCTGAAAGTGAAAGGTGAGGATCAGGTCCTTGCCCTGAAAGAACTCTACTTTTGGGGTTTAACAACCAATAGTGTGAGCCCACTAATGGTAGTTTGGAGACAGCTATTGGGGTATGTGAATGGGGTTGTAAGACTTAACTGCAAGCTGACTTTTCAGCCTTGGCTAAAAGAAGACTAGATTCCAAATATAATAGTAATAAATAATGACTCTGAGGTAGGAAAGTGCATTTTGGAGGCTCTCAGCTTCCGTATTAAGAAGTTTAAACTTTGTGGCCAATACAGGCGTCTGGAAGTTCCTGGGTTTGCTTTGCTGTAATGGTAAAACTGCATTAACACTGAGCAGTGAAGGGATGGATGAGGTTGGGAGACCGACCAGTAAACCATTGGTCTTCCGCCTGAGAGGCGTCCCAAAGTAGGCGCTGTAAGGAGAAAAAGAAGGGTTAGGAATTTTAGGTTTTGTGGATGTGACATTACTACTCAAATGAGTTGGGAGTGTAGTAGAGATTTGGGAGGGAAGGTGAAGACATCAATGTGTCTGGTGTCTGTGGAAGAGTCAGGTCGCGTTCAAGCGACCGTTGGAGCTGTCACACGTGTAAGCACGGCGATGGTGCAGGGAGGGCCCGCGTGCACCGCAGGCCACCGGCCCAGCCCTTCTCCAGCCTCTGGGGCTCGCTCTCCGGTCCGCCCCGCCGAGGCCCAGGCGCCACGCGGGCCGTGCGCGGCTGGGCGCGCGGGAAACGCCGCGAGGGCGGGGACTGCGCCTGCGCAGCGCGGAGGGCGGCGGTGGCCAAGGCGTCGGTTGGGCGCAGACGGGCTCGGCGGGAATGCAGGCATGGAGCTGCCACAAGAACCTCGTAGGCTTTCCAACGTAACCGAAAACCGCAGCGAGCGGGTCCACTCCTTGTTCACATCCGCTGCGCTAAACAAGGGTCCCCTTGCCAGCCGGGACACCATGCACACCAAGGTGTCCCACTTTTCCTCCGTCCGGTATTCCCAGGACCAGAGCAAGAATCTCTTGACCAAGGACCAAGGCAAGGACAAGGACAAGGAGAGCACCGGGAGCCGGCTGCTGAACGTGAGTGGTGGTGGGCCAGCTTCGGGGCAAAGGGGCTGGGGCCAGTGGAGCGCGCCCCCTGCCGACCACCTGGAGAGCCGGGCGAGGGTCCGAGGGAGACCTCCCCCAAGTGGAGGTGCTGGTGATGCCTGGAAGGGTTTACCTGTGGGACCTTAGAAACTACCCAACTCCTCCTGCCGTCGTTCCAGTAGCCGATAAATAAGACATTACTACCTACCTTAGAAGGAGAACTAAAGGGGATAATGACATTACGTGCTTTTACAGTCAATAAATGTTAGCAGCTGCCATCATCATTTATGTGGATAACCTCCAGGTGCTTTAGTGAACTTTGTTTTCATTACTCCAGTTCTTAAATAATGAACCTGGAGAAGCGTGTCTCCATCATTTCTGCAAAGGCTTCCTGTAACTCTTGAGTTTAGTGGTACCTTTTAGTGGTACCACTAGATCGTGAAGATGTAAATGTTTACTTTTTAAAGGTTATCCGAGGATTATTAGGACATTTTATGTTTTCTGTTGGTCTTAAGTTATTAAGAAATATTGCAGATAAAACTACTTATGAGGAAACAAATGGTATGTAAAAAGATCAGGTCCTTCTGTGTAAAATGAAGAAGTTGAAGTACTTGATTTCTAAGATACCCTTCTAATTTAAACAACAAAAAAAAACCTTACCATACTCTTAAAGCATTGTTTTGACAAGTTGAAAGCATGGTAGGATAAAACTAAGAAAAAATCAAAAGGTTTGTGAGAGGGGTGTTCTTGAAGTCTGTAGGTCATGGAAGTGTTTGTTGTGATCAACTTCAGGAATTGGGACTTTGGTCTATGGAATGGTAATTTTCAATATTGTTTTGAGTATGAGGAACCCTTCCCCCACTTTTTTTTTTTTTGGCAGTATAAAAGTTTGAACTCTGGGCCTTGGGCTTGTCTAGCTCTACCACTTGAACCATGCCCCCAGCCCTTTTTCCTTTAGTTTTTAAGATAGCACCATAAACTTTTTTTGACTGGAATCCTATATACACCTCCCATATAGCCAGGATGAGAATTCCTTTTTAATATATAAAAAAAAAATTCCCACATAAAAGTAGCTGGCTCTTCATTATTCACTGACTGGGATATGATATTATTAATGGAACTTGCTCCACACCAGTGTTTCTTTTAATTCTTGGGTCATCTATATCCATTCTTCTAGGGTGCTCATTAAAAAAGATTTTGGGGCCTCCACCATAGACTTCCAAATCAAAAGGGTGGGTCTAACAGTAATGTGCTTAAATTTAAAACTATTTCAAGTGATTTTTAGACTCATGCTTAAGAATCACTATAAAGAGCAAAAAAATGGTGTGGGGATCATAGATTGAGGGTGTAGGATAGAGAAGGAAGCAAGTAGAACCAGAAAAATTGGATGAATTGGCTGAAAACAAAAGGAGGGATAAGTGACTAGAAGTTTCAAAGAGATTTTTAAAAAAATGATGGTTTAAATTAAATGTAGGTTATAAAGAAAATTGGAAGGAATAGCTAGAGACAGTACTTAGAGTGACAGATAATGTAGGTTATGTCTTTCATAGAAATGCTGAAATTTAAAACTATTTCAAGTGAAATAGTAGTGATGGCAGATACCTATAATCCCAGCACTTGGGAGGCTGAGGCAGGAGGCTCTTAAGTTTGAAGCCAACCTGGCAACATGGCAAGACTCAATCTCAAAACAAAACAAAGCAAAACAAAAACAAAATGGATAACCTACAACATATCTTAGTATCAGGTCTTTGAACCTCCTTAATTCCTTTCAGCAGCTCACTGCAGTTTTGTATTTGGACTTTGTCTTTACACTTATGGTTTTACTTCTTTAATACTGAAACCTAGTATTGTGTTTTCTAAACTGTCATTTCTTTTATTATACCTGTTCTTTGAAATATATGCTAAATTTTGTGTTAGACAAGGAGGATACAGTGGTGGACAAGCAGGCAACACACCTTCACTTGAGAAGCAAACATTCAAAATCAACAGACAGTACAGGTTGTGCTGTGTTCTGAAGCAAATAAAAAGTGCACTGTGATCAAGGGATGAATAGTACTTTGGCTAGAAATCATTGAATATATGCCAATAAAAATGAAAAAAAAAGAGAAGGCTTTTCTGAGGAGGTGGTTTTTAAGCAAAAACCTGAAGAATGAGAAGAGGCTGGCTAAAGTTGTAGGGAGAGAATTTAAGATGGAATAAACAATTGTGAATTCTGCAGAGAAATAGTTTGAAATGTTCAAGAGACAGTGCACGAGAGGACGAATAAGTGAAATGAGGCTGTGACATGTTTTATATATTTAAGGCCCTTTTAAAATCTTGTGTGTGTGCTGTGTGTGTGTAAACTGAAAATTTAAGTAATTTTTTTTCTATCAGGTTTTTATTTCTCTCCTCAAATTTCCAAAAGTTCTTTATTTATTATGGATATTATAACTTTGATAAGTATCACAAATATTTTCTCAAAATTTAATAGTTGTCTTTTTGCTTTTTGGTATGCAACTCTTAACTTTGTTAATTTGTAAAATTGTTTTTTTGTGTTCTATTTTGTTTATTTATTTTTGGTGATATTGGGGTTTGAACGCTTACTAGGGTTGTGAACTTTATCACTTGAGTCACACATCCAGGCCTTCTGTTTATTTATTTCTGCTCTAATATTTATTATTTATTACTTTCTGCTACCTTTGAATTTACCTTGGGATTTTTTTTTACTTCATTGAGGCATAAAGTTAGTTTATTTGAGATCTTTCTTTTTATGTAGGTATTTATTACAAACTTTCCTCTTAGAACTGCTTTTCCAGCATTCTATAAGTTTTGGTATATTATATTTCCACTTTTGTTTGTCTTAAGATACTGTTTTAATTTCCCTTTTGATCTCTTCTTTGACCTATTGATTATTCAGAAGCAAATTGTTAATTTCCATATACTAGTGAATTTTCCAAATCTCCTCCTGCTGTTGATTTCTAATTTCATAACACTGTGGTCAGAAAACATACTTGATACAATTTCATAAATTTTTTAAGACTTGTTTTTGGCCTAACATATAATTTATCCTAGAGAATGTACATGTATACTTGAGAAGAATTTGTATTTTGCTGCTGTTGAATGGAATGCTCTGTATATATTTGTTAGGTCCTTTGGTTTAAGGTATAGTTTAAGTCCCATGATGTCCTATTATTTCATGTCTTAATGATTTATTCAGTGTTGAAAGTAGTGTTGAAGTTAGGCACTATTGTTGTATTGATAATCTTTCTCTCCCTTCAGATTTATTAATACTTGCTTTATATATTTATGGACTCTGGATTAGGTGCATATATAATTATATGTAATTATTATATCCTCCTGATAAATCAACCCCTTCGTCATGATATAATGATCTCATTTGTCTCTTCTTACAGTTTTTGAGTTAAAGGCTATTTTGTCTGACATCTCTGTTTCCATTTGCTTGGGATATAAGCTTTGTGTGTGTGTGTGTGTGTGTGTGTGTGTGTGTGTGTGGTGGGGGGGGGCTGGGGATCAAACCCAGAGTCTTATGCATTCTGTTCAAGTTCTTTACCATTTAGCTGCATTCCCAGACCCAATATGTTTTTAAAGCTCAAGTGAGTTTTTTGCAGGCAGTATATATACTTGGGTCTTGTTTTTTTTTCCACCATTTGACTACTCCATGTCTTTTGATTAGAGAAGTTAATCCATTTACATTTAAAGTAAGGACTTATTATTGCCATCTTGTTAATTATTTTTTCTTTTTTCTTTTTTTTTTTTGCTACATTGGAGTTTGAACTCAGGACCTTCTGCTTGCTAGGCAGGTGCTCTACCACTTGAGCCACTTCATCAGCCCTGTTTTTGTGATGAGTTTTTTTTTTTCGAGATAGGGTCTCATGAACGATTTGCTTGAGGTGGGCTTCAACCTGTGATCCTTCTGATCTCTGCCTCCTAAGTAGCTAGGATTATAGGCACAAGCCACCAGTGCCTGGCTTCTGGCTGTTTTTTAGTTCTTTTATTCTTGTCTTCTTTTGTGATTTGATGATTTGCCACAATGGTATGTTTTGAGTACTTTCTCTTTTTTCTTTCTTCTACTATAGTTTTTTTTTCTTTCTGGTTACCATGAACTTTACATAAAACTTCTTAGAGATATAATAGTCTGTTTTAAGCATACAGCAATTTAACTTTCATTGCACACAAAAACTGTACCCTTTTGCTCCTCCCTTTTATGTTTTGATGTCATTATTTACATCTGTTTAAATTTTGCATCCTCTAAGAAATTATTGTAGCACTACTTATCTTTAATAATTGTGTCTTTTAGCTTTTAAACTAGAGGTAAGTGATTTACACATAACTGTTATTAGAATATTCTGAATTTGACTACATTTACCTTCACCAGTGAGTTTTATAATTTAATATTTTTATATTATTAATTAGTATCCTTCAGCTTGAAGGATTCCCTTTATCCATGTCTTGTAAGACAGGCATAGTGGTGATGAACTCCACAGATTTTGTTTGTCTGGGAATCTTTATCTTGTTCTCATTTCTTAAAGACAAATTTTCTGAGTTACATATTTTTGTTTGGCAGGCATTTTTTTTTTCATTAAGCACTTTGAGTATATCACCCCATTCTCTCTGGTCTACCAAGTTTCTGCTGAGAAATCTGGTGATAGCCTTATGAAGATTACATTGTATGAAAAAGTTTCTTTTGCTGCTTTCAAAGTTATTGTTGTCTTTGATTATTAATAGTTTTTATTGCAGTGGTCTTTGGGCTGAATATGTATGGGGACTTGTGAATTTCATGTACTTGGATGTCCATATTGCTGTTCGGATCCAGGAATAATTAGCCATTATTTCTTTAATGGGCCTTTTGTTCTTTCCTCGTTCTTGTTTTAGAACTCCCTGATGTGAATATTGTTTTCTTGATAGTATTTCATAATTCATGAAGAATTCACTTTTTAAATTCGTTTTTCTCCTCTGACTGAATAATTTCAAATAGCTTTTCTTCAAGTTCACACATTCTTTCTTCAGCTGATCAAGTCTGCTGTTGAAACTCTCCACTGCATTTTTCATTTCACTGATTGTATTAATAAACTGAAGAATTTCTGATTGGTTCTTTTAATAATGTCTATCTCTGTGTTGAACTTAATTTTTGTTTATGTATTGCTTTCCCAATTTTTGTTTAGTTGTCTTTGTGTTATCTTGTTCATTGGGCTTCCTTAATCGCTTTTGACTTCTTTGTCCAGCAACTCATAGATCTCCATTTCTTTGGGGTTGATTATTAAAATTATGTTTCTTTTGTGGTGTCATGATTCCTTGATTTTTTTTTGTGCTTCTTGTTGCTTGTGTTGATGTCTGTGCATTTGATGGAGCAGTTACCTTTCTAGATTTTACAGACTGGTTTTGGTGAGACCTTCATGTATCAGTGATCAGTGGTATGAGTGTGCTGGCTGGGTGGGTTCTGGTGATTTTAGCTCCAGGAAGGACCCAATGATGCTAGTCTCCATGCAGCTCTATTAGCAGAGGCCAGTGCTGGTGGTGATTATAGGGACCCATAACAACTGAGTCTGGGAGGATTCAAGTGTCCATTAGGAACCCACCAACATCCAGTGGTGTCTAGGCCTTTTGGGGTATTCTGTGGTGAAAGCTTCTGGGGATCTTTCTGTGAGGCATGTCATAGCTATGGGGATACTTTTTGGTACCAGGTCCAGCTTGTTGGCACCTCTGTGGTGACAAGGGCACTGATGTTTGATGTGCAAGTTCCTGTAGAGAAGCTTTGGAACAAGGGTCTGGAGTGTGGGTGCTCGCAAAGCAACAGCAGCTCTGGGATTAGATGCTGGCTAGCTCACAGTGGTGGTAACTCTGGTGCCTAAGGGTTTGGCACTCAAAGAAGCCTTGGAGCTGGTTCTGAAGCACAGACATGCACAGAGTAGCCACAGAGCCAGGGGTTTGGATTAGGAACATGAACAAAAAGTTACAGAGCTAGAATCTGAAGTGCAGGTGCATGAGGAACAGCCATGGCTCTGGAGTCTGGAATGTATATGAAGTTTGGAGAAGGGTGGAATCCTGGTCCTATGATGTAGCAACAGCAATGTTCTTGCAAGAGTCAGTATAGTAGCAATGGCTATATCGGTGAAAGCTGCCAGTGTACTCTGTGGAGCAGGTCATTGGGGCTGGTGCTGACAAAGACTACAGGATTCTGCACTTAAAAGTTGTGAGGAATCACAGTAGCCATTGGGGTCCTCAGCAACAACGGCTGCCAGATCCTCCACAAGAGCAAGCTCCTGTAGATCATGATCGCATCTGCTTTCAGGTGGTACAGATAGTTCCTGCCCTTCATCTTTGTTCCTTGATATCTCCAGATGTCTTCATTAAACTAATCTTCCTAGCAAGCTACTGTTGGTCTACTGTTTTGATGTTGGTTCCTAATTGAACCCTTGAGTCCTTCCAGTGCTCCTTCTGTTTGTTGCTAGCTAATTTTTTTTTTTTTTTTGTGGGAGGAGAAATGCTAGTGTCACCTATTCTGCCATCTTGTTGAGACATTACCTCTCTATTTTTTCTTTGCTTCATTTTTTGTGGCACTGAGGTTTGCACTCAGGGCCTTGTGCTTACTAGGCAGGTGCTCTACCACTTGAGCTATGCCTCCAACCCTCTATTTTCTTTTTCTTTAAGTGTTTGATAGGATTTACCAATGAAACTATCTGGACCTGGGTTTTTCTTTGTGGGAACATTTTTAATTGCTAATGTAATTTCTTTATATGTTATAAATCTTTTCTTATATTCTTTTTCTTCTTGAGTTGGTTTTGGTCATTTGTATCTTTCTTTCTAAGAGTTTTTCCAGTTCATCAGAACTGTATAATTTGTTAGTGTAAAATTGTTCATAGTTGTAGTAGTTACCTTATACAGCAAAACAGACTTTGGGGAGACTATCCTGAATTAACACAGGAGGCCCTAAATTCAAGAGAGTTGGAGAGAGATTTTGTTATTTGTTGAAGAGGCAGATATTGGAGTGATGCAGCCACCAGAATCTGGAAGAGGCAAGAAAAGATTTTCCCCTAGAGCTTTCTGTGGAAGGATGGCTGTACTAACTCCTTGATTTTGGCCCAGTGTACTGATTCAGACTTCGAGCCCATGCATGAAATCTGGTAGTTTAAAGTATCCAGAAAGGTAGATTTAGGTAAGCAAGACATAATTATAGGTATCTGAATGTGACACCATAGCAGTAGTTGCTAAATTTCTTTGCACAATCGCATCAGTAGAGAGCATATGAACACCTAATGCCATATGTATTTATACATTGTATAAGTATTTATGCATCATGCAAATGCAGTATAACTTATTTGTAAATTCTAAAACACAAAACTAAAAATGGTGAATAAGCAGTATTTCTAAAAATGTTTTTAACTGTATTTTATTTGTGAGGGGTACAAACTTCCAAAAGCATCATTTTTGAAAGCATGGTGTAATACTTTGTGACTTGGTGATTTGAAGGTCTGGTTCTCAAGGCCAATGTATTTCAGTGGTTCTTTTTCTTTTTAATTTGATGTAGTACTGGGGATTGAACCCAGGGGCTCACACTTGCTAGTTAAGTACTCTACCACTTGAGCTAGCCCTTTTGTTTTTGAGATAGGGTCTTGCTTACTTTTCCTGGGATGGCTTTAGACTCATTATCCTCCTGCCTCTGCCTCCTTAGTAGCTGGGATTACAGGTATGTACCACCACACCTGGCTCCAGTATTTTTTTAAAAAACATTTTTATTAGCGTACATTGTAGGGGGGTGTTGATTGTGACATTTCCTGGCACTGTAGGGTATAATGCTTGGGTCCTGTGGTGGGTGTCCTTGTTTCATGAAGATAGAAAACCCCAGAAGGTGAAAAGAAGTCACTGCTCTTAAGCTTGTTCTAAAGCAAGAAAAAAAGATTAAAAATGTCTTTTTTTTTGAGTTAATAATTCCATGTACCTGTAACTTGCAAATGACTGACAAGATCTGACCAACCAAATCAGTTAACTCTTCTTTCATGCAGAAGGAAATGCAAAGACAAAATTTCCCTTCTTGGAAATGGTTTTTCATTATAATGAAATTGTCATTATATTTAGACTACCTTTCTTCAACACCAGACTGAACCTCTTGAGAGTAAAAACACTTCAAGCTAAAATGAGCCTGGTGCCAGTCATATAGTTGTGTCAGCATACGAGTGAACATTCCATAATTAATGTAAGGGTAGTGAAGCTCAATTACGGCTAGGAAATAGAAGTACTCTAGAAAAGGTTAGGTATGTGGGCTAACAGGTTTTCAAAGAAAACTGTAGAATGGAGGAGAGTGGGTCAGAAAAGTCACTGAGAAGGAATTACAGGCAATGTGAGTGGATGTAGAGACTTTTCAATAGAAGTGCCACAAGAGTCTTCTATCAAGGTGGGGGCCAGATGTACAGAGATGAAAGGCACAGGGGAATTAACTGAAATCTAAATTCTCTGCAGATTCAGGAAATTCTAGCTGATGTCTGAGGGTTTATGAGATGTATAGACCCTTCACTTAAGATCTGAAAGGAATTCGGCAAAGACTTATTTTGCTGGTGTTGTTGCCATTGAAGAGCACTGTGCTCAAATGAGGAAGGAAAAGTTAAAAGGTAGTAATACAAGGGGGGAAGCAGCAGCATTGCCGGGTCATTAAAGAATGAATTGAGCATGAGTATTCTGAAGGAGTTTTTTTTTTTCATCATTTCTTTGTGGTCAGAATCTTTAAAATCTACTCTTAAGGCAATTTTGAAATGTATAATACATTACTATTAACTATAATTGCCATTTTATGTGATAGGTCACTAAAACTTTTTCCTCTTGTCTAACGGAAACTTTGTGCTCATTGACCAACATCCTCATCTTTCCCATCTTCCTGATCCCCTACCCAGCTTCTAGTGACAACTCTTCTACTCTCTACTTCTACCAGTTTGACTTTTTAAGATTCCATATATAAATGAGATCATGCAGTTTTTGTCCTTCTGTGTCTGGCTATTTTACTTAGCATAATATCATTGGGGTTCATCAATGTCATTGCAAATGTCAGAATTTCTTTTTAAAGGCTGAATAGTACTAAATTTTCTTCATCACTTAGGTTTCTTCTATCTTGGCCATTGAGAATAATAATGTAATAACCATGAAAGTACAGATACCTCTTCAATATGCACGTCTGAAAAGCTAGCATCATACTAACTGGAACTTTGCAAGGATGCCCACTCTCACCACTTCTATTACACAGTGCTGGAAATCATAACCAGAGCAATTAGGCAAAAAAAAGAAATTAAAATCATCCAAATAGGAAAGGAAGATGTGAAATTGCTTTCTGATCACATGATCTTGTGTATTTAAAAAAAACCTAGATAATGTTGGAAGTGATAAATGACTTCAGTAAAAGTTGTAGGGTACAAAATCAACATAAAAAATTAGTGGCATTGTTAAATACTTTAAATGAAAAATTTCAACTCAGGGTTTGTTGTATACTTTAAGAAAGTTGAACAAGTAATTCTTAAAAAATATATGACAACAAAGATTACTGGACACTTAATGCTTATAAATAAGGTCAGGTTGATTCTAGTTCAGCAAAGCTTGGGGTAAATGTAATTCTTCCTTTTCAGGTTAGATTTTTAATGGCCAGTTTTCCTCTGTTCCCTTTGCCTTACTCCTCCAGAGATACTTTCTCTTAGACATGATTGATTTAGAATAGAAGTATGTTGTTTAGTTTCCAAGTGTTTAGATTTTCTTGTTATATTTCTTACTATTTCTAGTTTTAGTCCCTTGTAGTAGTAAAACACACTGTGTAGTATTACAATTATTTAAAATTTGCCTAAGTTTGATTTATGGCCCGAGATGTGCTAAATACTTGGTATATGGTTCTTGGGAACTTAAAGGAGACATATATCCTAAAGGAAATATATATCCTACTGTTGTGGGGTGAAGTGTCGTATAAGTGTTGATTAGATCCTATTGGTCTATCATATTATTGAATACTTCTTTTTTCACCTTTTAAATCAGCCTATCAATCAATTAATTGTACTGGGAGTACATTGTGATATTTACAACAGTTCTTACAATATACCATAGTTGAATTTAGTTCCTCCATCATTCTCCTTTATCCCCCTTTCCCCATTCCTAGAGTAGTTTCAACAAGTCTCATTTTTCCATGTACATATATGTGTACATGAGTACATGATGAGCCACTCTGTCAACCATGAATACTTCTGTATCTTGTTGATTTTCTGTCTAGTTATTCTATCAGTTGTTAAGAGAGGGTTATTGAAGATGACAGCTGTAATTCTGGGTATATGTTTTTCTCCTTTCAGCTCTATCAGATTTTGCTTTCTATCATATTTTTTAGTTCTGTTCAATGCAAAACATTTAGGATTCCTATTCTTGGTGTATTGACCCTTTTATCATTATGTATTGTATCTTTCTGGTAATTTCCTTGGTATGAAGTCTGCCTTTTTGGATGTTAGCATAATCACTCTTGCTTTCCTTTGATTAATATTTACATGATATGTATTTTCATATCCTTTTACTTTTGACCTGTGTGTAACATATTAGAAGCAAGTTTATTATAAATAGCACATATTTTGGTCATGTTTTAAAATTTTATCCTTCTATTTTATTTATTTATTATTTATGGTGGTACTTGAGTTTGAACTCAGAGCTCCACACTTGCTAGGCAGGTGTGCCTAGCAAGGTGTCCTAGGGCTAGGAGGGTCACACCTCCAGCCTTATTTTGCTTTAGTTGTTTTTCCAGATGGGGTTATTTTCCTGGGGTTGCCATGGACTGTGATCCTCCTACCTATGCTTCGCACACAGCTAAGAACCACAAACACAGGCCACCATAACTGGCTTATTGGTTGAGATGGGTCCTTGCTAACATTTTGCCCAGGCTGTCCTCGAACAACAATTCCCCCATTCTCTCTTCTGTAGCTGGAATTATAGGCATGCACCACCATGCCTGGTTCAGCTCTAACTTTTAACTGGTGCTTTTGGATCATTTATATTTACATAATCATTGCTGTATTAGGGTTTCTGTCATTTTATTTCTTATTTTATGTTCTCTCCATTGTAAAATTTTCTTTTTCTTAGTATAGACACAAACATTCTCAACAAAACACTTGCAAACCAAATTCAGCAACAACACATTAAGATTATACATCATGATCAGGTTGGTTTCATTCTAGGCATGTAAAGGATATTGATTCAATATAATTAAATCAATAACTAATACGGCACATAAACAGAATCAAAGACAAAAACCACATTGTCATCTTACTTGATAGCAGAAAAAGCCTTTGACAAAATTCAACATTCTTTTTTGACAAGAGCTCTGAAGAAACAAGGAATAATAAAGGCTATATATGACATACCTACAGCCAAGATCATACTAAATGGGGAAAAACTGAAGCAATTTCCTCTAAAGTTAGGAAGAAGACAAGGGCATTCACTCTCCCTACTTTTATTCAATATAGTACTGGAATCTCTAGCCAAGCAAGAAGGCAAGAAAAAGAAATAAAAGGGATCCAGATTGGAAATAAAGAAGTCAAATTATCCCAATTCATAGGTGATATGATTCTATACTTAAAAGACCTCAAAGATTTCACCAAAAAACTCCTAGATCTGGTAAACACTTTTGGCAATGTAGCAGGATATAAAATAAACATATAAAATCAGTAGTTTTTCTATATATGCCAACAGTGAAAAGGCTGCATAGGAAATCAGGAAAATAATGCATTTCATAATGGCATCAAAAAATACCTACATATAAACTTAACCAAGGAGGTGAAAGACCTCTACAGTGAATACTATAAAACCTTGAAGAAAGAAATTGAAGAAAACACCAGAAGATGGAAAAACCTACCATGTCTTTGTATTGGTAGAATTAATATTGTTAAAGTAGCTACACTCTAAAAAGCAATATACATATTCAAAGAAATGCCCATCAAAATCCCAATGTTATTCTTTGCAGAAACAAAAAAATCATATGGAAGAATAAAAGATCCTGAATATCAAAAGCAATCCTGAGCAAAAAGAGCAGTGCTGGAGGTATCACAATACTAAGCTTCAAATTATACTATGAAGCCATAGTAATAAAAGCAGACAAGAAAACCAATGGAACAGAATAGAAGACCCATAAATAAAATCACCCAGCTATAGCCACCTGATCTTTGACAAAGGAGCCAAAGACATACACTGGAGAAAAAACAGCTTCTCCAATAAATGATGCAGGGAAAACTGGTTATCTACATGCAGAAGACTGAAACTACACACTCCCGTCTCTCAGGCTGTACAAAAATCAGCTCTAAATGGATCAAAGATCTTAATGTAACAGCTGAAATAGTGAAACTACTACAGGAAAAAAATAGGGAAAACTCTGGAAGATGTAGGCATAGGTAATTATTTTCTGAATAGAACCCCATTGCCAGGAAATAAGCAAGAATTGACAAATGGTACTGCATGAAATTAAAAAGTTTCTATACATCAAAAGAAACAGTTGTTAGAATCAAGAAACAACCCACATAATGGGAGAAAAACTTTTGTCAGCTACTCAACATGTAAAGGATTAGTATCTAGAAAATATAAAGATCTAAAAACATTAAACAGCAAATAATTCAGCTACTAAATGGACAAATGAATTGAATAGGTAGTTCTCAGAAGAAGAAATACAAATATACAAATAAGTACATGGAGCAGTATTCAATATCCTTAGCCATGAAGGAAATGAAAATCAAAACTATATTAAGATTCCATCTCATCCCAATCAGATTGGCCATCATCAAGAAAACAAACAACAACAAATGCTGGCAAGGGTGTGGGGGAAAAGGAACCTCATACCCTGCTGGTGGGAATGTAAACTACTACAATCACTGTGGAAATCAGTATGGAGGTGCCTCAGAAAACTACCTTATGACCCTGTATACCACTCTTAGGCATACATCCAAAGGAATGTAAGTCAGTATATGAGAGAAATACCTGCATACCCATGTTTATTGCAGCTCTGTTCACAATAGCCAAACTGTGGAAACAGCTGAGGTGCCAACAACCAATGAATGGTAAAGAAAATATGATATATATGTATATATACATATATGTATATATGTATTATTCATCCATAAAGAATGAAATTATGTCATTTGCAGGAAAATGGATGGAACTGGAGATCATCATGTTTACCATGATAAGCCAAGCTCAAAAGGCCAAATAACACGTTTCCTCACATTTGTGGAATCTAGACCTAAAATAACAATGATGATTATAGTTACAATAATGGGATATGAATGTATATAGGGGACTGTTTGAGGGGGGATCAGCAGGAAGGGGAGGGGAAAAGGAAAGGATACTGAGGTGTGAAGAGGATGGAAGTATGCCATGTATATGTAATAATGAAATCCATCAGACACTGAAAGAGGGGGCAATGAGGGAGAGGAGGAATGGGAATATAATGGAGGAGATGAACTTGTTCAAGTACACTATATGCAAGTATGGCATTATCACAGTGAAATCTCTTCATATTAATGTATGATAAAAATTTTAAAAATTCTTTTTCTTTATCTGACTTTCTTTTGGTTATTTGAACATTTTTTAGAATTCCATTTTGATTTCTCTATAGTGTCTTTGAATATATTTTCAAAATATACACATATGGTCACTCTGGGCTTTATGCTATAACTAATGTATATGTATATATAAATCATCACAGTCCACTGGCATCATCAGTTTACCAACATAAAAACAAACATTGAGCCAAGCATGGTGGACATATGCCAGTAATCCCAGCACTTGGGAGGCTAAGACAGGAGTGTCAGCCTGGGCTATGTAGTGACTTTCAAGCCAGCCTGACCTACATACGTGAGACCCTGTCTCAAAAAAAAACAAAACAAAAGCAACAGAATGGGGAAACTTTGCCTTCCTTCATGTCCCTTTAACCTCCTCCATTTATAGTATAATTGTTTTAAATATTTCCCATACATATACTCAGAACCATATTGGGCAGCATTATAATTTTTTGTGGTACCATGGTCAAATCCAGGGCCTTGTGCATTCTAAGCAAGCGCTCTACCACTGAGCTACACACCCCCTACACATATCATTTTTGTTTCAACTGTTAAATATGATTTAGATAATTCAAGAGGAAAAGGAAAATTTATTTATTGTTTTTGCTTAGTGTATTCTTTTATCTCCAATCTTTCAAGGTTCATTCTTTCATCATTTCCTTTTAGTAAGGGGCTGGGTCCCAATGTCCCCTTCAAGGGCATGCCCACAATGACCTAAATTCCTTCTTTTGGCTCTGCCTCCTATCATTTCCTGATAGTGTCACAGGCTGGTGACCAAGACTAACATATGGGCTTTGGGGGACATTCAAGACTCAAACCATAGCTCACATCTTCCTGGTTCTTGGTATGAAAAATTATTTTTTATTGAAACCTGTATGTTTTTGGATTATGTTCTAAGGCTCTGGATTCTATTTAAACCTTTTTTTTTAAGCTGGCTTCCTTTTTATATTGTTCTAGTAGAGGAAGGTGTGGTCCTTCTTCATTATTGCTAGGTTGAGGTAGAAATCTAGATTTCTTACTTGATCTCTGTTGACACCTGAAGTGGGAGATCCTTATAAGTGGAGGTGAGAGACTGTGCTCTTTGTATGGTCTTCAATGACACTGCAGTGGAGGTAGCCTTGTTAATTCTGGGTGATGGTGTGAGTTCTTATTCTTCAATAGCCCTTCTTTGATACTGCCTTAGTGGAGAGGGGAGGTACCTCATTACTGCTGAATGTGGATGGAAATCAAGGCTTTTTTTTTGGTGTCCATTGACACTGCTGGTAGTAGAAGATGGAGATGAAAGTTCTGACTCCCTATTGGCTCTTTTTGTATCATGCCTGCAAGAATTGGGGGTGGGGGCAGCTCATTTCACTCCTTGAGGGTGGAAGTCTAGGCTTCCCACTTGGCATTTACTGAAACTGGGAAGGGTGAGGCCATAGTGATGTTCAGTTGTAGGGAATACCCCTTTTCTAGCATTTTGGCTTGAAGACAGGTATCTAAGTTGAAAGGTTTGTTTCTTTGCAGTAGTAGGGATTGAACCCAGAGCTTCATGCTTATGCTCTACCACTTGAGCTATGCCCCCAGCCCTTCTGTTGTTTTTCTTTTTCTTTTCTTTTTTGAGACTGGCCTCAAACTCATGATCTTCCTGCCTCTGCGTCCTAGGTATCTGGCACTATGTGTATACGCCAACATACTCAGGTCTAAGTTGATGTTTTGCATATCTGGGCTTCTGACTTCTCCAAGTGTGGGGTATGCTAGACAAAAATAAAATTCAGGAATCTCAATACTGTGTCATTCCTTAAATCATGAGGAATTGTGTTTCCCTACCTTTTAGAGTCTTATATTTGTCTTATATATAATATTCAGGAGCTTTACTTGTATTAGAGGGAAGACTTAGGGAAAATACATGTACTCTGTCTTTCTGGTAGTTGCCAAGTTTAATGATTGGTTCATGCAGAAACATACAATCCTGGCCTCCTGGTCTCAGTGTGGTATAACTCTGCAGGACAACTCCAACTCCTGAGTTAACCATAGCATCAGTTGAGCCCTTTTCTTGCAACTGTAACACAGCTCAATTTCTTTCTATATCTGGTCTTGCTTCTTTCACTTCCTTGGAGATGTGGAACACAAAAGTACTCCCTTGTGGGGAGCAGAGTAAGAGAAGCCTATAAGGACATAAGCACAGTTGTACTCAATGTTCTGCAATCTGAGTTTGGCACAACCCCCACTGCAGAATAGGATGAGAAAAAGATGCAGAGCAGCTGCTTTTCCTAAGATGTTTATGTCAAATAATCTGTAGGCTGAGATTTGGCACAGCCCCAGCTACACAGGAGAGCAAGAAGGTGAGCTACAGCTCAGCTGCTTTTCCTAAGTTGTTTAGAAGCAGGAACGCAGGTTCCTCTTGTTACAATGTCATGCCCCTCCCCAAGAACTGCTGCTCCACCTCCTTGTTTACTACTGGGTACAAAAGACTCATTGAAGGTGGATGTGAGGTTTTTTTGATAAATGAAGGATTGCTGCAGGGGTTTTTGGCTGAAGGGAAAGTGCTGGAGGGAGATTGCTGAAGGGGGAAAGCAGATTGCTGAAGGAAGGATTGATTGCTGAAGCGGGAGAGGGGGTATGGGGGGAAGAATTGCTGAAGGGAAAAGGATTGCTGAAGGGAATAGAATTGCTGAAGGAGAATTGTCAAAGGGGAATTGCTAAAGAGGGGTTGATAGAATTGGTTGGCAGCTTGCAAGGGAATAATCGCTGTTGATTGTCTGCAAGTCTGAGGGCTGAGACTTTAAAAAAGCTAGAGAGAACATGGAACAGTGCAAGTCTGCACTGAGAACTTTATACATAGACTTTAGATAAGCTAAGCTAAAGAAAAACTAAAGAGAGCATGAGACAGTGCAAGTCTGAGGGCAAAGACTTTAAGAGAGATTATGCTAAAGAAAAGCTAAGAGAAAACATGTGACACAACAAGTCTAAGGAAAGAGACTTTAATGAATAGAAAAGAAGACTTTTAGAAGCAAGGTTTTAAAGAATTGTAAAAGAGTAAGACCTTAACAAAAAAATAGAGAAAAGAAGCAGAAAAAAATAGAGATAAGAAGCAATGAGGCTGTCATGCATCTCCAGCGGAGCGCCCAGCACACCTGGCCCCAACTTTCTGTCTTGTCTGTCTAGCCTGTGTCCTTTCTGCATCTCTCGTTGCCCCTGGTTAGGCCCAGTTAAGTTCAGTAATAACCAGGAGCAAGAAAAATCTCACTCCACTCTCTAGTAATTTTTCTGCTTGCAAATCTCACAGTGCTCATCAGAGAATAAAATCTTTAGTAAGTTAGTTAGTAATGTTAGTGCCCTTTTGAGCAACGGGCTACATTACCACATGCCAGGGGCTATTCATCCTTTACCTAAACCAGGGCCTGATTGGTCACCAGGTGGGAAGTGGTCCACGTGCAGATCCCCATTTTAGAACCTGCTTATTCAGATCAATTATGTTATAAGCTACTAAAGATTTTATTTAGGGTGGATAGCTGAAGGGGGAAAAAGAATTGCTGAAGAGAAAAGTATTCAGACCACAGTGCCACCAAAAAAACAACAGCAACAACAAAAAACAGGTTGAAGGCCTTGACATATCAATGAAATTCTTAGGAGTCCAGTGATTTAGGGCATGCCAGGGCATCCTGTACAAAGTAAAGGACAAAGTACTGCATTTTGTCCATCCCACCATCAACAAGGAAGTCCAACTATGGTAGACTTCTTCAGGTTCTACATAAAATGGCCCCTGGGTGGCGTGACATAGAAGGCTACCAGCTGGAGTGATGTTAGTGAAATGATAAAGTTAGCAGCTCCAAGGGCCCATTCATCCACAGAGCAGAAAGTTAAAAATACTGTGAGTATCAACTTTTTCAGAACACTGGAAATCAGAAGCTTACCACCAATCAAACATGTTGAATCAAGAAAAAGGAAACTTCACTAGAGGTGTGGCTCAATGGTAGAGCCCTGCTTTGTAAACTCATTGCTCTTGAGTTCAAACTCCAGTCTCACCAAAAAAAGAAAAAAAAAAGAAAAGAAAAGACAAAACGCTTAAAACCAATCAGAAAGCTTTGTGGTGTTTTAACTTAGACTCATTTATAACCCCTCCCCAACTTGGCAGTGAAAGTAGCAGCCCATTTTCCCAATGGGGAGTCCCTGGTCCCTGAGGAGAGTGCATTCCTTACTCTCAGAGAACTGTATTTGTCTACACAAGTCCTTTTACAGTTGAAATTTACATTTTACATTTGTTTCACCTAACTTGACTTTAAAAAATAAATAAATAAATAGGGCCTAGGGTTATGTGTGGTGGCACATACCTAAAATCCAGCTACTTGGGAGATGGAGATTGGGAGGATAGTGTTTTGAAGCTAGCCTGGGCAAAGAGTTAGTGAGATCCCCATCTTAACTAACAAGCCAACCTTAGTGGTGTATATCTGATCCCAGTTACATGGGAAACATTGTAGTCTGAGGCCAACCTGTGAAAAAAATGTGAGACACTATCTGAAAAATAACTAAAGAAAAAAAAGGGCCAGAGGCATGGGTCCAGTGGTAGAGCATCTGCCTAGTAAGTACAGGGTTCTGAGTTCAAATCCCAGTATTTACAAAAAAGAACACAAGTAAATAAAGAGTAGAGGCTAGCTATTTTATAGACTGCTCCTCAGCCTGGGTTTGCATGGTATTTCCCCACAAACTGACTTAGGTTAAGCATCCCTGGCTGAAGTACCATATCAGGTGCTGTGTCCTCTTCACTGCATACATACGGAAACATGTAACGTGTGTCTTATCTGTCACTGATGAAGTTACTTTTCTAAGCCTGCCAGTGTGTATAGCTATAATTGTAACCCTCGCGTTTAAAGTGCACTCTGTGAGGAGATACTTTAAGACTGTATCAGTATTGTTGTCTATATCAAACTTTCCCTTGTGTTGGTGATTTTTTCAAAATGATTTTACTGTGATGATTACAGAGTAGTACTTTTTCAAGTTTACCACTCCTGCTCTTATTAGTTGGCATTATGCTAAAAGGAAGAGTTTTTTCATTTATTCATTTTCCTTCTAATCAGTAAAGACTTGTGGGTTCTATGGGTTATAATACCCTATTTTCATTTTATTTGTGTCATTTTATTTGTTTTGATTTTCAAACTGTACCAGACATTGTTATGGACACCCTTTTCTGGTGGCCTTTGTGACAATTGGACATTATTTGGAGGACCTTCTTTCTGGTCCCAAAAGATGTTGAGTGCTCATCTGTATGTCCCCTTTTCCAGTATTGGTGCTATAGCTTGGATTTTGAATGTCCACCAAAAGCTCATGCGTTAAAGACTTGGTTACCAGTCTGTGGTGCTACTGGGAAGTGGTGGAATCTTTAGGAGGTGGGGCCTAGTGGAAGGAAGTTACGTCATTGTGAGCATGCCCTTGAAAGGAATATCAGGACCCTGGCTCCTTTCTCTGTTTCTTTTTGCTTCCTGGCCCCCATGAAGTGACCTATTCCTTTGTCATTCACTCCTACCATCATGACGTACTGTATTACTGTACTTCCAAAATATCCAGGCCAAATGACTATGGGTCAAAATAACCATGAGCCTAAAACATTTCTTCTTTTCATGATTTCCTGACTGATTTTATATTTCATTGTATACATTGTTTTATATATTTACTTATTGATAAAGTTATTGAAGATCGGAGTGAGTTTCATTTTCATATTTATATATACTGCCTAGATACTTGACTTACTAGATACTCATCAAATAAATATTGAATTGAATTATATATCTATTATGTTTTTCTTTTTCTTCTAAAGTATTAAATTAGTTAATTTATATTGTAGATGCTGAGACAAACTCTTCAGGAGTCTGAGAGTGAAGAAGTGGTAGTAAAACAGGAGACACCAACTCTAGTGCCATTTGGGGATGTGGTATGTATAACTAAGCCTCAATTAACCTGTAAAAATTTTTTGGATTAGATATAAAATATAGTTGATGTCGATTACCTGGTAATTGAAAAGTATGCATAGAAAATAGTCCTTTCTGATAATGTATTCATGCATTTTCAATTTTATGAGTCAGAAAAACATAATAATTCACTGAAATTATGAAAAATACCCTAATTCACAGAAATAATGTTTTTCTATATGAAGGATTCCCAAACCCAGTTAAATGAGTATTATCTATGATACTTTTTAAAGACATTGATTTTGGACCCTACATAAGATAAACTAACTTAGAATGTCTGAAACGGAGCCTGGAAATAAATATTTTTCACTGAGCTCTGCAGGTGATATTTATTATCAGATTGACCTTCAGTTTGAAAATTGACCCCACATTGCATCCAACCCCCCCACACAGAAACAAAATAGTCATCTCACACACACACACACACACACACACACACACACACACACAGACATACGTGCATTGGTAGGACCTAATATCTAGACAGAGAACAAGAAAAATCTGTTATTCCATTGGGGTGCTTCAGTGTATATGACATGAAGATCTGTGCACTTTTGGAACTACCAATATCGTGGCATTCTTTTAGTTATTTTTATTCATATGTATTTCTTATAGCATGATTAGAGCAGCTACTGGGTGTGAAATAAGAATTGTTCTTATCCCTTTTCTCTATTTCCTATCATGTTACCATCTTTAATATATTATTCCTGCTAATTTTACTTGACTTTTAAGCTAAAAAATGTCTAAATATATTTGACTAATACTTCATATTTAGAATTCAAGTATTCCTGTGTTAATTTTGTAATTAATTTTATAGCTAAATACAAGATATAATTTCTTTCAATGTTTACAGACACCTCTACAAGAGAGAATGAGTATGTTACAACTAGCTCCTGACATGGTGTAGCCAGTGAGTGAATGAAGTGGTTTTAGGATACTGAACAAAAGAGCTTATTTAAAGTATACTACATTTCTTATATTTATGTGTAGGATGTAATGTTTTATCAGTTTCCACAAAATATGAAATGGAAACAAAGAGTGATGTTCACAATTAAGTTAATAGTGAACTGTTTTTTGCTATTTGTATTTCTGTTCATTTTAGGCTTCATTGGAGCACAGCCTGATCGTTTTTCTTTTGTGCTTCTGCTTTATGATATGCATTAGTACAATATTTTAAGTAAAAATAAATATTTCTAATGAGGAAAAACAATGAGGTGAAGCTTTAAAAAGCTTAAAGATAGTACAGAGTAAAGTAGAAGAAAAGTTAACTTCTTAAAAAAATGTGTTCACTGTTCTTTATTTTGTAGGTTGGCTGCCTGGCTGTTCATATAAAGAATTGCAGACAATTAATACCTAAAAGTATCCTTTCTTTGGGTTTAAAAATCACAGTATGATTATATCTTTTCTTCCCATTGCTGCTGAACTACTCCAAAATTGAGTGTCTTAAAATATTAATTACTTTGGTATCAGTCACTCGCTGTGCCGCCAGCAGGAGGCACTCTCACTTCGCTTTACAGTGCTACAGCTCTAGCTGCAGTTGGGCAGTTCTAAAGGTCTGGGAGGTCTAAAGGGCTGGGAGGTCTGCAATGACCCATTTCTGTGTCTCGCACTGTACTGGGGATGCCTGGAAGTTTGGCTTGGCTGGATGTTGCAGTGGTTGGAACTCTCATTCTGTGTTGTCCCATCATTTTTTTCCTGCACTGATTTTGATTTTAAAATGTTATTTCTTATCTTGATTACTAAAGTTTTAGTCTCCCCTTAAATTGTACTCTCTATGTGAATCTCTTCCCTCATCCATCCTATGCCAGTCCTAGTTGTGTCCATGGGTTAAAATAATCACAAGGCCAGCTCAGATTCAAGGACAAGGAAATAAACTCTACTTTTTGATGTGGAAGTGACAAGAGACTTTTTGTCCGCTATAATTTACTCTAATCACCATATAACTTCAAAGAAAAAGCATATTTTCTTAGATATAATGCTCATTTGCTCATAAGTAATAAATATGCTTCCCTTAAACATTTCAAAGAACTTACTGTATATTGGTGCCTTAAAAAAAGTTGAATGTTTATTTTTAGACTTGTCATGGGGGCTGGCAGAGTGGCTCAAGCAATAAGAGCACCTGCCTAGCAAGCATGAGGCCCTGAGTTCAAACCCAGTGCCATCAATATCTATATCTATACCATCTCTATCTCTATCTATATATTATATATATATGATTACCTTGTATATCTACTTGATTGATTTTAATGTTTTGGAATGAATTATTTAACAGGTTAATCTTAAAATGTGTTACTTGTTCAATTACAACAAAATTCGTTTCCTAAATATTCTGTTTTCAGTCAGTTCACAACATCGCAATAGTTTGTTTTTTCGCATCTCTGTAAACAACATTGTAAAATGTACAAAAACTCATAGCTTGAAGTCCACTGCTAATGAAAAGAACCCTGTAATTAAGTTCAATGATGTGAAGTACTTTTCTGTACAGGTAATGTTAAAGTTCTCTTCTAGATATAATAATATCTCTTTATAGTATCAAATATTCTACCATAATTGCTATGTTTCTTTATAGTTTCAAATGTTATACCCCAGTTACCACTGTTTAAAAAAACATAAACAATCCTTTTTCATATGGTATTTTACAGTATTCATCTTCTATGCCATGTGCTGTAGTATTGTTTTTTAATAAGCAGTTTATTGCTTAGTACATTATCTCAGTGGATTTCTTTCCTGAGATGTTGCTGTTTGGTTCTGAGTGTTTAATGTGCACAAGTTTTTCTCTATCTTATTCTTCCTTTTTCATCTATCTTTGTCTACCCTTTCTTTTTCTTCATTTCCTCACCCTTCTTTCCTCTTCTTTATTCCCCTTATGTAGACTCTCTCAAGTTATTTTCACATGGGTTATATAATATGTCTTTATAACAACCCCAACATTGGTTGTCTGTCTGTCTGTTTATCTACAATCTACTTACCTATCTACTCATCCATCTGTCTCACACACACATTCTCTTATTATCATGGAGCCAGTCTATAGAGGACCTGGAAATGTGTGCATCTGTCTTCAGACCACACTTCATAAAATTTCAGAAATTGCTATTCTTCCATTTATAATTAAGCTATTTAGAATCTTAAATCTATCTCAAGGCTTTCTTTTAAAATAATGGTACTGTTCTGTAGAGTTGTAGGATTCATCAGTTAGTCCAGTTATTTCTTATGTTTTATTAATTAGTTGAGTTTTAGTGAAAGTCTAAAGCATTTCCTTTATGCTCATATGTTTTTACAAACTCTAAATGTTAAGTATGGAAGATAGTTCTTTAAGCTTGGCTTTTGTTTTTTTAAGCAACCTCAAGCAGGGCATAGATTTTTATTTTCATTAGAATAAATGGTACTGGGGTGGACTCAGGGCCTTGTACTTGCTAGGCAGCACTCTACCACTTGAGCCATGCCCCAGCCCTTTTTCCTTTTAGTTTAGTTTTCAAACAGTGTCTCACATTTTCCCAGGGCAGACTTCGGCCCAAAATCCTCCTTCATCTACTTTCCAAGTAGCTGTGATTACAGGTATATAGCACCACACCTAGCCTATTAGTGTATATTAATTGCACAAAATAATGGAATTCATTATGACATTTTCATACATGCATATAATGTGATTTGATCATATTCACTCCCTCTGTTACCCTACCTCATCTTCCCTCTCCTGGTCTTCTTCTCCTTCCATATACCTAATAGTTCATGTTTTAACTCTCATGTCCTTTTTTCCCCCTGTAAATTCCAGACAAGAGAGAGCACATTCACTCATTTGATTGAATTGTTTGTTCTTTTGATGTTTAATTTTTTAAGTTATTTATATATTCTGGATATTATTTTTTAGGTCTTCTATTTTATTGGTCTGTATGTCTGTTTTTGTGCCAGTACTCTCCTGTTTTTGTTACTGTGGATATGTAGTATATATTGCTCTTTTTACTCAGGTTTGCCTTGGTAGTTGGTGTCTCTTGTACTTTCATATGAATTTTAGGATTTTTTTTTTCTTTTTAGTGAAGAATATCATTGGTATTTTGATGGGGATTATATTGACTCTGTGGTTTACTTTCAATAAAATGGTCATTCTAACTGTATTCTGCTGATTCATGAACATGAGTCTTTCCATATTCTAATGTGTATTCTTTAATTTATTTCTTCAGTGCTTTATAGTTTATAGTTTTCACTGTAGAGGACTTTCACCTCCTTAGTTAAGTTTATTCCTAGGAGGTTTTTTTTTTGAGACTATTGTGAATGGGATTATTTTTCTGACTTCTTTTTCAGCCATATTACACAAGAATCTGGCTACTGGGATTTTTGTTTGTTTGTTTTGAACTCAGGGCCTTATGCTTGATAGACAGGTGCTCTGCCAATTGAACCATTCTGCCAGCCCTTTTTTTGTGTTGGGTGTTTTTGAGATAGGATCTCTTGAACTATTTGCCCAGGCTGGCCTCAAACCACAGTCCTCCCAATCTCTGCCTCCTGAGTAACTTGGATTACAGGTATGAGCTGTCACTGGAGAACAGATGAGGGGCCTTCCACAGCTTCCCAGTTTCCACACAAAACTCACAAGGTTAAAGTTTTAACAAGGATTTAGTATAAAAGGATAAAGTATGGACTAGGCGGGAGAGGGGGCAGAAAAAAAGAAATATTTTCTGTTCCCCACACAGGAAATGGGAGCAAAGACTCAAAATGGTGGTCCCCAACTCTTAGTTTTATAGTGGAGAGCTAGGGAAATATACATGGTCAAAGATAATGGGTCTGGGTAGCTGAAATGGCTGACAGGGAGGGGTCAGCCTCCAAATCACACCCTAAATCTGGGACCATAGGATGCTTTAGAATTTCCCTTTCCTAACCGTGATTATTTCTCCACCCATCAAGGATCCTTGTAGCTGGTTAACATCTCAAAGAGGAAAGCAGAAGCAGGTAGCTCCTCTTTTGTTGCCCAGTTTCTGTAATGTATCATCTAAAAGGAGGTGGGAGGGGGCTAACTGCTCTGGCTCTCCAGCCTTTACTTCCTTATTTCAATGTCAGAGTCTGACCCTTTAAATATTTATTAAAATAATATAATTTCCCTGTGTCCTCATCTATCTATCCTGCCTCATGAGCCGTGGGGAACTTGGCTAAGCTACTGGTTTTGTATGGTAATTTGTGTCCTGCTGCTTTTCTGTTTTATAACTGCCTTCACTCTGATCAGAGGTTCTGCTAATTGGTGTTTTCATTCTCATTTGATTCTAGGAATTTAAAAATTTACCCCTCATTTTGTCAAATGACCCACTGATCATTCAAAAACATACTGTTAAATCTCTTTGTTTGTATATTTTCTGTAGTTTCACTTGATTTCTGTAAGGAGCTGCCAAATAAAGACCACGCCACGTGTAGAAAAGAAAGATTTATTGGAAGCACAGACTGCTGGGCTGTCTCTTGGGTTCAGAATGCAGCAGCTCAGCTGGAATGGGTAGAGGGCTTTATAGGAGGGGCCACACTGCAGGGAAGGGAGGGTGTTCCTCCCAGAGAACAGCCAGGCTGCTGGCCTCCATTTATCTATGATCACCAGATAGAATGGGTCAAAGTGCATAGCAAGTTGAGAAGTGGGAAGTTCCTGTGGCTTTGCAAGCAGGGAAACAATCGGGAGTTTTGCAAGTGGTCATAAATCAGGGGGATCTAGTTTCAGTGTTAGCCTCGGGGCTCTCCACCCACCCCAAGAATTCCAGGGACCTAACAATTTCTGGTTTTATTTCATTATGACCTCATTAAATAGTCCCAATGTTCAGATGATGTGATGGCTAATCTTACTGTAAACTTGATTGTGTTATTGGTGATCTCAGAAGATCTTGGTTTTTGTGCTCCAAATGGAAGAATCCAAGCAGAACGCATGAATGGGGTGAGGTAGAATAGCTTTATTGAAGGAAGGGGAGTCACCCATCCTGCCAGGTGAGGGAAGGGAAAAAGAGGGGTAGGGGTCTCTTGGTAGGTTGTTTTTATACTGCCTTGAACTTGGAGGTGGGGAGATATTATGTCATCACCTGGCTCCTCTCACATGTGGGCTAGAGGTAGAAGCCCTTGAACCAAGAGGGGGAGCAGTTGCAGACTATCCCTAACCTAGTCCTGCCTCAAACTCCCCCTGAGAGACAGTATTCCAAAATATTCTTTTTTGGGGTTGCTGAAGGGGGGGTGGTTCATCTTCAGTAGCTGCTTTGAGCTGACAAGGGACTGTAGACCCTGCCTCTAAGGAATATTGTTGTTTTCCTATTGCTGCCTCTGGGGACTTGAACAGTGACGTTTATTGTCTGAGTCTTTGTCCAGCCCAATCAATATTGCTCATGGGCAACTCATCCACTTCCAGAAGTTTATGGCCCTGTCGTGTTATGGCTTGGGTTTTAAAGGCTTTTATCCTGGAATAGATAAACCTGGTTTAGAAGGCATGACCTGAACATCAGTAATGATAGGAGCATCAGAAGGGGTCCTGCCATGTGTGGCAGGAAGGATAAAGTAATTTTGAGGAGTGACAGAGAATCTTATAGTTACTTTGCTCACAGGTGTTTATATCTGTAGCTATTTTAACTCTCAGATGGTCCTCTATTTTGAACTGTTACTTTAGTGGGCAGTTAAGGGCTGATTACATTAGAGGCCAGGTATACCAGGGGGCAGGAGTTAGTCAAATTAGAGAGTAAACATTAATGAGTCAGTTCTGTACAGAAAGAAGACTCACAGTGTCCCTAGACAGAAGTTAGATGCCATTGAAAGTTACATTGCCTTTGTTCAAACAGAAGGCCTTGGCCAAAGACATGAGTTTGCCTTTTAACATAAGCCTTGAAGGCTTAGATATTAGAGCACATGCATAAGAGCCTCATTGAGTAATCCCAGTGTTCAGATGATGTGATGGCTAATCTTGATTGTAAACTTGATTGGATTGAGAGATGCCTAGAAGATTAATAAAGCACATCTCAGGGTGTGTCTCTGGGGGTATTTCCAGAGAGCATTAATTAAACTGGGAAGACCTACACTAAAGTGGGCATCACTATTTCATAGGCTGTTGGCCAGATGGAATAAGAGGAGGAAGGAGAAGGAAGCCAGTTAGTGCAGGCATTCTCTCTCTCTCTCTCTCTCTCTCTCTCTCTCTGCTTCCTGGTCTCCCATGAGGTGAACTTCTTTGCTCTGCTAAGGACTGAAACCTCTGAAACCCTGAGACAAAATAAATCCTGCCGATTATATTATTTTCTTAGACATATTGATAGTGATGAGGTTTGACTTATAAAGAAACTTGGTACCAGAGTAATGGGGTCCTTGCTCAGACTAAACATGACCATGTGGTTATTAAGTCTTTGGAATTGGTTTGTGGGAGGACTTTGGGAAGTTTGGAGAAGCAAACTAGAGAAAACTTAGAATGCTGTGAGCAGAGTTTAATAGGTGATTCTAGCGGGAGCTCAGAAGACTAGAAGGCTGATAGGAATATGGACTAAAGATTGTGCTTGTGAGGTTTCACATGGGTACAAGACTATATTGAGAACTGGACCAGAGGCCTTGCATATTACATTGTGGCAAAGAACTTGTCTATATTTTGTCCTTGCCCTGAGATTTTGCCTGAGGCTAAATTTAAAAGTGATGGGCTAAATAATCTGCTGGAGGAACTTTTAAGGCAGTCCAGCATTCAGGCTGTGGCATGGTGATTGCTAGCTGCATTAGGCAAATTTACAGTGAAATTTTTGAGCAAAGAAGTAGAGCATAAAGGTTTAGGAAACTTGCAAATTGCCCAGAAAAGAAGAATGTTTAAAGTTAGGGCCAAAGAAAGTATGGCTACTGAAGAAATTAGGGCCATTAAAAATACAAGTACTTTGCATAGGGGAAAATAAGAAAGATTCCTTGAAGGTATCTTAGGAATTGACCTGACCTCACCCATCACATTCTCTAAGGTGTGAAGGGTTTAACTCATTTGAAAGAGTGCTTTGGGAAGAAGGCTCTGAAGCACATTGCTTGCACTGGGCTACCCAGATTAGTGTTTGCCCACAATCAGCCATCCAGGCACCCAGAGACTGTTGCAGCCATGGTCCAAGTGGTCCCATCTCTCTTCAAGCTTGTGGCAGACCTTGGCATCATCCACATGATGTGAATTTTGCAGCATGCAGAATGCAAGAGTTAGGGATAATGGAGGCTTCCAGCCCAATTTTAAAGGAAGACCTGGGAAACCAAGCAGTTTGTGGTGGGGTCAAGATCCCTGTAGGGAACCCCTGAGGAGGGTGATGTATAAAGCTGTGAGGATGAAGCCAAGATGCAGTGGAGACCCTAGGAAGTTAGAGACGCCAGGAACCTGAAACATCTGCTAAGATGCAGGCAGCAGGGAGAGCCAGTCCAAGAGAGAAACTGTGTAGACTGCATCCAGCAAGATTCTAGAAGAAGGGCTTCTCAAGCCCGTTGGAGTGCACAACACAACACCATTGCTTAAAAATTGAGTATTTAAAAAACATTCTCCAAAAGACTTTCATAATATTCTGAGTGGTAGGATTTATAGCACTTACAGAAATGAAATATATAGCAAGAATAGCACAAAGTATGAAGTGAAAGTGCAGTTATACTATTGTATGTGATACAGTATTTTAAAAATTCAGTAGATACTGTTATATGTTAATAATGCATATTATAATCCATACAGCAACCACTGAAAATAAAACAAAAATGTATTGGTAAGGAAGATAGAAGGAGGGGTAGAGAGAGAAGGAGGCAGGAGAAAAGAAAAAAGTGAAAACTAAGTATTAAGTTTGAGTACTTACAAACCTGAACTTAGAACATGACAGTAGGAAGCAGAAGGAAGCAATTAATAAACAACATGCAAATTGTGTGATGTTATTGGAATTAAAGACCCTCCAGCACAGAAAACAGACACATGAAAGACAGAGAAAATATTCACAAGACAATTTCTTTTGATCAAAAGGGAGAGTGCAGGCATGCATTCACTCTAGCTAAATGGACACACGAGCACAAAATGGCCAACAGTGGCTCCTCCTTATATCCCTGATGCTGTTGTACTTGCCACTTAACTGGAATTTTTCCAGGTCGAAAGTTCACAATCTTTCCTGATTGGCTAAAAGGTTTGGGGGATAAGGCTTATGGTTTGGCAGACAATTTTCATGGGCAATAAAGCTGTACAAGAATCTGAAAGAAGAAACAAGAACTTTTTAAATAATACAATCCATCCAAGGTGGCGACATGAGGAATTTAAATAATCTAAGAGGGCGACATATACTTGGATAGAAAAGATCATTTTTCTTACAATTCCCCCCTATTTTAATTTAAATTATTTTCTTCAAACTCATTTAGGAGCTGTTGGCTCTCATGTTCCTGTGTTTCTAATAGAAGCAAGTTATTTGGGTAGGGTGGGAGTGATTGTTTGGTGAGGGCTGTCTCAATTAATCACTGAACTAGTCCTTGGACCCAAGGAATTATGCAGCATCCTATTAAGATCAAAACTCTGGCCACCAAGGCCACGGAGGTTAAAATTGAGGTCATCCAGCCCTTCTAGCTCCCAAACCATTTTTTCATTAAATCAGTGAAGGGATCATTTATACCTGAGTTTTTACCTAGTTTGTTTGATAGGGTAGTTAATCCCTGTAGGGCCTTAGTAATAGTGCCATCGGGAGCTGTATTATTTGGTATATATGTGAAACACAAAACCACAACCATTATGCAAACTTCTCCATTCCATCCAAGCATTTGTATCCCCATACCCAATTTCAGTTGCTACAGTTTGTATCAGGTCCTTGACTTCTACTCTGGTTACCTGAGTTCAATTGTTATATAAATGTGGAGGCAACGTTGGAGCAGAGGTAGAACTGGATGTGTCCTGGGAGGGTTAGGGAGCTAGATGGAGCTCAAAGGCACCTAAAGAGTCTGTTCCCAAGACATCTGCCCCCAATCCATGTTTATGAAATATGGATGATTTTCATGTGATACTCCAAGGGCTTTCTACAACCAATTTAAGTGGGTTACACTGTTTTTGCAAAAGGAGAGGGGTGTGTCTGAAACAACTGTAATTTTGACTGTAGTCTGTTGCATGGTGGAAATCAGAGTCTTACCAGTGCCCCAGGTTCTGGTCATAAAAGGGGGAAGTGTATCCTTTATACCCAGTGTTCCACTCCACATCCATACCCTCTGGACAGATACCAGGCTTCACTGTGGGTCCCAGGTTGGGGCACATATAAAAGGAGTATCCTTGGAGCTGGAGTTGGGACGTAAGGTCTCCACAAGAAAGGATCTGGCATGCATCAAACTCAACAGTTAAAGGAAAAGTACTCTGAGTTACATTGATGATGAACACACCATTCCCCAAATGAAAGGGAAAGTATTTTCATTATAGTCTTTTTAAGCAAGAGCGTGGTCCATTGTTCCTTCTGGTAGGGTGGGAGCTCCTTCTTTACCCATGTGTGATGAGTCCGCCCCGTCTCTGTGGTCCGGATTGCTGGACCTTCTGAAGCTGGATCAAGTTTATTTTCTTTTTAGGTCAGCACATAATTGCCAGTCTGGTGAGGGTGGACAGGAAAGTCAGGTGGAGGAGCCTGTGCCAAAAACCCCTTTTTCTTAAGAGAGAGCAAGGTAGAGGATAACCCAAGTATTTAATTTTTGAGGAAATAGTCTTTGATTTCAAAGGTAAGCACATCAGTAACAGAGCTAAGATAAGGAAGCCCATAAAGCATTTCATAAGAGAAGAGACCAGTGTCCTTCCAGGCGTTTGTCCTAATCCTGAGTAGTGCTATGAGAAGGCATTTTAATCCAGGGTAATCTGGTCTCCAAGACCAGTGTAGTGAGCTGTGTAAGAGTGATTCATTCTTTCAACCCTCCCCGAGGAAGATGGATGCCAGGGAGCATGGTATTCCCATTTGACCCCTAGAGCCTTCATAAATCCCCTAAGGACATTGGCGGTGAAGTGAATCCCATTGTCCGAGTCTATGTTTTCTACAACTCCAAACCTTGGGATGATGTATTCTACTAATACTCTAATTACATTCGTAGCAGTGGCCCCTGGGAGAGGGATGGCCTTGACCCAGAGGGTGAGATGGTCTACAATAACCAGGAGGTACTTAAGGCTACCTATTTTAGGTGTCTCAGTGTAATCTACTTGAATGCTTTGGGAGGGTCACAACCCAGGGTTTCTACCTCCAGATGGTCTCTGTCTCAGGGCCTGTTTGTTCAGTTTTCGACAAGTAAGACACCCTTCTGATACTTGTTTCGTTAGTGTATATGTCCCTATGTTGCAGGAGGGCTCGGACACACAGAGAGGGCACCAAAGCTTTGGGGAAGCAGGTTTATTAAGCAAGCTGGGAGCAACTCAGTGGACTTGAGTCCAAAGGCTGAGCCTCGAGAACAAAGGGGGCTTTCCTTATATACCACTTAGAGTGGGTTACAGAAATGGGGGGCGGGTACAGCTTGTCCCATACATAATCGCATATTATTTCATTGGCTGCTTTAACCTCTGGGGCAAGGTGCCCCTTCTCTGGTCTCCAGGTGACATTCCCCACCTCTGTTTTTTCTTTGTTTCACTGTAGCCCTCATTAATTTCCCTTTCCCCTCCCTGTCTTCCTACTACATTCCCCCTTTGATGCTCTTGGACCCACTTTTGGGTTATAGGGGTTTATATTTTCATAGCACCATTACATGAGCAGCTGTCTTTCTTTTTTGTAGTGGCTTTCATAATGGTCCCCAAAGACCGCAGTACTAGGGGGATTAGCCAGAGTAATATTAGGCATGCTCTTAAGACAAGGAATTTTGTCCCTATTAAGGTCTTGAACCCATCTAGGGTTGAGAACCAGCTCCCAAATAGGTCACTGGAACTTTATCCCTTCCAGGTCTGCATAGGGACATGGGCAAGCTTTTTTTTTTTTTTTTTATCTTGTTGGTAATCTTTTTAATTACCTTTTTCTCATCATTAATCTGTAAACAGCAGTTACTCAGATTGGGATTATTTTAGGCTATTGCAAGCTTAGAGACGTTAGCCAGTGGGTGAAGTTGGGGCTCCTTGTGACTGGGAGCCCCCTACCATTGAGTCTCCTGAGTAGCACCATTGTAAAACTTTTGTCCCAGGCAGATGAAGTCCCCTACTGGAGTGAAGAGTTGGCCTTTTGGAAGGGAGATACAGTAATTTCCAATAATGGAAGTTTTTAGGAGCCAAATGCTGTCCCCGTGGCTAAGGAGAGTGGTTTCATTAAAGGACTCTTGGGAGGTTAGCTCTTTTGCCTCCCATGGCCAGTGGTCTCCCATACTCATTCCTCCACAAACATAACAACACAAAGTTACATTCAGAATTTGTGTTAATAGACTCAGGTAGTGGGAGAAACAGGTTTTTGGTTGTAACTGAGATGGGAAACTCACTTTGTATCTCCTCATGAAAGGAGTGAAAGACCTGGTATGAGGAGTTGTTATGAGTGATCATGATGAGTTGAAAATGCAGCAGAGTACCAGGGTCTGTTCCCTTTTCATAGATTAAAGTACCAAACTTTTTTCCAACTTCCCAGCCTGATTCATTGAGGTTGAAAATAGTGAAATTTACAGGGTTGCAGGTACCAAGAGTGCAGTCAGAGGTTGCTTCCCTTTTTTGTAAAAGAGTGGCAGTTCCATGTGAGGTATGGACTTCCCCTCTAAGCCAAGTTGCCCACCTTTCACAGTGCCAGTAAAGGCAGTAGAGTTGTTCACAGTACACACAACTGGATGTTTCACTATCATCTTTTGGGCATATATACTTGTCATTTAACCTATAGGTTCTTTTCCAGGCTAGCCCCCCGCAGTTGCCCTAAGGCCTAGTGTTTTCAGCTATTGTGGACACAAGTTTGTTGGGGTCATTAACCCAGGTGCAGTTAGCAAGCTTCCCAGTGGTGACGAAGCTTTGGACCTCTAGCCATTGCTCTTGAGCGTGGTAGATGGGTTACTGACCATCATGAAAGCACACTGAGTAGGTGGTATGGTTGTGGGTCCAACAGTGGTCCCTACACAGGAATAATAAGTATGGAAAGCCAGAGTTTTGGTAACAGCACTCCCTGCTTGGGTAGTGCACATACATGAGTCACAGTCCAAAGCCTAGGGGTCCCCAGGTAGAGAGCTGACCAAGATTAGCAAGAAGAATACATGGAATGGACTCATCCTCAAAGGTGAGATAGGCGACTCCTTAAGCTTCCAACTTGCATAGACTAGTCAGCTTCTGGAGTGACTAGAGCAGGGCTGACATCTCATCATCTGTGGTCTCCTGTTGTCTCCTGAGAAGTAGGGTCCTGTTGGGTAAGGGCACTGGTGTGTTGAAGGGTGATCTTGTATGGTGAGGCTGGGTCAGGGATGCATTCCCATTCGAGGGAAGCTGGCTTCACTCGGCTGTGGTGAATCCAGGGAATGAACTATGCTACTTTAACTATGGTGGGGGTGGACAAAACAACAAAAGGGCCCGTCCAGTGGGGCTTTAGCAGTTGAACATTTTATTTCTTTACCCAAACAGCATCCCTTGGTTTATAAGGGTGCATGGGAGTTTTCAGGCTAATGGGGAGACTCTCTCTTACCCAGTCATTGATTTTCAAGAGAGTCAACCCAAGGGCCTGTATCTCAGGGTGAGATCACCTGTTTCCTTAAGGTCCCCTTGCAGGCCCTTGACTAAAGGGTGTGGATGCCCAAAAAGAATTTCAAAAGGGGAGAAACCTGTCTGTTTGGTGGGGCTTGACCTAATCCTGAGCAAGGCTATGGATAGTAATTGATCCCATTGTGGGTGGGTCTCTTGGCATAATATTTAAATTGCAATTTTAGAGTCCTGTTTATATGTTCTACTTTTTCTGAACTCTGGGGGTGGTAGGCTGTGTGTTGCTTTTAAGTTATTCCTAATCCCTTTGCTACCAACTGTACCACCTTAGCCACAAAGGTTGGCCCATTGTTTGGCTCAGTAGACACAGGTATTCTGAATTGAGGAATAATTTCCTTTAATAGGCACCTGGCCACTCCTCGGGCTTGCTCAGTCCAAGTGGGGAAGGCTTCCATCTATCCTTAGAAGGTGCAGACAAACACCAACAAATATTTACATATTGGCCCTTGTCAGGGATTGTTTCTGGCACACAGACCACACCTTTTACATACTGTCTTATGTTGGAGAGCTTGGGGACATAAAAGTGCTGGGCCAATGTGGTCTTGAGAGCTGTCCACCCTGAGTGAGTTCCTTCATGGGACTGTTTGACAAATGTGGGAGTCAGTGACTCCGGTATGGCAATGTGGCCATCAGTAAACTTCCACAATCTGTCTGGTAGAAAATTTGCTCCTTCATTCTCAAACCATTCCTGTTCTTGTGAAGTATACTGTGGGTCCAATTCAGATAAGGGGCACAGGAACAAGGTAGCTGCCAGAGAGGCCAAGGCTTGGCCTCCTGTGAGGGCTGCTTGCTTGGCTTCCCCATCAGCCTTTTGATTTCCTGGAATAGCTGTTGTCTCCCCTCTGTAGTGCCCTCAACTGTTACTCACTTAGGGGCCTGTACAACTTTTAGTAATTTTAGAATATTTTTGTTCATATTTAACACTTTTCCTCCTTAGTTAGAGATCCTGACTGGTAGTGGTCATGCTTCAATGACAGCATCCAGAGTCCACTACTGTATATTCGGTAAAATGTGTGCCATCCCGGACAAAGCTGTGGCCATCTGTGAAATACTCAACATCCAGATGACTGGTTGATCAAGTCTGGCCAACTGGAGGACACCTCATGCATGATCTCTTAAACAGTCATGTTCTCATAGGCCTGAAAAATAGGGTGTCAAGATTTACAGTCTTAACAACTGCTAGCTGGACATGTGGGTTTTCACATAACATGCTCTGATATTTGACCATTCAGGAGTTTGTTAACCAATAATTTTCTTTATATTCCATGAGAGTCAAAACAGAGTGGAGAACTCTGACTATGAGTTCTTGTCCCAAAGTAAGTTTATCTGCTTCAGCCACCAAGACTGTAGTGGCTGCCAGGGCACACAGGCATGACAGCCAGCCTCAGGAAACTGTATCAAGTTGCTTTGATAAATAGGCTATCAGGTGGTGCCAGGAACCTAGCAGCTGGGTCAAAACTCCTACAACTGTTCCCAGTCTTTGATGTACATATAGGAAGAAGGGCTTCATCATATCTGGCAAGCCCAGAGCAGAGGTGTTTTTGAGTGCCCTCTTAGTTTCTTTAAAGGCCTTTTTTTGCTCCTCTTCCCATACCATGGGTTTCTGTTCTCCCCCTTTTGTGGTTTCATAAAGGGGTTTTGCCAAGAAAAAGTAATTTGGGATCTAGATCTTGCAGAAACCTGCAGCTCCTAGAAATTCTCTAATCTGTACAGTGGCACATAAGGGGGCAGGGACTCCTCAGGATCCCCCACTAATATGAGTTTCTCTGGCTTTTTACATTTTTTCCTATACTTGGAGGGTGCTGCTGCTCTGACTGCCATAACTTTACATGCTGTAATCTCCATTAAACCCCCTCTTAAAGTTCTGGGGGGAGGTGTTCTTACTCTGACCTCCTTCCATTCCTCCTGTTTGCCACACGTCTACACAGAGATAAAGACAGAAAGGATAAGGGCTGTGGAGAGGAGGTAAGGAGTCCTCTCTGGCACAAGGGGAAAACAAATAACACAACTTGTTTCATCTGTTTCCAGCTGCTCCCCCACTCAGGGATTTAGGTGTCTCTTGGCCATAGTGAATCCATATAAGCCCCAGACCAGAGGCCCTGTTAGGGTTCACCCTAGACCATATGAATTCACCACAGACCCATGGATTGGGACTCCACACTCACTTTGTAACCAGGCTACATCTCAGGCTTGCACTTTCACACACTCTCACATGGCAAGTACTTCCACACTGCTCCCTGAAACTGAAAGATAAGGTTTCACTCCAAAAGGTGGTTACTAGGGTGTCTTTGAGAGTTGATCAGACTCCCCTTCTGCCTCATGAGGCAGACCTGAATTTGAACCTAGGTTCTTACCAGTCTGATGAGTGGGGCTCCCAAATTGGCTCCTGATCCTTTCCAGGTTACTTTGTGCAACAAGAACTCACCTCCTCAGTCTACCAGGAGAGAGGCTCCTCCCCTGGATCAACTTGGTCTGGTAGTGCCTGACAGGGGCAGCCCTTCTGGTAAGCTGGGGATGCTGAGCCAATGACGAGGTGAAAATACTACCCTCCAAATCCTGGGATGGCCCCCAGAAATGTTGCAGGAAGGCTAAAACAGAGAGGGCACCAAAGCTTTCAGAAAGCAAGTTTATTAAGCAAGCCAACAGCAACTCAGTGGACTTGAGTCCAAAGGCTGAGCCTTGAGAACAAAAGGGGCTTTCCTTATATACCATTTCAAACAGGTTACAGAAGTGGGGGAGTACATCTTGTCCCATACATAATCACATATTATTTCATTGGCTGCTTTAACCTCTGGGGCAAGGTGCCCCTTCCCTGGTCTCCAGGTAACATTTCCCAACTGTTTTTTCTTTGTTTCACTGTAGCACTTATTAATCTCCCTTCCTCCTCCCTGTCTTCCTGCCACACCTGTACACCCATAGGCTCACAAAACTGCATCATACATGGCCTGTGGTCCCTGATGGCCCCATGATGGAGATAGGTAAGGAGTTCTCTCAATAGGGACTTTGAGATCTCCCATTGGGGAGAACCCATTTTCCCTGTTTGGTTTTGATTGCCCCAAGTTTTTTTAGTTCTTCAGGAGGGGTAAAGATAGGGGTAATGGGAGGAGCAGGAAGGTGTAGATTAGACAGAAGACCAGGACCTCGGTGGTGAGAGCAGCCTGTTTCGCTGTCTCATCTGTGAAAGAATTTGCCCGAGCCTCAAAATTTACCTCCTTTTGATGTCCTGGCACATTGACTATGGATATTTCTTTGGGTAGTTTTAGGCTTTCTAGTATTTGTTGAATTAATTCCCCATGCACCAAGTCTTTAATCTGGATGGATTAAATCCCATTCCATCCAGATTTTTCCAAATGTGTGGACCACACCAAACTCATATTTTGAATCAGTGTATATGGCCCCTTCTTTGTTATTTAAGTGTTTTAAGGCCAGACTTAGAGCAAACAATTCTTGAGTCTGTGCTGACCAATTGTTGGGGAGTTGGCCTGATTTTATTATAGTCATGGCCTCCTGGTCTACAATAGCATATCTATTGTGTCTTTTTCCCTCAATTACCCAAGAGGATCCATCCACAAAGAAATGGAACTAGGTCTGGAAAGGAGTTTCCCTGAGTTCTGGTCTTATTTTTGTTTGGTATTTAATAATATCTAAGCCTTTATGTTCTGGGGCTCCCCTCCCTTGCTTTCCCATCAAGAAAGTGGCTGGATTTAGGGCTTCATCAGTAGTTAAAGTCAGGTTATTCTTTTCTAGCAAGATAACCTCTTTTATTATTATTATTCATTTATTCATATGTACATACATTGTTTGGGCCATTTCTCCCCCCTGCCCCTTGTCTCCTCCCTCTCCCCCCCACCACCCTTGCTTCCAGGCAGACCTTTTCTGACTGCATCTCCAATTTTGTTGAAGAGAAGACACAAGCAATAATAAGAAAGATACGGCCTTTTTGCTAGTTTGAGATAAGGATAGCTATACAGAGAGATTCCTAGCATTGCTTCCATGTACATATGTATTACAACCCAAGTTAATTCATCTCTACCAGACCTCTTCATTACTTCCCACTGACCTTCCTATAGTGACCTTTGCTGTTTTAAGGTTACTATATTAGCTCCTGTACAGTGGGCATGTCAAACACTTTCAAGTTTTGGGTTTCCTACCTTTCCCTATTCCTCCTGTATGTATTCTCCCCTTAACATGTGACCCATGTCCAATAATATTACTGTATCTGTTTTAGTTCTAAAGTCAGCATATGAGGGAGAACATACAATTTTTTAGGCCTTCTGAGCCTGGCTAACTTCACTTAAGGTTATGTTCTCTGGTTCTATCCATTTACTTGTTTGTTTGTTTTTTTAAATTAATTAATTAATTATTTTTATTATTCATACGTGCATACAATGCTTGGGTCATTTCTCCCCCCTGCCCCCACACCCACCCCATCCCTTCTCTCTGCCCCCCACCCCCTCGATACCCGGCAGAAAGTATTTTGCCCTTATCTCTAATTTTGTTGAAGAGAGAGTATAAGCAATAATAGGAAAGAACAAGGGTTTTTGCTAGTTGAGATAAAGATAGCTATACAGGGCATTGACTCACATTAATTTCCTGTGCATGTGTGTTACCTTCTAGGTTAATTCTTTTTCATCTAACCTTTTCTCTAGTTCCTGGTCCCCTTCTCCTATTGGCCTCAGTTGCTTTTAAGGTATCTGCTTTAGTTTCTCTGCATTGAGGGCAACAAATGCTAACTAATTTTTTAGGTGTCTTACCTGTTCTCATATCTCCCTTGTGTGCTCTCACTTTTATCTTGTGATCAAAGTTCAATCACCTTGTTGTGTTTGCCCTTGATCTAATGTCCGCATATGAGGGAGAACATACAATTTTTGGTCTTTTGGGCCAGGCTAACCTCACTCAGAATGATGTTCTCCAATTCCATCCATTTACCAGTGAACGATAACATTTCGTTCTTCTTCATGGCTGCATAAAATTCCATTGTGTATAGATGCCACATTTTCTTGATCCATTTGTCAGTAGTGGGGCGTCTTGGCTGTTTCCATAACTTGGCTATTGTGAATAGTGCTGCAATAAACATGGGTGTGCAGGTGCCTATGGAGTAACCTGAGCACATTCCTTTGGGTATATCCCTAGGAATGGGATTACTGAATTATATGGCAGGTCTATGTTTAGTTTTTTAAGAAGCCTCTGTATTATTTTCCAAACAATACTAGTGTACATTCCCAACAGCAGTATATCTTCTTACTTTAGGATCCTGGAATCTGTTAGCCATCTACCCATCTTCTGGTTTAAGATCATTTTAACTTAATGGAGAGTACCAATAAATAGATTTCCTCCAAAGTTGATTTTCCTACTTTCTTCAGTTACAAGGCCTGTAGCTGCTACTGCCTGAATGCACTTAAGCCAACCTCGAGTTTCAGGATCCAGAAATTTAGATAAGAAGGTCATGGGTTGACGTTGACCCCCATGTTTTTGGTTAGCACTCCAAGGGCAACTCCCTTGTATACATTTACAAAGAGGCGAAAAGACTGTTCAAGAGCGGTCAAGGCTAGCACCGAGGCTGTGATAAGGGCTTGTTTTAGCTCATCTACTTGTTTTATCTCTTCAAGGGTCCAAAGGTGGAGGTCTGGTCTCTTGGGTCAACTTGGGATACAAAGATTTAGTTTTAAGGGCATATGAATCTATCCACAACTAACAATATCCCACTAAGCCAAGGAACTTCTTTAGTTCTTGTTTTCTTCCTGGGAGTGGGAGAGTAGTGATTCCTTGTGATCTTTCTGCACCAATACTTCATTGGCACTTACTGATCAAATGTCTCAGATACTTCACTTCAGTCTCAGCAAATTGTAATTTATTCTTTGAAATACAAAGTCTGTAGCTTCCCAGGAAATTTATGAAGCTAATGGTTGTATTAATCACCTCCCCCATTTATCTCCTGACAAAAGTAAATCATCCACTTATTGGAGGAGATACATGTTGGGGTCTAACTTGAACTTTTCTAAGCCTTGTTCTAAAATCTGGCCAAAAAGATGAGGGGAGTCAGTAAATCCCTGGGGAAGGACAGTCCACTTGTACTATTGCTTGCGTCCTGAGTGGGGGGGGGTCTTCTCATTCAAAAGCAAAAATGTCCCAACTGTTCATATCCAATGGGCAGGCCCAAAATGCATCCTTTAAGTCTATCACACTAAACCACTTGTGGTCATATGGAATTTTGCTGATGAGATTGTAGGGGTTCAGGACTACTGGCTGTTTTGACAGTTCTAAGGTCTTGAACTAACCAGTAGGACCCATCCATCCTTTTGTTGGGAGGAATGGGGTATTGAAGGTAGATGTGCAAGGTTCAAGGAGCCCATCTTGTATCAGTCCCTCTGACTGGTTTCAAACCTATCTTCCCCTCCATAAGAATAGGGTACTCTTTCCTCCTAACAACCTCTCTGGTCTTCTTTAGTTGAACTTTGATGGGTGTAACTTGGAGGCCACCCCTGTTCCTGTCTCTAGCCCAAACTATTGGCTTGTTCTGCCTCTTAGCCTAAGGGGTAAGCAAATTTAGGGATGCTTGTATTCTGTCTCTTTTTACATGTAAGCCAGTTCCTAGTTGGGTCATTAGATCTCTCCCAAACAGATTGGTACCCACCTTGGGGACTAGGAGAAATTGTATCTTAGTGGTCCTGTTTTGCAAATAAATGTCTGTTTCCTGTAATATTTGAGCTGGAAAGCTTTCTTCTTTTACTCCAGAAACTAACAATCTCTCCAGGGAATAGATTAAGCCCCTGGGCAGAAGGCAGAGAGAGGAGCTGAGTTAATCAAGAAAGTGAAAATTTCATGTTGTGGTCCCACTTCTAAATTTGTCAAGGGCTCTGAGTGGGACCCTTCAATGTGGAACTCCCGTATTCTTCATCAAAGGTCATCAAGGGAACTGTTTCCCTTCACACTCTTTCCCATTCTAGACATTCTTAAAGTGTCTAGTCTTTCCACATTTCAAGCATTTATTTTCCCTTCTTTGTTCCATCCTCTGATTTCCTGGTCTCTTAGACCCTGATGCAAGGGGCCAGGCCAGTCAAGGTTCAAGAGGGTGCTGTTTGGCCTTACCCTGTTAACCTGTTTGATAGCAGACAACATAATCTTTGCTTTTTGGTTTTGTTTTTCTTCATTTCTCCTTATAATCCCTCTCCTAATAATTCCTCTATAGATCTATTTTTCCAGTTCTCTAATTTTTATATATTTTTTTGTTATATCTGGCCAGATGTTTGTAACAAAGTGAAACTTCAAAATCTCCTGTCCTAAAGGATCTTCTAAAGCTAATCCAGCATACTTCCTCATCAGGTCCTTTAAGCTGCTCATGAACTCAGCGGGTCCCCCATCCTTCCCTTGTCGGACATTAAAGGTTTTAGAGAGGTTTTGTGACCTTGGCACTGATTCCCGGATTCCCCTTATTATTAAATCTCTCAAGTGCCTCATATTTTCTTGATGTTCTGGGGTGTTGTTATCCCCATTGGGGATCTTGATTAGAAAACTTAACATCAGCCACTGGGACACTGTCCTGGGGGATGTTCACGCTCTCAGATAGCCATTGCTGCTCTGTGGATCATGGCTCTTTCCTCCCCTGAGAAGAGAATTCCCAAAATAGCCATTAACTCAGCCCAGGTATATAACTGTGGTCCCAGAAATTGATCGACCTGTTCTGAAACCCTGAAAGGATCCTTGAGAAGGGGTCGCATCTCCTTTTTAAAATTTTGGATCTCAGAGCTGGTAAGAGGGGTGTTTATGAATCCAATTTCACTTCCTCTGAGTGGAACCTCCCTGAGGGGAAAGAGGGAGTGGGGTTTTTCTCTTTCAGACTGAGGAAAAAGTAGATTCTCAGTATCTTGATGACACTGTTCTAATTCCCTTTGAAGTCACAGTAGAGAGGGCTTTCGGGCAGGGGATAAAGAGGTAGGGAGTTGAAGAGAGATGGAGTAGAAAGGCTTGGAAGGAAAGGTGGGGAAATGGGAGCTTGGGGTAGGTGGTATAGGGGCCGATGGTGCCTGAGCCAGAGGAGCAGTGAGGTTATGGGGGGTGGGGAGGGAGGAGAGTAAATCGCAGTTAAGAGTTTCAGGGTTTTTTTCTTCTTGTTTTTTTCCCCTTCTCTTTAGGTGGAAACAGGATTTTGGGACTCTGTTTCCAACAGAGGGCATATTCCATCTCCTCTTAAGTGACTGGGTTCTTGTCATTTACATGTTCAATTAATAGTTGGCAGACCCAGTCCTCATCAGACCCAAATTTTGGCCAGATAACCGAAGGCTTTAAGTTCAGTTCTTGGATCCAGATAAAACAACAGTATTTGACCATTCTTTGTTTCTTTTTTTTAACTCTTTAGTACGGAGGCTATCATTCCAATATTTTAACATATTTCCTAAGGATCTTTCAGAGGGTATTTTATCCTGATTTTTGTTTGTTGGCCTCCCTCTTTGCTGCCTTTATTTCCCATTTCTCCATTTTGGTCTACTGCTCTGGCTGTCTATCAGGAGTTCAACCCCCCCCCACCCCCCCCACCCCCCCCCGTTTTGCCTTGGAGTTTCTTGCACTCTGATTCTTTTTCACTTTGTCCATCTCCAGCTGTGTTCCTTGCAGGAACTTGAGGTATCTCTTGGCAGCTGGTAGGTCAGTATAAACAACCCTTGACTTGGGATAGATTCAAGAATCTAATTCTGCCTTAAACTGTATGAAATTGCCACGGAACCATGGATCAGGACTCCACTTTCACTTCATATCACCCAACATGTCTCATTCACACATCACATAGCCTCCAATATTCTGTGTCTTGGTCTGTGCACAAACCTACATGGTTGCTGTGGTCCCTGTCTTCAGAGTTCTTTTAACCACATTGTCAAGAAATCCTGGAGTCTGAGTTCATTTGTGGATCTGGATTCTGGAATCTGAGTTCATTTGTTGTCACCATTAGCTGAACCTTGGGGCCGCCACAACCAGGCAACAGGATGAGTCTGCCTGGGAAAGGGCTGGGGTCCCCCTTCCCAGATGGAATGTAAAATCCTGGCCAAGTCCCCAAATTGTTGAAATTAAAGATCCTCCAGTGCTGATAACAGACACATGAGAGACAGAGAAAATCTTGGCAAGGCAATTTCTTCTAATCAAAGGGTGAAAGTACATATTCACTCCAGCTGAATGGACACATGAGCACAAAATGGCCAACAGTGGCTCCTCCTTATATCCCTTGTACCTACCCCTTACCTGGGATTTGTCCAGGTCAAAGGTTCACAATCTCTCCTGATTGGCTAAAAGGCTTGTGGGATGGGTTAAGGCACAAGGTTTGGCAGGGAATTTTCATGGGCAGTGGAGCTGTACAAGAGTCTGCAAGAAGAAACAGGAAACTTTTAAACAATAAAAGCCATCCAAGATGGCAACATGAGGAATTTTAGGCAATCTAAGAGGGCGACATATACTTTGATAGAAAAGATCATTTTTCTTACAATTTCAACCATTGAAAAAACCCTATGGAATCTTGGGAGGCATGAAATTTTCTGATTTATAAAAATGTATATAAAGTTTAAAGGTTGTATAATAATGGTATTATGCTATAGAGCTCAGGGTTGGGAGAGTTTCAAGTTCAGGCAATGGTATATATTTTATCAAAAAGTTAAAGAACAGAAACTGAAAAGGATATCAGATGTTCTTTAATATTAGATATTTAGATAACCTACATTTAGATTACCTGGATTACTTGGATTTCATATTGGATATTAGATTACCTTTGATAATGTAATTTCAGTAGATTGTTGAGGGAAGAGTCAAAAAGAGAATGTGCACTGGGCGCCAGTGGCTCATGTCTGTAATTCTAGGTACTCAGGAGGCAGAGATCAGGAGGATTGTGGTTCAAAGCCAGCCTGGGCAAATAGTTCTCAAGAGCCCATCTTAAAAAAACCCATCACCAAAAAAAAAAAGAAAAAGGTTGGTGGAGTGGCTCAAGGTGTAGGTCCTGAGTTCAGACCTCAGTACTAGGGAAAAAAGAGAACATGGGCAGGCAACAAATGATTCAACAAGATCATAATTGGTATTAGACATCAACAAGATCCCGATTTATATTGATATTTAGGGTATATGTAACTGTGAGCTTGAAAAGTTACATACTAATGACATACAAAATTAGTAATTCACTATGCACATAATATAGTTTGACTGTTGAAAATTGTATCAGAAATTTAGATAGAAAATGTAATACTTCTTTTCACATGTATATTTTGAAATTGAGGTTCCCAGACGTCAAGAGGATGAGCGGAATAAAATTTTTTTGGAACTAATGCAATATGACGAGACAGGAAAATTTCCTACCTTGATAGGGAGTGTTGAGGTACATCTTTATCAAATAATTCAGGTATGTATAAAAAGAAGTCTTTTCACCTTTGTACCACACTGTCCAGTTGTTGGTTATTATGATGTATTGTACCCGATGGACTTCTTTTGTTTATCATCTACCTTCAAACTCATGTGCTTAGGAAACAAAGTTTTCACTAAATGAAGATAAGTGAGTTAAATGTCTGAGAATTGCCAGAAAGCCTGAGGCTTAAAAGACGGAATTTTTTACTCCCATGTGAAATACTATGATTTGAAAGCAACTGAGAGGAGTGTGTAGTCAGCGCTTCTGCTGACTTTGAGGTGTGTGGTCTTTGGAGAAGGAGTGCTTTCTTGTGAGGGATCTCTTGTAGAGAGAAACATCATAATCTCTGTGGTGAGCAAGTCTCAGGGAAAGCAGATGTGGAAAGAATGTTTCGTGAAGCAGTTAAAGATGTAAGGTTGTTTGTTAACCATAGAATTGGTAGTAGTGAAATTGCTGGAGAACCATGGGATGTTGGATTAACTAGTTAATTCATAGGACTGCAGAGATGTCCACAGATGGTGACCAAGGATACCAGAGATTTACCTGGTTTAAAAGATCCCAACAGTCCCTAGGGGATGAGAGAGTCACTGTCTTGTCAGGAGTCAGTTTGTTTTGTATACTTATGTTTAAGTACCCCCTCAAACGACTGTTAGAACAACATGGCAGTTGTTCTAAGATTTCCCAAAGGGGAGCTGTAACTAGCAGAAACATTTTGGTCTAAAACACAAATGCAGACATTAATGTTTGTTTGTTATTGCACCTAGAATTTTTTTCTATCAAATACTCATTATGTTTATATTTTAGTTATTAAATTCATATGTGTTTGAAAAATGATTACCTAATTTTTAGTTGTAATATAGTTTAGGTAATATACAAGTAAATACATGAATAATTTTGTATTTAAGACTTTTGTTACTTATTACTTTTTTTCTAGAAAGGATGTTTTACTGAAGAATTACAAATACTACATGACAACACAGTAAGAAGTTTACTGAAACTTCCTAAGTTTTGTGCACATGTAATCTTTTCTTAACATTTCACAGAACTTTATTCTGGTGGTGTTTGTAACTTACACTTTTTTATTCTTTGTTACCCTAACAGTCACTGTTTGAATTAGTAAAAATGTATTAAGTAGAAAGTACATTATTTGCTCACAAAATATTTACCCTATGTTTTCTGCTATATCACTGCTAAATTGTGAAAGAGAAAATTAGAAATCATTGGGCAAGAGAGTGAAATGCCTCTGGCTGCTTCTTTGACTGCAGATCACTGCTGAATTGAGGAAGTATTTTACTGCTGGAGAGTTTCTGAGTAGCTATTTATAGCTCTTAATTTCTTTTTAAGTCCTTGAAAAGTACTAGCTTAATTAATTGATCTTCTGTTTCAAGAGACTTCTCATGGTCAAAACAGGCAAGGAACATAAGGTCATCACACCTGACACTGTCCTTCACGTCACACATGAGCAACTGGGGGTTCAGTGAGGTGAGATCACTTGTTTAAATCAAAACTTTATCCGAGGGCTGAGAGCATGGCTCAAGTGGTAGAGTGCCTGTCTAGCAAGCAGCAGGCTGTAAGTTTAAACCCCAGTGCCGTAAAAAAAAAAAAAAAAAAAAAACAAGAAACCAAACCAAACAAAAATTAAAAAAAAAAAAAACTTTATCTGAAAACAAGGGTGGAGGTGAGGGGAATGTGAGTAAATAATGTAAAAAATAAATACATATATATGAGTGTGTATGTATTTATGGGTCAGAATGAGCATAATCCTATTAACAATTCTAAGTTGATATCTCCCATATTTTTATCATATAGTATTAAATGAACTTTAACATGAAAGGATCTAACATTCCAGGACTATAAAGATTCTTATGTAGGAGCTTTTTGTATAAATGCTTTCTTTTTTAAAATCGGGAGATTCATACTTTGACTTTTCTAACTTATGTATTTATGAAGTAAAAAAATAACACTTTTTACCATTTCCCCAGGAAGATAATCTTTTTTTTTTTTTTTTTTTTTTTTTGGTGGTGGTACTGGGGTTTGAACTGAGGCCTTGTGTTTGGTAGGCAAGCACTCTATTGCATGAGCCACTCCACCATCCCTTTTTTGTGTTGGGTATTTTCAAGATAGGGCTTCTAAACTGTTTGTCTAGACTGACTTTGAACCTTGATCCTTCTGATCTCTACCTCCTGAGTAGCTAGGATTACAGGTGTGAGTCACCAGCACCTGGCTAAGATATTCTGATCAAACAAAAAAATAAACTTGCCACTTGTTCAGTTTGTCTGCAGAGTGGATGTGGAATTTATGTTCTCCTATGGAAACTTTGGTTATGGATTTTCACATCAGGTTAGTTCCCTTTTATAAAAGTTACTTTATTTTAGTTTTTCAGTCAAATCACTTCTAAGCCTCTATTTCTCCAGTTTGATTTTTTTATTTTGGTGATACTGGTTGAAACCATAGCCTCATGCTGGTTAGGCAGGCACTCTATCACCCAAGTCACCCTGTTAGCCCTTTTTTTTCATTGGCTGTTTTTGAGATAGGGTCTTGCTTTATGCCTGGCAAGCCTGGGCTACATAGTGAGATCCTGTCTCAAAAAAAAGTGGAGTCATTGATGTTATTTGAATATTATTTTGTACTCTGACTATGCATCCTCCTTTCCACTGTGGTTATTTTCTACATCTGGTGATATTTGAACCCTCCTTGATTTAGCTAGAGAGTAATACATCCTAACTTTGGCTTGCTCCTTAAGTTTACTATTGTTACTGGAGTGTTCACTACTGTTACCCAACTCTGGGAGGTCCCAGCAAATTAGGTGTGACCATTTACTCCAGAAATAAAATGGAAAAGTAATGGTGGAAAGGCAGGAAAGGGATTTAATTTTCAATGTGATTGTACTGGAAAGATGAAGGAGACCAAGCAGCTCAGTCCGTTTTTGGGTTACTGACATGAACTTTAGATTTAAATAGAGGAAGCATTGGGGCACAGGGTGAGAAGTATACATAACTAGCCAGGCGCTGGTGGCTCATACCTGTAATTCTGTCTACTCAGGAGGCAGAGATCAGGAGGATCATGGTTCGAAGCCAGCCCAGGCAAATAGTTTTCGAGATAGGATCTCTTCACGAAATTAGGGCTGGTGGAGTGGTTGAAGGTGAAGACCCTGAGTACAAACCCTAGTACCAAAAGAAAAAAAAAAGAAGTATGCATAATTAAACAGTCTAGGTTAAACTATGGTCTGGCTGATTTTGATCACTACTGGTTCTGCAAGATGGCTCTTGAAGGTTCTTACAGTCTGAGTCCCATGGAATGTTCACTCCTGCTTAGGGAGGGGGTAGCCTTGGATTTGGTTACAGGGTAATTGATCCCATTTAGGGGGTGATCTCATTATGGGGCAATCTGTCTATGAGACTGCACTGTTCCTGGAATCCAAGGTGACTGCAGGTTTGGAGCTGGGATTTAAGACAGAACACTGTAAAAGCTGACAGTTCAATGTCCCTGCAGATCTTGACAGATACTCCTTAAATGATTCACATGCCTGGGTGCATTTGAGCAGGAAACTGACCCAAGGTGAAGGAGATAGAGACATAATGAAGGAATGAAGGCAGAAGTGCCAGGCTTTTATCCTGCTTTTAGTTACTTTTGAAGGTCCAAGTAAGGAATCAATGCTTTTTAGCAAAGCAACTGTTGTCTTTGTTACTCTACCATATATCCTATTGCCATGAACTTTTTGGGTACTAACCTATGTCCTTCTCTTTTATTACGTCCTTAGGCCAGATTTCTAGAAAAGCAATTATTGTTGAAACAATGACTTTTTCAAGGTATTATTCTAGAAAGTTGTATCAATAGATACTTTCACTGAGAAAGAACTCTTGATGTCCCTGATATTATCATAGCTTTGGGATTTAAAAATCCAATCCTATTAGTGCTGCTATCAAGGAGAAATGATCCCTATACTTTGTATGTAATCTTTCATTTCAAACTTCTGCTGTTATTTTTATAGTCTTGGTGTTTTTAGATAATTAATTGAGAGTGGAGACATCAGTCTTATTAAATAACTACTGCTATGTTAATTGAGAAATCTGTGTGCTTTAAAATTTTGCCTATAGTATATCATAATGGTTTTTAATACATTTTGAATCAAAAGTAGGTAATAGACCTACAGTGGCTTATGCCTGCAATCCTAGCACTCAGGAGGGGGATATCAGGAGGATCACAGTTTAAGGCTAGGCTAGGTTTAAAAAAAGTTTGCTAGATTAGTTCTCAAACAAAAAAGTTGGGTATGGTGGTGCATGCCTGTCATCCCAGATATGTGGAAGTGTAAATAGGAGGATCCAGGTTCAGGCCCTATTTGAAAAATAACTAAAGTAAACAAGCATGGCAGCGTGGCTGAAAGTGGTAGCGTGCCTGCCTAGCAAGTGCAAAAGAGTAAGTAATACAGAGATAAAAGCCATAGGAAACTTTTTTTTCCTTCTCTGCTTTGATTTTTATTTCTTCTGCTATTTTCTTTATTTTGTTCTGATAAATTAAGCCTTATAGGAACTCCTCTAATTATTAGTCCTTTTTGTGACAGTCATAGATAATGGGCATCAATTTCAGAGGTAGGTTTTGTGCCCAAACATAAGCCTAACATGTAAATGTAGCCATTCTTAATGAGGTAGATCCTTTTCAGATAAAACTAGGCAAATGTTGTCTTATGTAGGTGTTTTCACTAGAAACAAGGAACAAAGGTATTGTATGAAAAAGAATGGGTATGTAATAAGAGTTCAACTTGATTTTATGCCTGTGAGCCTTTCAGTGACATAGTCTCCTAGTTACCTATCCTGACTCTGTACAAAGAGCACCACATTTGGAGCAGGAAAAGCTGCATTTATACCCTGGCTGTCTTGAATATTGTGTAACCTTGAGCAAATTACTGATCTGTAATCATGTGTAAAATAGGAAGTTACCTACCTCATAATTTATTGAGAGGATTAAGTCCTATTAAAGGTATGAACTGTTTAGAAAATATTTAGTACTCAATAAATTAAGTTGCTCTCTTTATTCCTTTCTTCTCATTTAAAGACTCTACCATAGTCTTGAGGAATTAGTAATACTAGAGTGAATTATAATTAATGCTAAATTGTGCTTATGTTTTTCTTCAGTTAAAACCTCTTCAAAAACATATTCAACCATCTATGTTTATGAACATTGCACCACCTCCAGAAAGAACAGATCCGCAGACGTAAGTGTTTTAAGTCTCATTAATATGCTTAGATCATGTGGCAGTAAAGACTTTGGAAGAACATTTTAATTATCTTAAGACACCCTAAGAACATGACTAGAATGGGCTAGAGTCTGAGGTAAATGGTGCACTGAATTAATTTGTTTAATAAGGTGGGACAAAATTTGAATTTCTGTGTACGGCCCTGGAGAAAGGAGGTGAGATCTAGAGATAAGAGAGGGAATATTGCCTTCAGGGCTGAAGGAAGGGATGGGAGTGGTAGCTTAGTGAAGAAAGTTAGCTAGTGAGATACTCCTTTTGGAAAAAGAGGTGAGGGACTGTTTAAGGCCAAAGTAACTAATAGTTGTCAGTTTTCTGTTTTTCAGTATAGTAATGTTACTCTTACCTCAACACCAATCTAATTGCTACTTCCAAATTAGCAGTAAAAAGTCTATGATAGGCTGGGGTCATGGATCAAGTGGTAGAATGCTAGACCCTGAATTTAGTCCCCATACTGAAAAAAAAAAACTATGATAAAAAATGTCGCTAACAAATGAGAAGTAATTTAAAATATAGTATGCCAGTCAATATTGAAATTTTAACAGTAAAAATAGATTCAAGAAAAATAAGCACCTGAGAAAGAAATTTAAAACATTATCCAAGAATTAAAAAATGAGAAAAATCTGAAATAGTATTGAAATAATTAGATATGGGATAGAAAATTGTGCTCTGAAGTATTTATTTTCCTATAGTCTCATCACTGAGTGTCACAATACAATACATTTTATCCATTTGATAGTAGTTTTTTTTGGAAATAGTAAAGTTGGATTTTTTCCTTATATTTACTGACTTTTTTCTCATCTCCATCCATTGATTCAACAAACATTTATCAAATGTCTGCCATATCTCTAAGATAGTGCAAATATCAAGATAAATGAGATCTGGTTCCTGATCTCAAGCTTGTGGTTTAATGCAAATGTGACATGCAAAAAATAATAACTTCTGGGTACAAGTGGTTCATACCTATAATCCTAGCTACTCTGGAGGCAAAGATCAGGAGGATTGTGGTTTGAGGTCAGCCTGGGCTTATTAGCAAGACCCTGTCTTGAAAATATACAATACAAAACAGGGCTGGTGGAATGGCTCCAGCGGTAGAGTGCCTGCTAACAAACATGAGGCCTTAAGCTCAAACTCCAGTACCACCAAAAAAATAAATAACTATTATTATAAAACAAATGGATAAGAGCCCATCAAGAGTCAAACATAAAGAAGTATAGGACAGCCAAAAGCTTTTAATTCTTCTCAGGAGAGTTAAGGAAAGAATTATCGGTGAAGACTCCATAACAGAAAGAATGAAGTGGGGAGATTTGAACAAATTGGTAGTAGTGTTTTGACTGATTTTAGAGGGGTAGGGGGACACAGTCCCCAAAGGGGACTCATATATAATAGCAAGGACTCCTAAGTTATGTTGTGAGAGTGAACAGTCAGCAGTTGACTGAGTGGCTAAGAGCAGAAGAGCAAGAGGAGATGAACTTGAGGAGTAGGGAGAGGCAAGATACAACAAATAAGGATTCAGGCTCTAGAGTTAGACTGGATAGGGTCACATCCTGGCTCTGCCATGAGCTAGCTGTGTGACCTTGGGCAAATTACTTAGGCTGTTTATCCTTTATTAATTGAATAGGATAAAAGTTAAAGCTATCCAACTTAGTTGCTATGATAACTGAACAAGGTACAGAAAGCCTAAAGCCATGCTGAGGTTATTTCCCCAGTTCCAGAAGGTATAAGTGGAACATATAATGCTCAGTAGCTGGCAGAATTCCCATACTGGTTCCCTAACCTGTGGAGTGAATGACTTCTGTTGTGGCCAAGTAGAAACCACCATAACCACCTCTACCTAGGAAAACAATGAACCAAAAGTAATCTTGTATTCCTGGAGGAACTGCAAGATTAATGCCATCATTAAGGATTTAAAGAATGCAGGGTTGGGGATTCTCATTCCATCTTTATTCTGTTTGATTTGTGCAAAAGACAGATGAGTCTTTAAAGAACAGATTCACAGAGGATTATTGTGAACTTAATTAGGTGGTGACTAATTGCAGTTGCTGTAGCAGTTGTGGTATCATTGCGTGAACAAACTAACATGTCCCCTGGTATCTGGTGTACAGCTATAGATCTGGAAAATACTTTTTTCTCCATAGTCGTTAATGAATACCATCAGTAGTTTGCTTTTATCTGGCAAGGGGAACGATATATCTTCAGTCCTATGTCATACTGTAGTTCCCAGGGATCTTGACCATCTTTTTCTTCTGTAAGATATAGCACTTGTCCATTACTTTGATAAAATGCCAGTTGGATCTAGTGAATAAGGAACAACTACTCTAGATTTTTTTGATAAGATTTTTTTTTTGTGTGTCTTAAGAGAGTGGAGAAATAAATATAACAAAAATTTGGGAGCCTTTTACTTCATCTTCCTTTTTTTTGCAGGGGGGAGGGAGTTACTGGGGTTTGAACTCAGGGTCTTATTCTTGCTAGGCAGGCACTCTACCACTTGAACCGTGCCTCCAGTCCCTGGAGGCCTTTTACTTCAGTGAAATTTCTAGGAGTCTAGTGGTATGGGGCACATTGAGATATCCCTTATTAGGTGATAGATAAATTCTTTCATCTGACCTTTATACAAACAAAAACCAAAACACAATATCTAGGGTGCTTATTTGGATTTTGGAGGTAACCTATTCCTCATTTGGCTGTGTTCCTCTGTCCCGTTTACTAAGTGACCCAAAAAGCTGTTAGTTTTGAGTAGAGCCCAGAGCAAGAGAAGGCTCTTCAACAGGTCCAGGTTTCTGTGCAAGTTGCTCTTCCATTTGGCCAGTATAATCTGACAGATCCAATGTTGCCTTACATGTCAATGACAGAAGGAGATACTACTTGGAACCTTTAGTAGGCCCCTATAGGTAAATCACAGACAAGACCCTTAGATTTTTGTATAATTTTGGGAAATAGAAAATGGTTCATTCTATTTTGGACATGTGGCGTTTAAGTTGTTCACCACTATGCTTAGTAGACTAGTGTTTAAGAACATGAGCTTTACAGTCAAAGAAACTGTGCTCAAATGTTATCTTTGCTACTTCTCTGTAAGACTTTGAGGGGAGTTGTTTAGTTTCTTATATATAAAGTAGGATCTAATAATTCTCATCCCCTGGGCTTGCTTTAAAAATTGAGGTAATGTACATAGTCATATGAACTCAGTGCCTGGCACACAGTATATTTCACAGAATTGATTGTTTTAAATACTGAGGTACTCAGCAGAAAGATTTGACTGAAAATGGTGGGAGAGAATTCTGGTCCTCTCCTTTTCCATCCCTGATCCCTATGATCTTAGTAGGAAGAACAATCAAGAGAGCACTTCTCTCTCAGGATTTCTGACTCTTCTCTTCTTTCTTAGCTCTGTCCTCTAATGGTCCAAGGTGGGTAGGTCAGCTGAAAGTACCAAAGAGAGGAGTAAAAGCTACTACTGATTTTAAAGCACACTTTTGCATAATATCAACATTTAACTTTATTACCATTTTGCAGAAATGTTATTACACCACAGCCAGTAGAATATCCAGCATTCTTATCTCCAGACCTGAACGTTACTATTGGAACTCGAACTGATGTGAAACACCCTAACCAGACACCTGTAGTGCGACTTGAAAAACTTCAGCAACAACCTCGGGAAAGGTAAAAGGCACAAATTTCATTCATGTGTTATTTGTATTATAACTTATTTTATTCCTTTGAGCCATGAGTTTCTGTTTGTCTAGAAATATTCATTGTGGTATAGTTTCATGGGCTCAGATTATTTTTTAGGAAATTCAGACGTTTTGTTTGAAAATATCAGTGTTATGACAAGAAAGGAGGTGAAAACTCATTTATAAAGAAAATATAACAGTTGTTCTCTTCACTCAACAATGCAGTCCATAATCTCAGGCTCTTTTCTGTATTTCTCATTCTTTTTTCTCTATGCTTAAGTCTGGATATTTTCTAGTTCATTGAGTTCTTGTTTCTAATCTGCTATTGCATTAATTAAATTCTCAATTTCAATTACTTTCTTTTTCAGTTATGTAATTTCCATTTGCTTGTATAGTTTCTTTTTTTGTGTGGTGGTACTGGGGTTTGAACTCAGAGCCTCAGGCTTGCTGGCCAGGCTCTGTACCTCTCGAGTCACTACAACTCATATATTTTCTACTTCTCTGTCCAGATCCTCAGTCTTGTCTTCTAATCCCTTGAACATACTAATCATTGTGTTAGCCAATTCAGGCCATTATAAAATACCACAGGCTAGGCTAACTTATACTTTAGATATTTACTTCTCATACTTCTGGAATCTGGAGGCCCAGAATCATTGTGCTGGTTGATTTGATTTCTACTGAGGGCCCTCTTTCTTGCTGTATACTTACATGTTGGAGAGAAAGAGAGAGATTATCTCTCTTATGTCTCTTCTTGTATGGGCACAAATCCCATTCATGATGGCTCTACCTTCGACTTCCCAAGGTCCTGCATCCAAATATCATTACAGAAGAGATTAAGGCTCAAACAAATTAGTTTTAGAGGACAGAAACATTCAATCCAGAGCAATCATTGCTATTTTAAAGTCCAGGTCTGATAACTTCATTGGATCTCATGTAAGTCTATTCCTATTGCTGCTTTTTTCTCTTAGTTTTTGGTCAGTTCTTATATTCTGTATGTGTAGTTGTTTTTACTAGTTGTAGACACTGTATTTAAAGATTTGTAGAACTGATCTGAGGCTTTTGACCTAGACTGCAAAAGAGATTGCATTTGGCAACTAGCTAAGCTAGGAGCACTAGCAATCTCAGATCATTTCAAGGCAATTGAGATTGAGACTGAAGTGATTTGAACCTGGGCTTTAATTCCTAGTCTTTTCCTGTTTTATTCTTACTCCTAGTACCAGAACTGGAACTGGTGGGGGTCAATAGAGGCAACCTGGTAATGGCCCTCTCATAGCCCTCGGAGATCCTAGCTGAAAGTCTGCTTGTTTATTGGGCTTATCATCCTCAGAGAGCCCTGAACTCTGGTTATTGTTGTATACCTTGTATACCTATCTTAAAGCTCTGCTCATCTCACCATCTTGGTCACCACAAGTGCCTTGAAGAAAAATGGCACCAAGTAATGGACTCAACATCTCTGGAATCTTGGATCTGCAAATTCTCACTCTGTTTATAGCTCATTGGTGCTTCAAACACAACTTTAGAACATTTTTTGTCCAGCTTTATTATTGCACAGTGAAACAGTTGGTCTGAAATAACCTAGCAGTCCACCTGAGCATTTAAAAACTATGTGTATACATATTTTACTCACATTCATAAATTAATTCATGAACATGAGCTGAATGACCAAGGAACTCCTTCTAATCTGATGTTTTATTTAACAAACATTTATCAAATACTTAATGTGTGACAGAGACTACCCCTAAGTATCAGATATACAATGGTATACCCTTTTTTTCAATAGTACTGGGGCTTGAACTCAGAGCCTCATGCTTGTCAGGCAGGCACTCTACCAATTGAGCCACGGCCCCAGCCCTTTTTAATTTAGTTATTTTTAAGATAGAGTCTTGTATTTTTCCCAGGCTGGCCTGGAACATGATCCTCCTATTTATGCTGAAATAACAGATGAGTGCCACCATGTCTAACTATTAGTTGAGATGGTGTCTTGCAAACTTTTTGCCTGGACTGGTCTCAAATCACAAAGTTCCATTCTCCATCTCCTGAGCAGCCAAGATTACAGGTGTGAGCCTCCATGTCTAGCCTGAAATGGTATGTGTTAAGAACCATAGCATCTTTCTTCAAAGAACTTAAGATTCTAAGAGGTAAAGATAGAAAAATGTGTAAACATGCAGAAAACAAGTTAAATAAATCCAAGGGAATATGGATAAGCAGTTCAATAAGGCACAGAAACAATTAGATGAACTCAAAGAGGTTACAAACATCTGAATGAAATAAAGATACAAAAAAAAAAAAACAACAAAAACCAGATAAATGAAGTAAAACAACACAAGGCATGAAAGAGGAAATTAACAAAGAAATAGAAAGTCTCAAAAAAAAAAAAAAAAACCCAAATGGAAATTCTAGAAATAAAAAGCTCCTTAAGTCAAATAAAAAGCTTAAGTCAAACAAAAAATACAGTTGAAAGCCACTCCAACAGACTGGGACAAGTGGAAGGCAGAATTTTAGGACTTAAAGACAAAGCAGATATACTAGAACAAAACAGATGAACCCAGAGACAGTAATGAAGAAGTATTAATGTAATGTGCAAAAACTCTGAGACTCCATGAAAAGATCAAACATAAAAAGTATGGGCATTGAAGAAGAAGAGATGCAAGCCAAAGGAATAGGAAACAGATTCAACAAAATAATTACAGAAAAGTTCCCAAATCCTGAGAAAGAGATACCCATCCAGGCACAGTAGGCCTTTAGGACACCAAACAGGCATGACCAAAATAGAACCTCTACATGGTATATGATAGTTAAAACATCATGGAAAGAATATTGAAATCTCCAAGGGAGAAGTGTCAAATTACCTGTGAAGGTAAAGCTATCAGAAAGCAGATTTTCAACAGAAACCTTAAAAGCAAGAAGGGCATGGAAAGAAGTATTTCAAGTATTGAAAGAAAATAATTTCAAACCTAGAATACTCTACTCAACAAAGCTATCATTCATAATTGAAGGAGAAATACAGTCCTTCCAGCATTAAACAGAAACTAAAACAATTGATCATCAATAAGTCAACATTCCAGAAGATACTCAAAGGAATACTATACATAGCAGATGAAGATAAACATAACCATAAAAATACATGGCATGTATATATATATATTCATTGGGAATAAATGAATCTCACGAGATGGAGAAAAGCAATTGTAGAGTAGGAAAGAATCGAACACACACATCAAAAGCAACAAAATGGCAGGAATAACGACAAACTCTCAATATTAACACTGGTTGTTGATTATCTCAACTCCCCCATCAGAAGACAGACTGGTGAGCTGAACTGAAAAGCAAGGCCCAATGATTTGCTGCCTAGAGAAAATGCATCTCGCTGACAAAAAAAATAATGGTTTATGGTGAAAGGGTGGAAAAATATTTTCCAAGAAAATGGTTCCCCAAAACAGGTAGGGATAGCTATACCTATATATGTTAAAGTAGACATCAAACCTAAATTAGTCAGAAGAGACAAAGAAATAAAGGGTATAATACATCAAGAGGAAATAATAATTGTTATATGTGTCCAATGTTGGTGCACCCAACTTCATTAAACAAATATTACTGGACTTACAAGCACAGATAGATCCCAATACAATGATAGTGGAGACATCAATACCCCCAGTTACCAATAGATAGGTTATCCAGACAAAAAAATCAACAAAGAAACTTCAGAATTAAGCAACACTGTAGACCAAATGGACTTAACTGATGTCTGCAGAGTATTTCATCCAGGAGCAGCACAATACACATTCTTCTCAATAGACCAATAAACTTTCTTCAAAATAGATAATATTTTATGACACAAAGCAAGTTTCAATAAATATAGAAAAATTGAAATGACTGCCATACCCTGTCTGACCACAACAGAATAAAATTAGAACTCAAAGCAGAAAATATTCAAACACATTGAGACTGAACAACATGTTGCTGCATGACTAGTGGGTCATTGAAGAAGTAAGGGAGGAAATCAAAATGTTCCTGGAATCTAATGAAAATGAAAACACCACCTTCCAGAACCTCTGGTATACAGAAAAGGCAGTGCTAAGGGGATAATTTGTAGTTATTAGTGCCTACATTAAAATGCAGAGAGAATTCAAATAAGTGACCTGTTACTGTATCTCAAACTCCTAGAAAAATAAGAACAAACTAAATAGCAAAACTAGTAGAAGGATACATATAATAAAAATAAGTGCTGAAATCAATGAAATAGACACCAAAAAACTATACAAGGAATCAGTGATACAAAAAGTTGGTTCTTACCTGCCTAGCACACATGAGGTCCTAAGTTCAAACCCCAGTAATGCAAAAAAAAAAAAGCTAAAAAGTTGATTCTTCAAAAAGACAAATAAGACTAATTAAACCCTTAGCCAATCTGACTAAAAGGAGAGAAAAGACAACTTAATAAAATTATAGATAAAAGGGATACCAACATTCCTCAGACTTTTCCATGAAGTAAAAAGGGAAGGAATACTATCAAATTCATTCTGTGAAGACAGTATTACACTATACTCACCCGTAGACTGGACAAAGACACAACAAAAAAAGAGAATTATAGGCCAATCTCTATAATGAACATGGATATAAAAATTCTCAATGAAATACTGGCAAACTAGATTCAACAGCATATCAAAAAGATAATACACCATAATGACCAAGTCAGTTTGATTCCAGGGATGAGGGCTGGTTCAACATACACAAATCAATAAATGTAATATGGCATATAATAGAAGCAGTGACAAAAATCACGTGCTCATCTCAATAGATGCAGAAAAAGCCTTGACAAAATTCAGCATCTCTGGGGTTTGAACTCAGGATCTACACCTTGGGCCACTCCACCAACCCTTTTTGGTGAAGGGTTTTTTCAAGATAGGGTCTCATGAACTATTTACCTGTCTGGCTTGAAACTGTGATCCTCCTGATCCATGAGCCACCAGCACCCTGATCAGCATCATTTATTGATTAATGTTCTGATGAAACTAGGAATAGAGGAAATATACCTCAACATAATAAAGGGTATATCTGACAAATCTATAGCCTGAGTCATACTGAATGGGGAAAAACTAAAACCTTTTTCTTTAAAGTCAGGAATGAGACAAAGGTATCCATTCTCCACACTCTCATTCAATATAATTTTGGAATTCCTTACCAGAGCAGTAAGACAGGAAGAAGAAATGAAAGAAATGCAAATAGGGAATAAAATCAAATTATCCCTATTTGCAGATGACATGCTTTTATATCCAAAAGAGCCTAAAAACTCCACCAAAAAACTCTTACGCATCATTAACACCTTCAGCAAAGTAGCAGGACACAAAATAAATATACAAAAATCAGTAGCTTTCCTATGTAACAACAATGACCAGACTGAGATAGAATTTAGCAAAACCATTCCATTTACAGTCGCCTTAAAAATACCTAGGTATAAATTTAACAAAGGAAGTAAAAGACCTCTACAATGAAAATTAAAAATTACTGAAGAAATAGATAAAATGTCTATTGTTTAAGCCACTCAATCTATGATATTCTGTTATAGCAGCCCAAACTGATCAAGACATGTAATTAAAAATACTAAGAAAAATGTTTATATTGAATAATTTCTGAAACATGTTCATTTAGGTTAAATAATTATAATACAGCCATTACCTAGATATTTATGACTCAGGGTAAGAAGCACAATTAATGATAGAAATGTGTTTCGTTATGAAAGTATACCTTTCTCCCAAACTATCTCAGGCAACCATTACCCTTATTTTTGTTGTAATCATTTGTGGTTATTTCCTTTGTATCCCTAGAAAATATATCATTTGTTTATCTCTTTTAGAAGGTTTTATAAGTGAATCATTCTGTATTATTACTCTGTGAATCATACATATCATACATATTCTTCTGTCACTTTTTTCATCTATAACTGGTTTCTTTATTTAGACTGGAAAGAATGAAAAAGGTATATAGAAATCTGAATACATGGACAGAAAAAGCAGATTATTTAGGAAGCATTATTAATCCCAAATTGGGACACAAAGATTCTAAGGTAATTGACATAATACATTCTCCTATGGCTTTTAGTACTTAAAGAGATATTATGATAATTAACAGTGATGATCATATATTACTTATTTGTTATCAACATATGGAATGCTATTTGTCAGCTGATGGACATTTAGGTTGTTTCCACTATAAAGCTATTATGAAAAATATTGCGATGAACATTCATGTGCAAGTTTTGTTTTTTTTTGAGACATGGCTTGCTGTGTAGCCCAATCTAGTCTTGAACTTACCCAGGTACCCAGGTTGACCTGGAATTTTAAATTCTCCTGCCTCAGCTTCTCAAGGGCACATCACCACACCCAACTCTCTTGTGTAAATTTTCGTGTGAATAAATGCTTTTAAGTCTGTTGCGTATATACCTAGGAATAGAAGCTGCATCATATGGTAATCCAAATTTTTGAAGAATTGCCACACTATTGTTCAGTTCCACAGCAACTGTATCATCTTGCATTCCAAGAAGCAGTATAGGAGGATTCCAAATCTTGACCAACATTTATTATTTTCCATTTTATCATCATCATTATTATTTTATAGCCGTCATTATGGGTTTGAAGTGGTGATTTATTGTGCTTTTGATTTGTATTTCTCTAATGACTAATGATATAAGTATTTTTTATGTGTTTACTGGCCAAATGTTTATGCAAATCCTTGTTTTTTTTTTTCTTTTTCTTCTTCTTCCTCTTTGTTTTTTTTTTTTTTTTTTTTTTTTGCAGTGCTAGAAATCAAACCCAGGGCCTTGTGCTTACTAGGCAAGCATTGTTATACCACTGAGCTACATCTCCAGCCCACACCTATTTTTAAATGAGGTTATTAGTTTTTTTATCCTTATACATAAGAATTTTTTAATGTATTGTAGATATAAGACCCTTATCAGATATAAAAATAAGGTTTGACATTTAGAAAAACAATCTAATCTATACATTTTTATCTAGAAATAAAGGGTTCAATGCTGTCTCATTGGATAGGTAAAACATTGACTAAGATCACAACCTTGCAATGATAGTCATAACATGTTGATATTTTCATGTTTTCAGTTCTTCCATGATAATTGGGCATTGTTGTGCTGCTATGGGATAATTGATTAGTATTTATTAATACAGAATTAGTATTTTAGGAAAGACTTTGGGGATTATTCATAAAAGGACTATGGACTTTGGGTTCTTATTGAAAGACCAGTATTTTATAAAAAGCCCAATGTCACTCTATAATTCCCTTTAGACTTTTGTAAAGATATACATCATTTTAAAGTCATAAACCATAATGTAATCCAATAAAAAAATCTGGCCATTTATCTTATACGTGTCTTATATGTTCATTATTCAAATACTCTACATGTTCTCGGATATCAGCTCCTCTTTAAAATAGTGCTCTTTGGATTGCTTTTCTCACAAACTCATTTTCTTATTTTCTATAAATTTAGGGAGGAAAATGTGTTAAAAAGTTATGAAGGCAGAGGAAAATGTTTTATCTTTTTAAATGTTTCTTTCTTTCTTTCTTTCTTTCTTTCTTTCTTTCTGTGCGTGTGTGTCTAGGAAGGCAATGTGACTGAGGTACTTGAAAACCAGAGTAATAATCCATATGAAGAAATGTCTGTAAAGATTACATTAGGTAAGAAGTGAATTAGAATTTTTGTCTATTTTTAAGATAAAATCAAGGTATGATATCATCAAAAATTAGTAATTTGCTTGAAGTAGATTTTTGTTAGAGAATAAGTATATATTTTATTATAGTTTTGGTATATATTATTTAGTTTGTAACAATTCCAAAGAAAAGGCTTAGACCCTACTAAGAGTTAAAAAATTTAATGCTTCTTTACTCCTTTAAAAATGAGAAAAATGTTACATCTTAATTATACTCTCTATTTTTGTTAGACATTGTGAACTATAGAGCTGTTGATCTCTTTTATGTAGAGGGTGTGTGTTTCTGTGATAGTGTAGTGGGGGAAGAAGGAGAGGAAATTAAATTAATATTAAATTTGAGAACTTGCCATGAATTATCACTAAGATAATACAGTCATTTAAAAATCTTTCTCAAGTGATTTACTTAGAAAGTAAGTTAAAGCCAGGTGCCAGTGCCTCACGCCTGTAATCCTAACCACTCAGGAGGCAGAGATCAGGAGGATCATGGTTCAAAACCAGGCTGGGCAAATAGTTCTGTGAGACCCTATCTCAAAAAAACCATTCACAAAAAAAAAGGGCTGGTGGAGTCCCTCAAGGTGTAGCTCTGAGTTCAAGCCCTAGTGCTAAAAAAAAAAAAAAAGAAAGTTAAGTATACCATTCTGCTTTAAAATGCATAATCAACCTTTAAAATTTTTAATTCTTCAGGTATGTCATAGTGGTTCATTTCCATTTCTACTTTCCTAGTTACAGTAGTCTCTCTCTCTCTCTCTCTCTGTATACAGATATATCTATATATATAGATATATATCTATATACACATATAGATATATATAGATATCTATATACATATATAGATACCTATATACATACATATATAGATGCCTATATACATACATAAATAGATATCTATATACATATATAGATATATATAGATATATCTAGGCCATCTACCAGCTTAGAATAGCAGAGCTATTGCATTAGCCTACTCTTTACCTGAACCATGCAAGGGTTCTCTCCCTTCCTCCCTCCCTCTTTCTTTTCCTTTCTCTTTTTTCTTTTTTTTAAATATAAAAAAGGAATCAAATCCAGGACCTCACACATACTAGGTAAGCACTACACCACTGAGCTACACCTCCAGCCCTAACATCCAAGTTTTAGGAATAAGATAATCACAGGTTCCCTCTTCAGTATCACTGGGAATATCTGCTATCTTTCAATTGATGGTGGTGGCTTTAAGAAAATTTTTTTAACTTATCCAGTGTTTATTTCAAGCCCACTGGATCGCACTAGTAACTTACTCCATTTTGGTATTCCTATAGCCTCCTATATTCCAGCTAATATTTATTGATCACTGAGTACTGAGTACTAGACACTTTTCTAGGAATATATAAATCAGTCCCCACAACAACCATTTAAGGGGGTTATTATTATTATCCACATTTTTACAGATGAGGAAGCTCAAGATCAAGCACATGAAATAGTCAGCCAGTTAGAGGTTACATGGTCATTGACTGATAGAAGTTGAATTTGAACCAAGTCAGTTTGTCCATAGACATCCTGTGTTTAACCATATTCCCACTTGTATCTTATCTATATGTGTATCACATCTATGAAGTAAACTACTATTATTTATTTTACATATGAGACACCACAGCTAGGAAAAATAAGCTGAGGGGAGTAAGTTATCAAGTTTGCAAAGTAGAAAGCCCTGGACCCTTCTTGCCCTCCATGGACACAACAATTGAACAACAATATGCAGAGCAATTCCCTTTATGAGAAATGCAGAACCAATTGACAGGCTCCTGCATCCTGAGCGAGCACAATACCAGTCACATTTTAGCCAGTAGGAATATTAAAGACACTTTGTCATAAGCCCTACCCCTGACAGTACAATATAATCAGGAGGAAACCTCCGGCATCCAGGGTCTGTCTGGAGAGGGTAGGAAAGGATGGGACTAAAAGCCCAGAAAGTAGTCTTGCCTATATCAGAGCACTGACAGGAATTCCGTCCAGCGGCCTGGCCCTGTGAGGAGGCCAGTGGGCGAGGGCCACAGCCTTGCACATAGGCGCTAATCCACCAGGCCTCCATGCCATGGGGGCTCCTTGGAGCCTGGCCTGGGTTGGTGGGCAGTGTAGGAGGCAGCCTGCTTGCCCACGCAGGTGCATCACCCCAGAGTCCATCACTGTGGAGAAAGAGCTTTGTGCTGTCCTCTGCCTCTGATGCAGAATTTGATGCTGTGATTGGATGTTTAGAGGATATTATCATGGATGACAAATTCCAGTTATTACAGAGAAATTTCATGGACAGGTGCTACTGGGAGTTTGAAGACAGAAGAGAACAAACTCACCTACAGGTCCATTTTCAATGAATATATTTCTGTGGTAGAAAAGTATATTTAAGAACAGGTGCTGGAGCAGACCCCTGGATTCAACATGGCAGCCAGCTTTCACAGCGACATTGCCCCACCATAAAGATGTAGTGGCTGATGACATATTGGGCATGCTGCTCACATTTATGGATTTTCTGGCTTTTAAAGAAATGTTTCTGGATTACAGAGCAGAAGAGGAAGGCTGGGACTGGACTTAAGCAATGACTTGGTGATGATGTCCTTATGCAAATCATCTTCTCCATCAGCTTCCCAGAACAATCTGCGGCACTAGTGTTCCCCTCCCTTCCCATCACACACAACAGATGGGGTTGTTGTGGATGTCACCAGCCCAGTAGGCTGAGAGACTTCAGCTAATAATGAAAGAAGCATGCATCTCCGAAAGACCTGCAGCCCCTCATTCCTGTTATGTATTGATGGATCACAGACAATATGACCTGACTTCTTGGACCTGTTTCTCCTGAATACCATCTTGTATTTAGTCACCCGAGTGCTCCTCTACCTTCCCTATGTAGACACTCTCAGATGCTTGGAGCCAGACTGCTGGCAGCAAGCCCATGTCAGCCATCTCATCTGGGTGGGGGCTCTTCCCCAGAAAACATGTTGGTATGTCAGCATTGTGGAGTACCCCATCATGAACCTTAGTCCTCGCAGGCTTTGCATGAGTCTTTGCGTGCACTCACAGCTCTTTCTTACCTGGGTCAGAGAGTCAGTGGGCTTTTGTTTGCGAGTATTTACCTAGGGAGTTACTCTTGCCAGCTGTCTGTCCTAAGGTTTCTGAATCTTCTGTGGTCATAGCTTGTCTTGGTTATATACATCAATTGAGAGAGGTCTTCTACCTGAAAGCTATATGTGAAAATTGACTCCTGGTCTTACATTTGAAGGCCATGTAATACTATCTTTTAGAGGTCTTGATATAGTCTCACTGTTCCTAGAAATCTCTTTTAAGCATTATTTTCAAAAAATATTTTTATAGATGAAAACTCAGGCTACCCTAGATATGATCTTGGAACTGCCATGATTACCCACTTAAAAATCAGAGTATTATATGCTATGTGCTTTTTAGTTGTCAAAGCTGTAAAGGCAAAAATGCTTTCTACATTGGTGTACCACTTTTATTGGGCACCAGTGAATATAGGTTATGTGCTAGAAATAGCTACCCTATTGTTATACCATGTTAGGGGTGTGTGTGTGTGTTTCTGTATAAGCCGGTTTATTGGGTTTTTTGTTGTGGTAGGTAGGGACTCTGCAATTTCTTCCTCCTGTCAAAAATTTCTCCCATCAGGATGGTGTTCCACTGGTATAGCTCAGCGTGAAAAGGAAGCAGAGGACAGCGTTGTTGGTCTGCTGTCGGCTTTGGTTTAGTACAGTGATTGGTAGACTATGACTGACCTAAAAACTCATAGAAAAACAACAGGCCAGTTCCTACTGTGCAATTTTAACTTGACTTTTCTTGGTAAAGATAAGAATCATACTGATTTTAGTGGCGAGTCCAGTTTTAAAGGACAAGCTGTAAGCTAATCTATGTGTTTTTCTGTAGTAATATGTTACTTAGTCCTTTTGTCACACAAGTAAAATTCAAGGTGTTTTGCAAAAAAGAAAAAAAAAAACAAACCCAAAGATTGTATCTTGATCTAGCAAGGTAACACATATCACAGCCCCACCTCTTGGCTCATCACAAAGTGAATGTGTGTGTGTGTGTGTGTGTGTGTGTGTGTGTGTGTGTGTGTATGTGTGTGTGTCCAGCTTCTATCTTTTCCCTGAGGAGGGAAGAAAGGATGGGATCTTAAATCCAATGTTCTGATTTTTCTGGGGATTTTCTGAGGCACTGGTTTCTGTCTTATCTTGGAGCATTGTCAGGACCCAGCATACTCTAGGTATTTGGTGGCACTAAGAACAAAGGCAGTGGTTTGAATCAACCTGAAGGTTTGAGAGGCGCCCATAATCTCTAGCCAGGCTGATTGACGAGGTTCTTCTATACAAGGACAGTACTTGAAGACTGGGAGGAGAATCTGTTTTGTCTTATATGAAAACACCAGTAAAAGGAGTCAAGGAAAATGAGGGAATAGGGAAATATGTACAAAGAAATGTGATAAATCTTCCAAAACTGATACTAATTATTGGAGTTTTTATTTACTTGACAGAATTTTTTAAAAATGATAAAGATGCTCACCCAAGTCAGGAGTAGAGTGCATGAACAAAGTGAGAATATCAACAAAGAGGTAGAAAATATTTTTTAAAGCACTAAACAAACCATAAAACTGAAAAAGATAATAATGTAACTGAAAAATTCCCTAGAAGTGCTCAATAACAGCTTAGATTATGCAGAAGAAAGGATCAGCAAACTTAAGGACAGACCAAGGGAAACTATTCAGTCAGAGAAGGAAAAAAAAAAAGACAGAATGAAACAAAGTGAAGAAATTTTAAAGAACTTTCAGGACCCAGTCAGCCTGACTAATAGATGCATTATGGAAATCTCGGAAGAAGAGAAAGAGAGAGGGCAAAGAAACAATAACCCAAACTTCTCAAAGGAAATAGACATCCAGACCCCCAGAAGCCAATGGCCTCCAATAAGAAGAAATACATACCAAGATGAATTGTAATCAAATTGTCAAATACCAAAGCCAAAGAGAATTTTGAAAACAGAAAGAGAAAATAAACTCATTTTGTATAAGATTGTCCCCATAAGATTGTCAGTGGAATCTTTAGCAGAAATCTTCCTGGCCAGGAAGATTTTTATCTGTCACCTTGCTGATAGATAAAAGTCTGTCAAGCAAGAGTGCTTTACTCAATAAAATCGGCCTTCACAAGTGAAAAGGTGGAACACGCTTGTAATTCCAGGAGGCTGGGGCAGGAGAATTGAGGGACTGAGGTCAGCCTGGGCCACATAATGAGACCCATCTCAAAAATAAGTTAAAAATGTATCAAATGTCTGGAAACATAGCTCAGTGGTAGAGTGCTTGTCTAGCACATGATGAGGCCTTGGCCTCAATCTCTTAACACTGAGAAAACAAAAAGAAGTGAGGGTGAGAGAAGGATTTTACCACTCTAGACTTGCCTTATAGGAATGTTAACGAAAGTTTGTCAGGTTAAAACAAAAGAGTTCTAAACCATAACACAAAAGCCTATAAACATATAAACTCACTGGTAAAGGTAAATATATAGAAAAACGCAGAATACTGCGATACTGTAATAGAGGTAGGTAAATCACTTTTAGTTCTAGAATAAAGGTTAAAACTATAATTATAGAAGTGTTAATTGATAAATAATATAAAAATGTAAAATGTGGCATAAATAACAAAGTATGGGGAAGGAGGAGTAAAAGTATGGTGTTTTGTATGCAATTTGTTATCAGCTTAAGATAGACTATTAGAAGTATTTTTATGTAAGCTTTGAAGGAAGCATACATAAAAATACTATATTAGTCCACTTTCCATCAGTTTAACAAAATAACTAAGGTTGAGTACTTTATAAATAAAATGTTTATTTTGCTTACAGTTTTGGAGGGTCTATCACCAACATTGGCTTACCTCTAGTGAGGACCTCAAAATGATGAGGGCATATGTGAGGAGAAAGGGAGAAACCACATAGTGAAACAGTAAAACAAAGTCTTTCTTTAAAAAACAACAACAACAACAACTCACTGTCAGAGGGACTAACTCAGGGATCCAAGAGAACTATTTTAATGAAGGCAGCAAACCCATTGACCTAGCCACCTCCCACTAGGCCTGACCTTTTAAAGGTAGGGACCAAGCTTCCAACACATGAATCTTAGGGGGCAAAAACATGTCCTAGTCACAGCAGTAACCACAAAGAAAATATTTATAGAAGGCATATATAAAGATAAGGAGAAAAGGATCAAAGCATATCAGTACAATTAGTGAATCGCAAGACGGGAGCAAGATGGGAACATGGGGACAAAAATCAAGAGAAAATAATTTACAAAAATGGCAATAGTAAGTTCTTACCAATGATTCTTTAGGCAAACTTATTTTTTTTTGGCAGTACTGGGATTTGAACTCAGCTCAATGATTCTTTAAATAGATTCTCTAATCAAAAGACATAGAGTAGCTGAGCATAGTGGCACATACCTATAATTCCAGCACTTGGAAGGAGGCAGAGGCAAGAGAAGCAGAGTTCAAGGCTAGCCTAGCCTATGTAGTAAGAGCCTGTCTCAAAAAAAAAAAAAAAAAAAAACCAACCAACCAATCAAAAAAACAGAGTAGCTTAATAAATATAAAAAGAAGATTCAAGTACTTCCCATGTACAAGAGACAAGAGACTCACTTTAGATTTAAGGACAGATACATGCTGAAAGTGGAAGAACAGAAAAACGTATTCCATGTAAATGATAACTTCCATCATGAAAAGTGCACCTTAAGTCAAAACATAATATGATGATAGAAGGGTCGGTACATTAAAAGGATATAATAATTATAAATACATTTGAAAACAATATCAGGAACTGATATTGCAAAAGGAACTGAAGGAAGAAATAGATAACAGTACAATAATAGCAGGAGGCTTTGTAACCCACTTTTCAATAATGAGTAGAACAACCAGACAAAAAACAACAAAGAAACAATAGAGCTGAACAGCACTATAGACCAAATTGACCTAATTTTAGCCCAAATGGATATATGTAGAATATTCTACATAACAGGAGTAGAATATGTATCCTTCTCAAGGGTACATGGAGCATTCTCCACGATGGATCACAAGATAACCAATAAATTTGAAAATACTTAAATCATACCAATCCTCTTTTCTAACTACAATGGGATGAAACTAGAAATAATAGCAGAAGGAAAACAAAATTCTCAACTATATGGAAATTTTAAAATTCATTTTTGAACAACCAATGAGTTGAATAAATTTAAATAAAAATTAGAAAATATCCCAAAATATATGGAAGGTAACAAAAACAGTACTAGGAGGGAAGTTGATAACAATAAAGGCCTTCATCAGAAAAGACGTAAAATAACCTAACTTCACACCTCAAAGAACTAGAAAAAGAAGAAACAAACTAAGTTCAAAGTTAGCAAAAAGGAAGAAATAAAGATAAGAGCAGAAATAAGCAAAATAGAGAACAGGAAAAAAATCAACAAAACTAACAGTTTGGTTTTGTAGAAAAGATTTAAAAATTGACAAGCTGTGACTTAAAAAATTCAAAGAAAATTAGAAAGAGAAGTCATTACAATTGATGCCACAGAAATAAAAAAGAACATGAGGCTATGATCCAATTATATGCCAGTAAATTGGATAAATAAATAAATTCCTAGAAACATAGAAATCACTAAGGCTGGATATTGAAGAAATAGAAAATCTGAACATACCTGTAATTATTAAGAAGATTGAATCAGTAATAAAAATCCTCCCAGTAAAGAAAATCCCAAGACTAGAATTCACTAGTTAATTCTACTAAACATTTAAAGAAGAATTGGGCTGGTGGAATGGCTCAACTAGTAGAGCACTTGTCTAGGAAGCATGAGGCCCTGAGTTCAAACCCCAGTACCACCAAAAAAAATCACATATACTATGACTAGATGGAATTTATTCCTAAGAGATGCAAGAATGTTTCATCATATAGAAATCAATCAGTTATAAAAAACAAACAAACAAACATGATTTTCTCAACAGATATGGGAAAAGGAATTTGATAAATATTAACCCTTTCAAGATAAAATATTCTCAACAAACCAGAAATTGTAGGAGACTATGTGGCAGGAAGGATAATGAGAGATAATGAGTGCAGTAGACAAACAAACAGATTTGAAGAATGTCAAGTAGCACCGGGGGCAAGACCAGAGAAGGGTCACCTGGCCCCAGAGGTTAAAATAGCCAGTGAAAGAATATGTGACCATATATGAGACAAGCTGCACCCCCCATTTCTGTAACCTGCTCTAAATGTATATAAGGAAAGCCCCCTTTGTTCTCGGGGCTCAGCCTTTGGACTCGAGTCCACTGAGTTGCTGATGACCTGTTCAATAAACTTGCTTCCTGAAAGCTTTGGTGCCCGTCTCTTTCTGAACCATCCTACAAATATAATAAAGGCCATTATATGAAAAGTCCTTAGAAAATACCATTTTCAACCATGAAAAACAGGAAGTTTCTCCACCGAGATCAGGAGCAAGGCGAGGATGCTCACTCTTGCCCCTTGTAAGTGAGCATAGTACTAGAAGTCCTAGTCAGAGCAATTACTCAAGAAAAAGAAATAAAAGGCATCCAAATCAGAATGAAAGACATAATATTATCTTTGTAGATGATATGATCACATATGTAGGAAATCCTGAAGATTCCATAAGAAAAACTTGGTAGAACAAATTCAATGAAGTTGCAGAATGCAAAATCAGTGTACAAAAAATCAGTTGCATTTGTATTCACTAGTCATGACCTACCTGGAAAGGAAAATGGATTAAAGACTTAAACACAAGACCCAAAACTGTAGACCTTGTAGAAGAAAGTATAAAGGGAAAGTTTAATTGCAGTGGTGTGGGCAACAGTTTCTTCAAAAAAGATACACAAAAGGCCAATAGGTACAATGAAAAGATACTTGACATGTCTAACCATCCGTTAAATGTAAATAAAACGGTGCTGGGAAAACTGATTTCCACATGTAGAAGACTGAAACTAGATCCCTATATCTCACCCTGTTAAAAAAAATCACTTTAAAATGGATCAAAGAGCTAAATGTAAGACCTGAAACTTTGAAACTAGAGGAAAATATAGGGAAAGCACTTCAAGAAACAGGCAAAGGCAATTAGTTTCTGAAGTAATTACTTTCCGAAGTTCAGGCAATAAGAGCAAAAATTGGCAAATGGGATTGTATTAAATGAACAAGTGTCCACACAGCAAAGAAAACAACAGAGTGAAGAGATAGCCTACACAAAGGGAGAAAACCTTTGCCCACTATTCATCTGAAGGTGATTAATATCTAGAATCTAAAAAGAACTTGAAAAAAAGAACATCAAAAGAACAAATCTAATTAATAAATGGACAAAAATGTGTAAATACTTTTCAGAAGAGTTACAAATGGCCAGTAAATACCTGGAAAAAATGTTCATCATCTTTTGCCATAAACAAATGCAAATCAAGACAACTGAAATTCCATCTCACCCTAGTCAGAATGGCTGTCATCAAGAAAATACCTGCTTCTGGCTTATGTGGCTCATCACTGTAATCTAGCTATTTGGGAAGCTGAGCTTGGGAGGATTCTAGTTTGAGGCCAGCGCAGACAAATAGTTCACAAGACCTCATCTCCAAAATAACTAGAAGCAAAATGGACTGAAGATTTGGCTCAAGCAGTAGAGTATAAGCCTAAGTTCAAATCCAGTCTCACAAGGAAAAATAAAAGAAAGAAAAAGAAAATAACAAATGCTGGTGAGGATATGTGCAAAAGGAACCCTTATACACTAATTTTAGTGCAACCACTATAGAAATCAGTAATGGAGGCTCCTTAACAGCCTAAAAATAAACTACCATATTATCCTACTATGTCAGTCCTCAGTATGTACCTAAAGGAATCTTAGTCAGCGTACAAGAGACCTGAGACCCATTTACTGCAGCACTGTTCACAATAGCCAAGTCATGGAATCAGCCTACATGCCCAATCAAGCAATGAATGGGTAAAGAAAATGTGATATATGTACACAATAGAGTATTGTTCATCCATAAATAAGGAAGAAATTATGCCACTTTCATGAAAATGGTTGGAACTAGAAATCACTATGTTAAGTGAAATAAGCCAGAGTCAAAAAGACAAATATGTGTTTTCTCTCATATGTAGACTCTAGATTAAAAAAAAACCATAAAAACAGGGAGGGACTATTGTGGGAGAGGAAGACCAATAGGAAGAAGGTGGGGCAAGAAAGAGTGGTGAGGGGTGAATATGATTGAAATACATAATATGCCATATGAAAATGCCATAATGAAGCCCATTCTGTAAAATTAATTTAAAAATGACAAAAGAACATAATGAGATATCGTCTCAGATTTGTTAGGATGGCTGTTTCATAACACATGTTGGCAATGATGTGGAGAAACTGGAAACCTACACTGTTGGTATGAAAGTAAAATAGGCACTTTGGAAAACAGCATATAGGTTACTCAAAAAATGATAAATAGAAATCTTATCACTTATTCATGTTATCATTTCGTCCCCATACTTGTTCATTTGCCACTCCTCTGTCTTCCCAGAGATTCTTCAGCCTATTTTTACTAAGAAATGATCTTTAAGGTGAGAAAAATTATAATAATATTTTATCAACATACATACTGTAATGATGATACTAATTTTTTAAACAGATGTCCCTGTTATCCAGAAGGAGTCTGAAACTACTTCAAATGAGGTAAGGAAAGTTGAAGAGAACTTCTAATCGCCATTATTTTATAAAGGGATGAAATGTTTTTAAGTGGAGAAATAGTTATACACGGAAGTTTTTAAAAAGCACATGAGATGTTGTTCAGCTGTTTCACAATTATTTCTGATATGGAAGTATGCATACCATTACACAATTTTGTTTAAGTTGAATTACACTGTGGAAAGAATAGATTTAGGCATAAAATAGTAAAATTTAAGAATGCGTGAAAAGATAGGGATGAAACATGTTGAGGAAGAGAAGGGAAAAACAAAGTATGAAGTTCTGCATAATATCTTAGAATAGACCTAACCACATTCTTGATTCTTTCACCAAAACTTTGCTCATGGAATAATGTCTTGTATTTTACAATAAAAATCAGTAACAAATAGAGCTCACTTAATAGAATTTGCTATTCTGCTAATTTTGCAGGAGGTATAAGTGAATCCCCATGTAAACCAATAAAGAAATATACTTTTTATTTACTGCCTAACAATAGAATTTAATGATTTCCATCCTAGGCTCAGTGGCTCTCAAATGCAAGTTATAGAATCAGTATATGTATTTTCCTAAAGTCAAAGAGATGGAAAAAAAAGACAATATAGAGAATCTTTTGTAAGGCTAAATTTATTTAAACAGACTGCCCTTTATGCCTTCTTTGTACTATTTTGCTATTAAAATTTCCTTTTAAAAACATTTTTATTAGCATGTATTAGTTGTGCAGAGGGGGGGTTCATTGTGTTTCTATATATACTTACAATGTACCTTGGTTAGATTCACCCCCTCCTTCATTCCCCTTCATCTCCCCTCCTTTGTTAAAACAATTTCAGCAAGTTTCAGTGCATGTTTTCATACAAGTATATAAAAAACATCAGCCATATTTTTTATCCTCTCTATTTATCCTTCCCCTCCCATTAGCACTCACCACTGAATAGCACCTATTTTACATTTTTGTCCTTCATTCTTTAAGTCTGATAATGTAAGAACTGAATTTTATTATAGAATACTCAATAATTGTTCACTGAAGAATTGCTTGAGATGGGAGGAGGAGGAGTCACAGAAATGCTCTGTACTGGTTGTTTGGGTTTTTAAAAAAATTTTATTGTTGTGCTAGGTAGCGGTACAGTGGGGCATTTACAAAGGTTCTTACCATGTGTCAAATATATCATACTTGAATTCAGCCCCTCCACTGTTCTCCTTTCTCCCCCTCCCACATTAGAATAATAGTTTCAATAGTTGTCTTTTTTTTCTGTTTACATTCATGTGTACTACAGTATTTGTACTATTTTATGATATGATTGTGATTTTATAATTTTGCACTTTGTATTATTTTGCTGTTAAAATTTCCCTTGACATATTGGTAATAGTGTAACAGTAAAATGTCAGACTCCAGATTTTCTTTGTAAAGATATTGCTAATTTATAAAATCCAGATTTATAAGGACCACTGCTTTATAAACAATAGTTTATAATTTTATGGGTAATAGTCTATGATTTCAGGCAAGTACAAACTTTCTCATTGTCTTTTATTAAGGAATGAAATGATTTACAGATGTTAATGGTGACATGATAAGGGTACAATGTAATTTATTAATTTTAAGTACTTTTTAGTAGAAAATGACTAGTTGGTAGCTTATTTTGTTCCTTATTTTCTAGTTGCAGAATAACAATGTTAAGAAAGACTCGATTATACCAACTTTCACCATATACAATGAAGATGAACCAATTGTTATTCCTCCTAAAATTGAACAATCAACACTTTCACCCAGAGAATCTCCATTTCTCACTATTCCTAATGTGGAAATACCACAAGGGGACAAAATGCCACCTTTAAATGAATACCAATTAGAAGCTATGCCAGAGGAAAAAAAGAAATATGTACCATTTACATCAGAATTACAATTGAATGTTAAATATCCAAGAATGATTAAAACAGACTCATCTCCAACACAGGTAAAGTTGAGAAATTTCTGTGTAAAACTCCAAGAATAAAGAGGAGGAGTTTAATCTCCAACAGAAGTTAGATGTCAAAGCAGTTATCTAAGTAAACTTAGCTGAAAAGAGGAGAACAAGCTTTTCTTCCTGACATTTGAAATTAAAAAGTAGTTTTCAAAGCCATAATCCAAAAGAAGACCTTGAATTAAAGGTGTCTACTTTCATATTAGAAATATAAGGCTAGGAAAAACAAAATAATTTATTTTAAAAAACCAAATTAAATACAAATAAATTGAAAATGTATTCAAATGTCTCCAAGTAGAAATGTGTTCAAGTATATTAAGTACTCCTATGCTACGTACACTAATCAATAAGAAAAAAGATTTTGAAGGAAAAGGAAAGATGCCAGTAATACAAACTAGTTTCCTGGGTTCACGTAAAATTTAACTGGAAGTATAATGACAATAGCAAAACCTGAATTCAAAAGAAATTTAAAGCCTAAGAAATTACTTTAGTGGAAGTTTTTAAAAAACTGTTATATTACAGGAAATAGTGTATTTTCTCCTTATGACAACTTTATACCTTAAATTTAGAGTGCTCTGAATGTAAAGGTGAGGTACACCAGAAAAGCCTTTCTCAAAATGCTAATTATTTTATTTACATCTTTACCTCTCATTTGAGTCATGGTTATAGACAGCTCTTTAAACAAAGCAATGTAGATGGGTAAAGAATTTGAATTCTAATTAAGGTTCTGCCTCTAAATACTTCAACTAGCTTGGTCACCTAAATCTTTAAACCTATTTCCTCATCTTTTGAATGGTATCAGATCAGGACATTTCAAAATTCCCTTTGAAATTTCAAAAGATACAAGTTTATTAAATAACTGTAGCTGGTGAATTATTCTTAATTACCTAAGTCAATGAATAATGATTTGAAGGTAATAATACACACTCAGAAAATTTACAAAATAGAGAAAAGCATAAAAGAGAAGATAAGTAAAAGTACTTATAATTGTTCTATCATATTTAACAATTTTATTTCCTTTCAGTCTTTTTTAATTTATTTTTTATCAGTGTATATTACTTGTACAAAGGGGTTTCATTGTGGTATTTCCATAGTACACATATGAAGTACTTTGGTTATATTTACCCCTTGATTACTCTCTTATTTCCCTTCCCACTGCTGCCCCCTACCCCTTTTTTGGCAGCACTGGAGTTTAAACTCAGGGCTTCCCACTTGCTAGCCACGTGTTCTACCACTTGAGCCACTCCACCAGCCTCCCCCCTTTTTAACACCTTTGAAAGAGTTTTTTTATGCTATTTTCATACATTAATATAAGTACTTTGATCATATTTGTAGGCAAATGTAGGACCCAAAAGTTACCACATCCAAAGAGGGAGAGATCCGAGGGGGGGGGCAGGGGCTTAAATACCCCTCAGTGAGACTCGGCATGATCTGATTGGTTAGGATCTTATGGTTTATGCTGACTGGAGGTTGGGGCAGAAGGAGAATTCAAGCTAGACTTGAGGCAGGACTGTGACCCTGGGAAACAGAAGCTTAAGAGTGCAGTAAGAACTGAAACCCATCAGCGCCATTATTGCTAACATTCCTCCCTTTTTTGTTTGTTAAGGAAGGAGGGCGTTGTGTTCGTTCTGGCTTATTCGAGCTGGCAAGGGGCGGCATAGGGGAAGGGAGGGTCAGTTGGCAAACAGTGTTGGGGTGGTGCCCCCATGATGGCGTACACCCAGGCTCCAAAAATGAAGATTTCCTCTTCCCTGAAGTTGATGAAGGTCTCTTGTAGCCATAGGTCGTAAAGAGTCTCGAGCCAATCCTCTGACTTCTGCATGGTGGGTATCAGCTAACTATCCTCACATTTTGGAGAGGTTGGTATCCCTGGAGGTACAACTGGTTAAATTTTTGATTAGCAATAGCAGGTGTAGGGGAAGAGAGGGTCAGTTGGCAAACAGTGTTGGGATGGTGACCCTCATGATGGCGTACACCCAGGCTTCAAAAATGAAAATTTCCTCTTCCGTGCAGTTGATGAAGGTCCCTTGTAGCCATAGATTGTAAAGAGTCTCGAGCCAACACACATGTTAGGAGGGTGTAAAAGGCAATCAGCATGAATATAGGTCCAAGGAGGGGTAAGAGCCAAGCAACAAGATTTGCTGGCAGGGGGCGTTTTATGGGGCAGGATCCTCAGGCTCCTGTGTCCTGGTGGAGGCCCAGGCTCCTGTGTCCTGGTGAGGGCCCTCATAGCAGTCCTCTGGATGGTTTTGGAGAGGTTGGTATCCCTGGAGGTACAACTGGTTAAATTTTTGATTAGCAATAGCAGACATGTAGTATGATACAAGGGAGGAAGTTTAAGAATAGGAGAGCAAGAAACATGGGCATTAGGATGGGCATTGGCCAGGAGAACCACTGTGAAATGTTCCCTAGACAATTTCAAGAGTCCTTTAATTCCCTTCTCCATTTTTCTAATTGTTTCTTGAGAGGTTCCGCCATTGGGTGAACCCATTGAGCTTGACAGCAGTGGGTGTCATGAGAATGACCAGATGAGGGCTGGTCCATCGAAGTCCCAATGGAGAGGGTAGAAGATCCTTTTTGGAGAACAAGATGCCCTGGTTTAACAGAAATTGTTATAGGGTGGGGCAGGATCTGGTTTGCATGCTCTCTGAGAAGTTCCCTGAGAAGGTAGAAGTCAGCCAGAGGAGCAGAGTCTGTTGGAGGCAAGTTTTCTAAGAGAAATGGGTGCCCATACATTATCTAAGACCCAAATAGGAATATTAGGAGGAGCATAAAAAGGTGTCTGTTCAGGGTATTTAGATACCTAGGGATCTAAATTCTGCAAAATCCTATAACTGCCAGGAAAGCTGTAAACTGTCTTATGGTATGGGGGTTGGGAAACGGAAGATTGGGTTGATGCATTTATGACTCAGGGGGTGAGTCTGTCCCTTTAAGGTCACACCTAGGTAGGTGACCTGTGGAAGGCAGGGGCTGTCAGGATTTAAATGTAATACTCTTGGATAAAAGAGAGCTTTTGCTCATTATTTTATAAATTGATACTTTTAACTTTTAAATGTTTGTACCATATTTAGATAAAATATAACATAACACTGTTACAAGGTGGTCATTTAAGACACATAAGCAAATATGTAAATGAACTCTGATTTAGTAGTACTTAAAGCTTGATAAGATCAGCAGAAAACACAAATTTCTTTGTTAAAATCTTTCTCTGTAATTTTTTTGTAGATGTTACTCAGAGCAGAACAATATTAAGATAACCTTGTTATTGCATAGACATAGAGGATTTGATTTTAGTTTGACATGACCCTAAAAATCTTTTATGCAACTCTTAGATTATATTCACCTTTAACTTTATCACACACTGAAGCTTTTATTACACACTTTTCAGACTTATTCAGACCTTCATACAACATACTAAACCCTTTGATGGTTTGTCCTTATCCTTCCTATTTGAAACAATCTTCAGGACAAACCCCTTCTTTACAAAATCCCTTCTCATCCAAAAAACCATTACTTTTTCCTTTAACTTCTCAAAAAATACATATATTACCTATCTATGTCCTTTCCAGTTGTTTACTTTGTAACTTGTATTTTAAAATTAACTTTTATAAGAATTTTAAATTTATTATAGGGGCTGGAGCAACTAATTAGTAGCCCTTATTGTTTTAAGGAATAGGCATAAGGCCTCGTTGTCCCTCAGGCTTGAGGGGATATTGTTTTAGGTGTAGAAACTGAGGGATTTTTGCATTTTATTTGAATAGGGAGGGCCATCCTGGCTCACCCTACACTCATCGCATCAGTCCACACTGTGGAATCTCTTTGTTCTCCTCCTGGGGGGAGGAGAATTTGAGCTTTTAATTGAGATAGTAAATCCCATCCCAACAGGGACACTGGAGTTTTAGGTACTATGAGGAAAGAGTGACAGAAGAGGAGGTCTCCCCAAGAGCAGGCCAGAAGCCAGGTAAACTAGTATTCTAGGGGCTGGCCAGATTTGCCCCGAACGATAACTTTTGTTATTGGACCAGGGACCAGGAGAAAAAAGGTAAAACAGAGAAATGGGCTCTACTGTCTAGGAGGAAAATGGCCTTTTTTTTTTCTGCCATTATGGCTCCTCAACACTGATGCCAAGAAGTGGAGTGTGGCCAGGAGGCTTGGACCCATCAATCCATAGGAGGTGGCACCTCATCTTCCATCTGGTGACAGGGGCACTGAGACCTCCAGTGGTTACCCTTAGAGAGGGCAGGGCCCGGTTGGGGGTGGGGCTGTCTCCCGGGCTGTCCCCCCTTAAGCATTCTCTGCAGAAGTGCCCCTCCTGTCCACCATGGTAGCAAGTTCAGGATACAGGCCCCAGTCAGGTGGGGCCCTCTCTGAGAGCAGCAATGAGGCCATGGTGTCTCTTATCTTTTTCTCTCCTGTTAGTAAGGTCCTGGACATACAGACATAGCCATAAATACAGACATGGCTAGCTGTACTTGGTTCAATGACTTTTCCTTCAGCCACAGTCTGAGTTTTTTACGACTATCTGGGACTGACTTAGAAATTTATCTTTGAGGAGAACCTCTCTCACCTGTGAGTCTGAGTCCACCATGATATGCTTTCTGATAGGTTGTTGCTGTAAAGTAAAGTTGTTATTTTACATTGACACCTGACACTCTGGAGAGCAAATCTCTGAACTGTTCTGGGCCTCAGTTTCCTCGCTTGAAGAATGAGGGATCTGGTCTAGGTTAAACTATGTTTTTCCACTATGAGATGGCTGAAGTGACATTAGTGCCACTTACCTTCTTTACCATTTTTTATTTTATTTATTTATTTATTTATTTTTTAGTAATGCTGGGGAATTGAACCCAGGGCTTTGCACATGCTGGGCAGACATTCTCCCATTGAGCTACTTCCACAGCCCCAAATATTATTATTATTATTTCTTACTTTGGCTGTACTGGGATTGAACTCCAGGACTTTATGCTTGTAAAGCGGCACTCTACTGCTTGAGCCATATAATCATTTCCAACCTGAGTGACCTGGGCCAGAACCCATTGCTTTTCTAATGAGAGAAATTTGTATAGGGGACCTCAGTTTACTTTTTTTTTTTTTTTTTTTTTTTTTTACTTTTATAGAAAAGGTCTAATTGGAGTGGTATTGTAATTTAAGCAACCCTGTGAAGGCCACTTCCCTTGGTCACCCAAGGCATACTGAGGCTGACCTCAATACAAAGCTTCCAACATCTACCAGCCAGAAGACTGGAAGATGCAGGTCCCATCCAGAAAGAACAATACATTAGGATCCTGTCTTTTAGCTAACAGCAGGCAGCCTCTTTAAAAAATACCTTTTAACAAAGAAATCATTTGTAAAGTTAGAGAAGGGCATTCAGAGGGCATTTCAGGCCAATAACAGTACCATATGGGACAACTAGTGTTAATATTTGGAGGGAAAAATTTATGTTGAGACCAAAGGTGTAGAAAATTCTAAATGAGAAGTTTAGAGACCACAGTAATGTCTATTTTGCTATTTCTGGAACTATAACCTTGAGCTAACAATTGGCTTACAAGGGCTGGGTCTGATGCCCTGAGGTGTGAGGTGGGGCTAGGAGCAGGACTTGTGCAAGGCACCACTCCCTCCACACACACCTGGGACAAATGACCCTGACTGCCTAGGCCTGATCCTGCAGCCTGTCACCCCTCCCACCTTCCTGTGTACTCTGCACGCATTTATTCTAGGGGAAGTGGCAGCGGGCCACAGCCATCACCACGTGTGGCTGGTGGCCCAGGATGTGCTGGGTCCTCTCTATGGATTTTCTTAGCTATGGCAGGCATTTTTGCTGTGTCCAGAAGCCGGCATCCTGTGCACAGGTGCACCTGTTTGCTTTCCTTCTTCCCCTTGTGGGGGTGGAGTTACGGTGTAAGCATGGCAGCTGCAGTTTTTTGTAAGCGCTTTGGTAAAGCAGCTGATTCAAAGTTACTTTACACTGAGAGGCCTGGCAAACTAGTTGGAATAGCTTAAGTCATAAGGTACCATGCTACAAGTTTTTCATGGGAGGCAGGGTCCCAGTAAGCCCAGGGAGGGGAAGGCAGACAGAGACAAAGGACACATGGTGAGACCATGGAGGAGGCAGAAAAGGTGTCCTGACATCTTAGGTAAGGGAGGGGGAAGGCAGAGCCTGGAGGCATGACACATGCCTAAGGGATTAGCCATCACCTGTGCCTCTAGGTTGCTCCCATTGATTGGTACTGGCAGGCTTTCAGCAAAACGAAACCTCCACTCTCTGGTCACTGTCTCAGGAAAAAGGGACATTAGATGGGGGTGGGGGAGAGAAGCAGTCGTCAGATGCCATAATCAAACAGGACTCCACCAATGTAGCATGAGGCGTATCTGAATAAATCTGGGGCTTGGTCTCAGCCCACAGGAAGGGAGCATGAGCTCTTCCAGAGCTGGAACTGCCTTGAGGCCAGAATTGGCAAGGATTGGTTTGCTTAACTCCATGACAGGGAAAGTTTTTCAGGAAGATAGGAGGAGATAGGTATGGTAAGCAGTGCAAGAAGTCTGCTTACATGGGGAAGGAGGAGGTTTGGGAGAGGAATTGGCTGATTTAGGAACTGGTTTACAGGCTAATAGAATCTGCACAGGGGAACAGAAAGTACGGAGGGAGGGTCTGAAGTACATGTTTAGGTTTACAAGTGGTGCAGAGAGCTGGATTTAGACGGAGGTATGAAAAAGCTTGAACATATGGAATCTCTCCCCATCATCCCGATCACTCACAGTAGTTATATAGGTCCTGCAGGAGGTTGGGATCTAAAGACCCGAAAAGGGGCCAGTGACTTTGGTTGTCTAAAGGATAAGTGGGCCAGATTTGAGTGCAAAAGTGGATCAAATTTTTGGTTTTATATCTGGGGTCAAACCCAAGGTGTCCAAATTATTGAGGAGGCATCTCAGTGGGGAGTCAGACAGCAAAGAGGAGGAGGCCCCCATGTTGGGACCTAGTCCCAAAAAGGAGTTGGAAGGATATTATGAATCACGGGGCGTCCCCACACAGCTCAGATATCCGAGAATGGTACAAGACGCACAAGAAGCAGTTGTCACTGCATTCTGGTGGCTTGTAGGGCCAAAAGGCTGAGGGGGCTGTGGGTAAGCCGGTGCCGGGCTTTTTGGAGGGCGGCCTCTGAGATCTAGAATGACAAAGATAGACCCAAGCCAAGGCTGATTGGGAAAGAGGTCTTTCCTCTACCATGTGAGCCCCAGAGATGATTGGAAAGGCGGGGACGCTGGAACCCTGGAGACACCGAAGGGAGAGACCGTAAAGGGAGCCCAATAAGGGTATGTGGACTCACCAAAGGATGTCTGGTGTTGGATGTGAGCGAGGGCGATTGGGAGGATGAGTCCTGGCCAGTCACATCCTCAGGGTGGTCGTGGGGTGAGTTGGAATCAGGGTCCCACC